>NC_090444.1:134465362-134773614 GCF_031143425.1 Pleurodeles waltl
TCTTGTTTTGTTTAGATAAATATTTTCAATGTTTGTAAACCTGTGTTGTGTCCTTTTGTAGTGTTTTCATTAAGTTACTGTGGTGGTCATTACAACTCTGGCGGTCGGTGTTAAAGCTGCAGTAAAACCGCCATCAGGCCGGCGGTAAAAAAAATGGAATTACGACCGTGGCGGAAACCCCCAACATAGACAGCCACTTTAACAATCCGACCGCCACGGCGGTACAAACAAACACCGTGGCGGTAACCGCCAACAGACAGGTGGAGGACAATGTACCGCCCACACTATTACAACCCACCAATCCGCCACCTTTTCCGCAGCGGATTCCCAGTGAACAAAAACACGGCGGAAACAGGACTTCGAAGGGAAAACGCTCACCTCTACACAACCCACAAGGAATCAGGACGCCATGGAACCCGAGCTCCAGATCCTGCCAGCCTTTATCTTCCTGCTCCTCCACCAGGAGCACGAACGCCGGCGGCGAAGACAACGGTGAGTACTGCACTTACGACACAGGGGAGGGGGAGGGAAAAGAGAGTGACACACACACGCAACACACCCACCCCCACCCTAACCCATTACAACACACACACTAATACATATTGATACATAACAATTACACCCCCCAACCCCCCCTGGAAGAATGCAAGGACAAAAGGAAATGAGTCAAATAACTGTGATATATGTAATTACATACATCAAAAATATTTACAAATACATACATTTATACTATATACAATTATATACACCAAGAACACAAGTCCAAGGGATTCCACCATCATAATCCGTGGATCACTGGGCCCAAAAGGCATGGGCGAGGCCCACACTCAATACCGCATCAAAACGGAGAGAACACTGCAGGGGCATCAGATAGAAATAAAACAGGCACCTCAGGGGGAAGGGAAAGGGGGGGCACCTCAGCCAGTTGAGTGCACGACGCCAGATCCACGAGTCGGCTCCATGCCCACTGTTCCATCCTGGGGAGTGCAAAGCCACAGTCTCTCAAGTCTCTACAGTGGGTGGGTTGCCCACTGTGCAATCCTGGGGAGTGCCAAGCCACAGTCTCTCAAGTCTCTACAGTGGTTGGTTTGCCCACTGTGCAATCCTGGGGAGTTCAAAGCCACAGTCTCTCAAGTCTCTACAGTGGGTGGTTTGCCCACTGTGCAATCCTGGGGAGTGCAAAGCCACAGTCTCTCAAGTCTCTACAGTGGGTGGGTTGCCCACTGTGCAATCCTGGGGAGTGCAAAGCCACAGTCTCTCAAGTCTCTACAGTGGATGGTTTGTGCCCAGAGTGCTACATCCTGCCAAGGACAGAGGTAGTGGATGCCTTTCTCCACTGGTTCTGGAGGGGGCTTTGTGCCCAGAGTGCTTCATCCTGCCAAGGACTGAGGTAGTGGATGCCTTTCTCCACTGGTTCTGGAAGGGGCTTTGTGCCCAGAGAGCTTCATCCTGCTTGTGGCAGCCTCAGTAGCGTCGGAATCTTTGGCGCTCACTGGCCTGCGGTGCTTGTTGTGGCAGTGTCCTGGGCAGCGGTGCTGGTGGCGGCGGTGTCTTGGGCAGCGGTGCTGGTGGCAGTGGTGTCCTGGGCAGCGGTGCTGGTGGCGGTGGTGTCCTGGGCAGCGGGGCTGGTGGCAGCGGTGTCCTGGGCAGCGGGGCTGGTGGCAGTCTTGTCTGCCATGAAGATTTTCCCAGACTTGCTGGTTTTACTGTGCCCTTTCCCCACCTTGGATGGTGGCACAGCTGTCTCCACACTCCCAACTGTACCCCTGGGAGCGGCTTTGGTGGCTGATTTCTTTCCTCTCTCCCGCCGGGCACTAGCCAACTTTTTGTGCTTTACAGGTAGGGGACTGTCCGTGCTCTGGCTCCTTGCCACACTGGCTGCCCTGCTGCCTGGTGCACACCAGAAGGCGGTTACTACTGGCACCACTGGTCCCTCAGATGTTGTGGCTGAGGTGCTGGGTTGGGACCTGGAGAGGCGGGCCCTAGGAGACTGAAGGGGTGGGGGAGGTGAGGGGAAGAGGTCAAGGTTGGACAGGAAAAGTTTTTGGGGAACACTGGGATGGGTAGATGGAGGGGGTTTGGGAGTGGAGGAAGAGGTAGTGGTTGTAGGAGGTGTACGTTTGGTGACTTTGGGTGAAGGTGCATGGGCCGGAGGCTGTCGTGAGGTGGATGGCTGTTGGGTGGGTGTGTGGCTGCGTTTGTGTAGCTTCGGAGGTGGGCTCACAGACACACTGGGAGAGGACACAGGGGATGTGTGAATGTTAGTGGGGTGGTGACTGCACGTGAGCGGGGTGTGGTGGTGGGTGTGCTGGTGATGGACGTATTGGCTGCGGATGTAGTGCATGCAGGTGTGAGTGGGAACGAGACAGGGAGGGAGGAGGGAGACGAGGAGGAGGGGGACAAAGTGGAGACAGTGGATGTTGGTGTGTCTGCATGTGTATGATGCTTGCGTGAGTGCCTGTGGGATGTGTGGTGCTTATGTTTGCCTGAGCTTCCCTTGTGTGTTGAGGTGTGTGCATGGTGGTCTGATGGTGTGCTTGGGATAGGCTGAGGTACAGGGGTTTGAGTCTGGGTGAAGGAAGTTGGAGGGGGGAGGCTAGAGACAGGGACAATGGCTGCCATCAGTGCTGAGGCCAGAGTTTGAAAAGCTCGCTGATGGGCTGCCTGACCAGAATGAATGCCCTCCAGGTATGCATTGTTTTGTTGCAACTGCCTCTCTACACCCTGGATGGCATTCAAAATGGTAGACTGCCCAACACTGAGGGACTTGAGGAGGTCAATGGCCTCCTCACTGAGGGCAGCAGGGGTGACAGGGGCAGGGGCTGAGGTACCTGGGGCGAAGGAGATGCCCACCCTCCTGGGTGAGCAGGCACGGGACACACGCTGAGGGGCTGCTGGGAGGGCAGTGCTGGTAGGGGGGTGGCAGCTGTACCTGTAGATGCGGGGGCACAGATGGGCCCGCCACCGCAAGGGAGCTCCCATCAGAGGAGGAGTCCGTATTGCTGGTCTCAGCTCCTGTCCCCGCCGTGGAGCTCCCCTCGCCCTCCGTCCCACTGGTGAATCCAGACTCCAATGTGTCGCCCTCCAGGGCCATGTGGGGTGCAGCTCCCTCCTGCTTCGGTGCCACTGCTCCTCTGCCTGATGATGATAATGCACACAAGAACAGGGAGACCACAAAAAGGGGGGGAAAGACAGAAGAAAGACATGTTCAGTGCATGCAATACCGCTACTGTTGGCAACACTACAGACACAGAAGCCCCCTGCACTACGCCGTGCACTTGGAGTTCCCTAATCGATCCCAGGGACATGGGTTACAAGGCTATGCCCGATTGCTGCACACATGGTTGTCACAGGAGCCTGACTAGGTGTAGTTGGCACTGTGCACAGGTGGGGTGGGGTGCTACAGGGCCTGCCTTAAGAAGGGACCTTGCCTACTAAACGCGCCCTGGACTAGGGGAACCCACAGCCCACCTCCCACACCCAGACGCCTCCAATGCGCGCTGAATCAGCAGAATGAGAGTGTACTCACCCCCTTGTGGCTGCTGTGATGCCCTCAAGTGCCCATCCAACTCCGGGTACGCCACCACCAGGATACTGAACATCAGGGGGGTCATGGTGCGACGGGCACCTCTCCCACGTTGGGAGGCCATCCCCAGCTGGGCCTCCGCCATCTTCTTGCTCCAGCGGCGAATGTCCTCCCATCTTTTCCGGCAGTGGGTGCTCCGTCTGTGGTAGACCCCTATGGTCCGGACTTCCTTGGCGATGGCACGCCAAATGTCCTTCTTCTGGTGGGCGCTGACCTACAGGAATGGTACAGAGGAAAAGGAGAAGATATTACCGTCCGCACCGTCACAGTCATTGGCCTGCATCTCTACCCTTGCCATGACGCACTTGCACTCACCGTCGTTTTATGCACGCCTCATTCTCACCCCCCCTATCTTTCATCCACACCACTCCACACAGGCATTGCCCCTACAGCATGCTCACAGTGTACTTACCTGTTTGTCTGGAGGACCGTCGATTAGCATGTACTGGGGGAGGACCCCATCCACTAGTTTCTCCAACTCCTCTGTGCTGAAGGCAGGGCCCCTTTCCCCAGACACACAAGCCATTGTCTCTTCCAGAATGAGGTCACAGCAGCACTTGCAGTGTAGGTCCTCTCCTGTCGAAGATCAGGTATCAAGTGATTGAACAGAGAGAAAATGGCGGTCACGTCCACGGCGGTGCGTACCATCACCACCGGCGTACATCGTCATTGGCTCCTGGGACCCATAGGGTCCAATGTTAACCAATGCAGGATAGCGCTGCTGTCTTCGACCGCCTACCGCGACGGTGTACAACGCCAGCGCAGTTTCCTCATATCCCCTTGTCCCACAATACAGGTCAGGCAGCCGCCATTTCATGGGCCCACATGGCATTATTTTGGACTGCGTCACACATATCTAGGCCTTGCTTAAACACTAATACAGGCATATGTCGATTTGCTAATATTTTCCGATTAAGCTGTGTTTACATACCTCAGAGTTGGTTGAATCTCTGCTCGCTGTTCTCCTCCATAGGCACCGTCCACTGGGGCATGTGAGGAGATGGCGGCATCCTCCGGTGTACAGACCGCTGGTGGACCTGTCGTTAATGGAGGAGCGACATGTGATCATCACCTACAGACTTGATCGTACCACAATCCTGGAACTGTGTGCCCAGTTGGAGCCAGACCTGGTGTCAGCTATCCGCCATCCCACAGGAATTCCCCCTCAAGTGCAGGTGCTGTCAGTGCTCCATTTCCTAGAAAGTGGGTCTTTTCAAACTACAGTGGCCATAGCATCAGGGATGTCCCAGCCTATGTTTTCCAACGTGTTGTCCAGACTGTTGTCTGCTCTGCTGAAACACATCCGGAGCTACATCGTTCTCCCTCAGGTGGAGGATTTGCCTACAGTGAAAGGTGATTTCTATGCCCTGGGACATATCCCCAACATCATAGGTGCCATTGATGGGACACATGTGGCCTTGGTCCCCCCCGCAGGAGTGAACAGGTGTACAGAAACCGGAAGAGTTACCATTCGATGAATGTGCAGATGGTGTGTTTGGCAGACCAGTACATCTCCCATGTGAATGCCAAATTTCCTGTCTCAAGGTATCAAGTGATTGAACAGAGAGAAAATGGCGGTCACGTCCACGGCGGTGCGTACCATCACCACCGGCGTACATCGCTTATATTCTACGGAATAGCAGCATCCCTTATGTGATGGGGCAACTCCAGAGGCACTGTGGCCCTCATTCTGACCTTGGCGGGCGGCGGAGGCCGCCCGCCAAAGTCCCGCCGTCAGGTTACCGTTCCGCGGTCGAAAGACCGCGGCGGTAATTCTGACTTTCCCGCTGGGCTGGCGGGCGGTCTCCTTCAGACCGCCAGCCAGCCCAGCGGGAAAGAGGCTTCCACGATGAAGCTGGCTCGGAATCGAGCCGGCGGAGTGGAAGCTGTGCGACGGGTGCAGTTGCACCCGTCGCGTATTTCACTGTCTGCGCAGCAGACAGTGAAATACATGTAGGGGCCCTCTTACGGGGGCCCCTGCAATGCCCATGCCAGTGGCATGGGCACTGCAGGGGCCCCCAGGGGCCCCGCGACCCCCCCTACCGCCATCCGGATCTCGGCGGTCCGACCGCCGGGATCTGGATGGCGGTAGGGGGGGTCGGAATCCCCGCGGCGGTGCAGCAAGCTGCGCCGCCGCGGAGGATTCAATGGGGCCGCGGTACACTGGCGGGACCCCGCCAGTGGTGCCGGTCCGACCGCGGCTTTACCGCCGCGGTCGGAATCCCCATTGGAGCACCGCCGGCTTGTCGGCGGTGCTCCCGCGGTCCTCCGCCCTGGCGGTCAAAGACCGCCAGGGTCAGAATGAGGGCCTGTGTGTGGCTATTAGGTGAGGACATGGACACAATACAGTGTGACTAGGTGTCTGGGTCTGGGGAGGTCCCTATGAGTTAGTGTGTGTCTAACAGTTGTCCCTCGACATTTGCAGGTGACTCTGGTTACCCCAACTTGTCATGGCTACTGACCCCAGTGAGGAATCCCAGGACAAGGGCAGAGGAACGCTACAATGAGGCCCCTGGGCGAACTAGGAGGATTATAGAGCAGACCTTCGGCCTCCTGAAGGCCAGGTTCCGGTGCCTCCATGTGACAGGTGGTTCCCTATTCTACTCACCAAAGAAGGAGTGCCAGATCATCGTGGCCGGCTGTATGCTTCACAACTTGGCTTTGCGATGACAGGTGCCTTTTCTGCAGGAGGATGGTCCAGATGGAGGTGTTGTGGCAGCTGTGGAGCCTGTGGACAGTGAAGACGAGAAAGCAGAAGAAGAGGACATAGACAACAGGAACACGTGATCCTGCAATACTTCCAGTGAGACACAGGTAAGAAGACAACACTGCCTGCTACATCTGATTTTATTCTACTACCTCTCATCTGTCTGTCATTTTCACCCAGTGTATGGTCACTGAGTTGTCACTTTCCCTTACGATTTCACAGATGTGGGTCCCACTGTGTGACATCTGCTTTGTTTCCGCATGGACTAGAGCTGTGTGACATAGGTATGTTGACAGTACATTTGATATAGCATTTTGTCACTGTTATTGCTAATACACATTTTCAAAAGCACAGACAGACTCCTGATTGTTTTGTGATTTAAGGGTGTTTATTTAAGTGCTCAATAGTGGAGGGGGTTGTAAAATGGTCAGGGGTGATGGTGGAGGAATATCCATGGCAGAGCCCAGTCTATTAGTCTCACAGGTGCATTGTCCAAAGGGGCATAGGAAGTGGAGCTAGGGCAGTTTAAGTATGGACAGGGTGACAAAGTGAGACAGAAGGATGACAATCAGGGTGGTCTCATTTCTTGGCCGTGGTCTTGGCATTGTTCTCTGTCTTTGTCCTGGATCTCAGGGACCGCTTGCGGGGTGGTTCTCCATCTGCAGGGGGTGCGGTGCTGGTGTGGTGGTCCTCTGGCGGTGCCTACTGTCCACTAGCGCCGGCGGAGGTGGTGGGCAGTTCATCGTCCAGGCTAGTGTCAGGGGCCCCTTGTAGTGCCACAGTGTCCCCCCTGGTGTTGACGAGTTCCTTCATCACCCCTGCAATGGTGCCCAGGGTGGAATTGATGGATTTGAGTTCCTCCCTGAAGCCCAAATACTGTTCCTCCTGCAGCCGCTGGGTCTCCTGAAACTTGGCCAGTAACGTTGCCATTGTCTCCTGGGAATGGTGGTAGGCTCCCATGATGTTGGAGAGGGCCTCGTGGAGAGTGGGTTCCCTGGGCCTGTCCTCCCCCTGTCACACAGCAGCCCTCCCAGTTCCCCTGTGTTCCTGTGCCTCTGTCCCCTGAACTGTGTGCCCACTACCACTGTCCCCAGGTCCCTGGTGTTGTTGGGGTGGTGGGTTAGCCTGGGTTCCCTGTAGTGGTGGACACACTGCTGATTGACATGTCCTGGGGACAGAGGTGTGGGCCCGCTGGGTGGGTGCTGTGGTGGTGTTTCCAGAGGGGGGAAGCTCTGTAGTGGCCTGTGCCAGTGTGAGGGGAACCGACTGTCCCGAGGTCCCAGATGGGCTGGGCTTGTCATCTTGATCAAGTTGGACAGAGCTGCTGTCATCACTGTGGGCCTCTTCTGTGGGAGGAGTGGACATGTCTGGACCTTCCTGCCCTGCGACGTTGGGTAGGGGTCCTGCAGGGGTGTGAAGGCATGATTATTGCATCGGTGTGTGCCATGGTGTGCAATGGGTGGGTGACCGTGTACCCCAGTGCTTGAATTTCTGTGTAGGACCTTGTGTGATAATGGTTTAGGGGGGTGTATGGGTATGTGCAGCGGCCATGCTTTGGTGATGGGTGTCCATGCTTTGGTGTTACATGCAGGGCTTGGATTTAGGATGTGGGGTTTGTGATACTGGGACATACGTGAGGAGTTGGAGTGATGGGGTGAGGGTGAAGGTGGGGGCATGTGATAGCATGCAGGTGGATGGGGGATGAAGTAGTTAAAGGTTTGACTTACCAGAGTCCATTCCTCCTGCTACTCCTGCAAGGCCCTCAGGATGCAGTATGGCCAAGACTTGTTCCTCCCATGTACTGAGTTCTGGGGGAGCAGGTGGCGGTCTGCCGGCAGTCCTCTGAACCGCAAGGTGGTGTCTTGAGACCAAGGAACGCACCTTCCCCCGTAGGTCGTTCCACCTCTTCCTGATGTCATCCCGTGTTCTTGGGTGCTGTCCCACTCCGTTGACCCTGTCCACGATTCTTCGCCACAGCTCCATCTTCCTAGCTATGGTGGTGTGCTGCACCTGTGATCTGAATAGCTGTGGTTCTACCCGGATGACTTCCTCCACCATGACCCTGAGCTCCTCCTCAGAGAACCTGGGGTGTCTTTTTGCAGGGCCATGGGGTGGTGTGGGTGATGTGTGGGGTGGTGTTTAGAGGTGTGTTGTGTGAGGTGCTTGGATGTTGTGTGAGTGATGGTGTTGAGTGCCTGTGGATGCTAGTTTGTAGATGGTGGTGTCTCTCTCTGGCCTTCAGTCGCAATTGTTGACGTAAGGGTTTGTGAGTGATGTGGGTGTGTGTTTTATATTGTATTGGGTGTGTGGGAGTGGTGTGTGTATGTGTATCAGGTGTGTGTATTTGGAATTGTCCAATGTGATAGTGTTTTGTAAATGTTTGTGTATTTTGAGCACGGCGGTGTGTACCGCCAATGGAATACCGCGGTTGAAAGACCGCCGCGTGGATTCGTGGGTCGTGATAGTGTGGGCGTATTCCTGTTGGCGTGACGGTGGAGGTTTTGTTATCGCCAGTTTCGCACTGACCTTTGGTGTGGGTGACTTGTGTGGGTGTCTGGATTTTGGCGGATTCCGAGTTGTGGGTCATAATGACTGTGGCGGAATTCCGCAGCAGTGTGTTGCCGGTCTTCTGCACAGCGGTAAGTGGCTTTTACCGCCAATGTTGTAATGACCCCCATAATCTGTGCTCTCATTAGAATTAATTTCCATCATGATTTCCTTGTCACCAAAAGGAGTTTTGTTCTTGTAAAATATGTCCTGGAACTTAATCTGGGCTACTGTAACATTTGCTGAATCTACTTCTCACAATCACAATCGACTTGTGCTTCTATGAGTATCCAGCACAATAATTCTGTTGTCTCCCCCAAACAAATGTTTCAAGATTGACCTATAGTCCCCAAGTACAGTATCCCCTCACAGTAGTGTGGGAATATAATTTTTATTACATGTGCGCACACATACACAAACACACATATATATAAATATAAATATGTCTGTGTGTCTGTATATGTAAATAAATGTAGAACTAAATTAATTTATTTAGCATTCTTTCCAAGCACAGTTTAGCATTAGTGTTATTTTATTTCCTGTCTTACATTATTTTCAACAAGTGTGTTGCAGTAGAAGTGTCTGGCCTTGTGTGGTGCTTCACATACTCCAAGGATGGGCTGGAGTATATTTGCTCCTGTTTTGACACTTTCGGGGCTTTAGTAACTTTAGAAGTGCAGAACTGTAGACGTAGTTTGTGAATTGCAATGGTTTTACTAGCTTGTGGATGCATTTACCAAGTCCCTCCGTAAGCCCCTCCTTAAATTTCCCTAATCCCTTTTCATTTAGTAAGAGATAGCCCCATTTTATAACTACTTTCCCTGGTCCGTCCAACACCAGCTACTAAAACATGCACCTGCGTTTGCGGAGATCCATGGTGGAGCAGATCTATACACAGGAAAAAGAGTGCCAGAGGTGAAGGTCTTGACGGTATGCTTGTGAATTGCATTTTGTAATGCATGACTTTCAATGCTAAACCTCTACTTTACCTACTACAAAATGAAGTTTGAGAATCAGTCACTTAGGCCCTCATTACAAGTGTGGTGGTCTTAAGACCGCCACACTTGTGGTGGCGGTCGGACCGCCGCCAAAGTGGTGGTCCGACCTCCACATTACAACTGTGGCGAAAGCGCCATGGTCTCACTGCCGGCACCACCCCTTTTAGGTTGACCAAGAGCCTGGCAGTGCCGGTGGTCTTAATCCGTCAGGGCAGCACTGCTAGCAGTGCTGCCCTGGGGATTACGACCCCCATGTCTGCCAGATTTTGCATGGCGGCTCTACCGCCACGCAAAGACTGGTGGTGGAGACAGAGTGCTGGGGGCACCATGGCGGCCCGTGCACTTAGCATGGGCAGTGCAGGGGCCGCCATGGATAGCCCTGTCATGCTTTTCACAGCCTGAATAACAGGCAGTGAAAAGCGCAACGGGTGCTATCGCACCCGACGCACAGCAACATTGCTGCCGGCTCAATTACGAGCCAGCGTCAATGTTGTGGTGAGTTTTCTCCTGGGCCAGCGGGAAACTCGTAATAGGGCTAGCGGCCGAAAAACCGGAGTGGCGGTCTTCCGGCCCAAAGAGTTTCAAACTCATAATGAAGGCCTTAGTATTTACAGTCATCCAACAGCTTTTAAGGGAAAAGGGCATACAACTGCCTTTGTTGAAATTTACAAGACGTAAATGTCACATGTCATGAAATATTATAAGCACACAAAACTATGAGCCCATCTGCATTATTTACTGGTTGCAACCAACCTATGTTCATATAGGTGGGGTCTTAAAATTCTGAATGGTAGTCAGAATCTGATCTACCTCATTTATGTTAATGGGGTAGGTTGCAAATTCCTACTCACAATATCTGTGATTGTTTTTTTTAATAAAGTAAACTTTTTTTTACTGCAGCCTGTTTTTTTTTTTTTTTAAGAGGAAACGTGGCTGGGTTGCCAAAGAAAATTCTATTTGTATTTAAAGTTTGTTTCGGCAGTGGTCTGGCTGGATTTTAGATACTGAGTCCTATTTGGAAGGGAAAAATATATCCCTTCCAAATACCAAAGCAGAATCTATTCGGAATCACATTATAGGAGCCGACTTCTAAAATTGTATTAATAAACAAGACACAGCGTTTTAACTGTCAGAATCGCTGAATCAAAGTGTTTGTGGCTGTCAAAATGCTTAGTACACCTGGCGCTATTTTGGAATTTCTAAGAAATGTTATGATTCCCATAATTGGAGAAAATTAGGTTCTATCTTAGTCTTCAAATGAATAATTAATAAAGCTTTTGGAACAATTTTTACCACCTCAGCACTAGAATCAGAATAAGCAGCGAAGGTATTTCTTGAGTGATATTATGAAATGAAGCATTTCCAAGTTCTACTGTTCCTAGCTCCCACCCAGGGACGTCTGTGGCTAACACGCTACCTGGTCTAGTGTCCCTGGACCGGGCTAAATTTGCTGACGAAGCGGGATGTATTCAGGCGTCAGGAATGAAATGTCTAGAAGTGGTTTTCAGATCTAATTCGGCGTCTTCCCTTTTCAGAGCTGCTGTAACCCGCTCTGTCCTACTAATGAACAAAAAAAACCTCCCAGCATGACACGCTCGGGAGGGCTTGAAATGCGCTGAGGCTTGAGAATCGTTTCAGAGCAAGATGCGCCCAACATCACTGCTCCAACCTCTGGGCTGTCAGAAGCCACATCTGCAGGGTGGTGCTTGCTAACGAGCATTATCATGTCACACCGAGAATACATTGTGTGGTAAATTCACCAAAATTGTCCTCCCTTTTTTCGTTTAACTAGTTCTGGTACCACAATATTCAAACAGACGAAAAACGAAAGTAGCTAAATAAAGACCCAAACAACTCTTTTTAAGTAAGAAACGGCATATAGAGTACTGCTGCATATTTCATAATAAAATGGAAATCGTAAGTAGTACTAGAATGTCCCTTTATGAAAATATGGTATGTCACCGAGGATGTACTTTATAATATTCCTTTTACGTTATTGTATTCCTTATTATATGAGGATACACAGCCTGTTGCATTTCGTGTATTCTAGGGGTGTTATTTAATTCCCTACAACATGCAGTTACACAGCCTGTTACCTTTCCGGCAACGCCCTTGTATATTCTAGGGCTGTTGCTCCTTCTTACCAAAGACATCCTCTGGATACAAGTATGTTGAGAGAGAGTAGGCAGTCTCGACTTTGATCCACGGCATGCCCACATGCAGACAGACACACATTGACGCAGATGACACATAGATGGAAACATGCAGGCTTAGAGTGCACATCCCACCCGCGCAGACCAGCAAACAAACAGGCACATACCTACAGGCACTAAACACACACTCATACATAAGTGCAGAAGCCTATTCATGCAGACTGAGGGGCGCTTTATATTACAGGGAGTGCAGAATTATTAGGCAAATTAGTATTTTGACCACATCATCCTCTTTATGCATGTTGTCTTACTCCAAGCTGTATAGGCTCGAAAGCCTACTACCAATTAAGCATATTAGGTGATGTGCATCTCTGTAATGAGAAGGGGTGTGGTCTAATGACATCAACACCCTATATCAGGTGTGCATAATTATTAGGCAACTTCCTTTCCTTTGGCAAAATGGGTCAAAAGAAGGACTTGACAGGCTCCGAAAAGTCAAAAATAGTGAGATATCTTACAGAGGGATGCAGCACTCTTAAAATTGCAAAGCTTCTGAAGCGTGATCATCGAACAATCAAGCGTTTCATTCAAAATAGTCAACAGGGTCGCAAGAAGCGTGTGGAAAAACCAAGGCGCAAAATAACTGCCCATGAACTGAGAAAAGTCAAGCGTGCAGCTGCCACGATGCCACTTGCCACCAGTTTGGCCATATTTCAGAGCTGCAACATGACTGGAGTGCCCAAAAGCACAAGGTGTGTAATACTCAGAGACATGGCCAAGGTAAGAAAGGCTGAAAGACGACCACCACTGAACAAGACACACAAGCTGAAACGTCAAGACTGGGCCAATAAATATCTCAAGACTGATTTTTCTAAGGTTTTATGGACTGATGAAATGAGAGTGAGTCTTGATGGGCCAGATGGATGGGCCCGTGGCTGGATTGGTAAAGGGCAGAGAGCTCCAGTCCGACTCAGACGCCAGCAAGGTGGAGGTGGAGTACTGGTTTGGGCTGGTATCATCAAAGATGAGCTTGTGGGGCCTTTTCGGGTTGAGGATGGAGTCAAGCTCAACTCCCAGTCCTACTGCCAGTTCCTGGAAGACACCTTCTTCAAGCAGTGGTAAAGGAAGAAGTCTGCATCCTTCAAGAAAAACATGATTTTCATGCAGGACAATGCTCCATCACACGCGTCCAAGTACTCCACAGCGTGGCTGGCAAGAAAGGGTATAAAAGAAGGAAATCTAATGACATGGCCTCCTTGTTCACCTGATCTGAACCCCATTGAGAACCTGTGGTCCATCATCAAATGTGAGATTTACAAGGAGGGAAAACAGTACACCTCTCTGAACAGTGTCTGGGAGGCTGTGGTTGCTGCTGCACGCAATGTTGATGGTGAACAGATCAAAACACTGACCGAATCCATGGATGGCAGGCTTTTGAGTGTCCTTGCAAAGAAAGGTGGCTATATTGGTCACTGATTTGTTTTTGTTTTGTTTTTGAATGTCAGAGATGTATATTTGTGAATGTTGAGATGTTATATTGGTTTCACTGGTAATAATAAATAATTGAAATGGGTATATATATTTTTTTTGTTAAGTTGCCTAATAATTATGCACAGTAATAGTCACCTGCACACACAGATATCCCCCTAACATAGCTAAAACTAAAAACAAACTAAAAACTACTTCCAAAAATATTCAGCTTTGATATTAATGAGTTTTTTGGGTTCATTGAGAACATGGTTGTTGTTCAATAATAAAATTAATCCTCAAAAATACAACTTGCCTAATAATTCTGCACTCCCTGTATGTAGAGAGCATGTATAGCGCTTTATGTTACTCAAATGCAACCTCATGCTGATAGATAAGAGAGAGAGTGGAGAAGAAGGAAGAAGAGAGATGAAATTATAATGGAATCTTGCGAATGGAATGTTTTAACCCAAAATAGAGCTGTCATTTGTGTCTGACCTTAGGCGCAGGTTTGCAAGGTCAAAGCAGAGGAGGAAATTAGGCTGCAGGAGACAGAAAGAGCATTGATGGGAAAAAGGCATGAATGAGTACACAAGGACTATGATGAACTGGAGACCAACACAGGTAGAAATGGTAGACTGCTACAGAGATGCCAAGACAAGCCAGTAAGAGTCAGGTACCCGTGTCCACAAAAACACACAAAGAGGCTAACACAGTCACAACAAATATGTCAGCACACGTACACGCTCACAAAACGCAGATGTGGTCTAACGAAACACATGCATGCAGGCATGAAGAGTTAGTGATACAAAGCAAGGGCTGATCGGTGGATGCCTGCTTCATGATGGCTTTCTATGTAGACCATTCGCTGCGGATATCCGAATTAATTTAGTAGA
The DNA here is from genome assembly GCF_031143425.1 of Pleurodeles waltl. Taxonomy (NCBI): domain Eukaryota; kingdom Metazoa; phylum Chordata; class Amphibia; order Caudata; family Salamandridae; genus Pleurodeles; species Pleurodeles waltl. Next base: position 134,479,717 of record NC_090444.1, read on the forward strand.
AAAGCTGGTGTTAATGTCTATGATAGAAATGGAGTCTTTGGTTGGCAGTCAAGTTACCCCCTGTCCGAGCAAGTCAGGGTAAAAGAGAATCACCCTCAGCTAACCCCTGCTTAACCCTTGGTAGCTTGGCACGGGCAGTAGGCTTAGCTTCCGAATGCTATGTGTAAATTATTTGTACCAACACATACAGTAACTTAATGAAAACACTACAAAAAGACACAACACAGGTTTAGAAAAATAGGAAAATTTATCTAAACAAAAAAAGACCAAAATGACAAAAATCCACAATACACAAGTCAATTTATCAATTAAAAAGCAAAAGGAGTCTTCATTTAGTTTTAAACACACACTAACACTGTTAGTGTGAAAATGTACCTTGGGTGCGTCGAAAATAACCCCGCAGGGCGAGTGTGCGTCAAAAAGGGCTTGTGATGCATCGATTTCACTCATGAGCGAGACCATGTGTCGTTTCTCCTTTTGTCGGGTCGGGCGTGTCGTTTCTTCTCTCTGCAGGAGAGCGATGCATCGATCTGGTCAGCACTCTCAGGTCCGGGCAGGCCTTGTGTTGTTTTTACATGCCCAGCGGTGTTTGCATCGGAAATCCAGCCGCACGATGATCCGAAAACCACGCAGCGCGGGTTGTGATCTCCCCAGCCTCCGTCAGCGATGCTTCGCGTCGTTTCTCCAGCTCCGTGCATTGATTCTTTGGTCAAGTTTACAGGCATCAATTTTTAGCTGCGAAGCAGGCGGCGCTTCGATTTTCCAGCCGCAGATTGGAGTTGCGTTGATCTTATAAAATGTAAAATGTGTTTTATATGTCCTGACAGTGAAATATTGCTAAATTTGTTTTTCACTGTTGCAAGGCCTGTCCCTCTCATAGGTTAACATGGGGGCTACCTTTAAATCTGATTAAAGTGTAGATTCCCTTTGGGAGCGGATGGACATGTGGAGTTTGGGGGTCTCTGAGCCCACAATTTAAAAATACATCTTTTAGTAAAGTTGATTTTAGAATTGCGTGTTTAAAAATGCCACTTTTAGAAAGTGAGCATTTTCTTGCTTATACCATTTCTGTGACTCTGCCTGTTTGTCGATTCCCTGTCTGGGTCAGTTCGACAGTTGGGCTGGTTGCACCTCACACTAGACAGTGACACAAATGGAGCTGGGGTGTAGCCTGCATATCCTGATGAGCCATCTATGCTTGGAGGGAGGGCAGGAGTGGTCACTTACACCTGAAATGGCTGTGCTTCTCCTCACACAATGCAGTCTCTGACCCCCTGGTGAGTGTCTGGGGCCTGGCCTGGCCTGGCCTGGGCAAGGCAGGATTTCACATTCCAAAGAGATTTTACTTTGAAGTAGGCCTACTTCAAAGGAGAAATTGGGTATAAGAAGGGAACCCAAAACCACAGACTTTAGAACACTTTTGGAAACAAGAGGAACCTCTGCCTGGAGAAGAGCTGAAGAGCTGAGGAGAGGTGCTGCCTTACCTGTGACTGTGCTTTGTGGAGCTATCCTACAGTTGCTGCTTCTGCCAGAGTAAGAGGGCAAAGACTGGACTTTGTGTGCCTTCCATCTTGTGAAGAAATCTCCAAGGGCTTGATTTAGAGCTTGCCTCCTGTTGTTTGAAGTCTCAGGGACAACAAAGACTTCTCTCTGCCAGCACCTGGAGTCTCTGGAGAGACTCCTGCTCTGACAAGTGGTGCCCTATCCAGTCCCTGTGCCCTTGAAAGGAAAGCTGGTGGAAATCCAAAGAAATCGACTTCGGACGCCTTCGGACCGATGCCGTTGCTGAATCTTGTGACTCCGCCTGCACCCGACGCCGTGACCTTCGCTGGAACGCGACGATCTTCGCAGGCCCAACGCCGCTGCAGCCCCGCTGAAGTCCGCAACTCTGTGGAAGGCGCTGCACCACGTCGTGACCGACGCCGCTTGAAGTGCGCGGATTCAACGTTTCGCACAGACGTCACAATCCCCGACTTCGCGCATCGACTTGTTTTCACCCTTCACCAAAGTTACTGTGCTTGGGGGTCTACGCGACTCCGTGTCCGGCGCCGCTGGTGTCGGCTTGTTGAGAACGATTCTGTCACGACGCCGTGTTAACACTTCATCAAAACATTTTGTGTTTCTAAGTGCTATTTTTGAGTTTAATCTTTAAAAATTCATAACTTGACTTGTGTATGTCGGATTTTTGTCGTTTTGGTCTTGTTCTGTTTAGATAAATATTTTCTATTTTTCTAAACTGGTGTTGTGTCATTTTGTAGTGTTTTCATGCAGTTACTGTGTGTGTTGGTACAAATACTTTACACCTAGCACTCTGAAGTTAAGCCTACTGTTCGTGCCAAGCTACCAAGGGGGTAAGCAGGGGTTAGCTAAGGGTGATTCTCTTTTTCCCTGACTAGAGTGAGGGTCCTTGCTTGTACAGGGCATAACCTGACTGCCAACCAAAGACCCCATTTCTAACATCACCCAACTAGTCCTTGGAGTCATTCTGGGGCTCTAGGTTCAAGAGATTCAGGTCCAGTCTTTCTCACCAAGGCAAAATGGCAGTAGGCAGCAGGTAAACACAGCAAGGAAGCAGTTCAGCATGGCAGTAGTCCAGACGGGCAGCAGTCTAGCAGAGTGGCAGTCCTTCAGCAGCATATCAGTCCTTCATTCTGGACAGTATCCACAAGTCCAGAAGTGTATGGAAGAACTGTTGTCTGAGGTCAAGTATTTATACTCAGTTATGCTTTTGAATTGGGGAGAAGATTCCAGAGGCATATCTTTGAAGTGCACAGGTGCCGTGTTTTCCTTGCCCTTGCTCTAGACTAAATGCAGAGGGTATGCAGCCCTTTATATAAAGAAAGGACACAGTCTATTCAAGTGTAAGTGGGGCTGTGTTTTGCTAGTCCCAGTGATGACCCAGCCAGGCACACCTAAGTTCCCTATTGTGTGTCGCAGTCTAAGAGGAATACATTAAGGCCCAACTGTCGACCCAGAAACAGGCCACAAGCCACCAGATGGCTAAGGCAGAAAAATGCCAACTTTCTAAAAGTGGCATTTTCAAAACTGTAATATAAAATCCACCTTTACCATAAATTAGGATTTTCCATTACAATTCCAAAGACACCAAACAGAAGCTGTCTATCTGTCCCCATGTGGAAATTACAGCTTATAAAATAATAAGTCAACTCTATTTTTCTCCCAGGTGAGAAGTAGGCCTTGAAGTAGTGAAAAACAAATCTAAGAGTTTTTCACTACCAGGACATGTAAAACTAAAAAGAATATGCCCCACGTTTCCAGTCCATTGCACCCTGTCCTCTGGGCTGTCCATTACCTACCCTAGGGGTGACATATATATTAAAAATAAAGGTTTGGACCTGGAAAAAGGTTTATTTTGCCAGGTTGAAATAGAAGTTTAAAATTGCACACATATGCTGCCGTGGCAGGCCTCATACATGTTTAGATTGCTACTTAAGTGGGTGACACAATCAGTGCTGCAGGTCCACTAGTAGAATTTTATTTACAGGCCTGGGGCACAGGTACTGCCACTTTACTAGGGGCCTACAGGTAAATTAAACATGGCAAGTGGGTATAAGCCAATTTTCCCATGTTTTAAGGAGACAGCACTAACACCAACAGTGGTAAAGTGTGCTGAATCCTAAAAGCCATCAAAAACGGGTTCAGAAAACCAGAGGAAGAAGGCACATTTTGGAGAAGGTAAATTTTGGGGATGACTCTGCAGAAAGGTCCAAATCCAACAACATTTACTTGGAATTTACACACATGTTAATGAAAGACTAGTTAAGGCTTTTGACAAGGCACTGCAGTTCATAAGTAACTAACCTGTGCAAATGTAACAGTTAACTTTATTAACTCTGTATGACTAATATGCTGTTTCAAAGACAATACAGACGTTAAGTGGATTCTTCTATGAAAGGATGTCCCTGCCTCTTTGAAATAAGATAGACTGAGAAACCCTGACAACTTGTGCAACAGTTTGTGGTGCCTCTGATCCTGTGCTTCTTAAGCACTGTGATCGCTATTTGTGTCACCACAACGTCACATGCGAGGGTAGCTTCCATGACCCAAGCCCTGAAAGGTAACAGCATGTCACAATCTTTGGGAAGCATTAGCTGTGCCAACCAGAGCTGCTTCCTGACCTTCCATCTAAATAAAAAAATGAAGCTTGTGTCAAACAGTGACTTTAATTTGTGTTTATTTTATTTGTATGCTTTCGATGTTCTCAACATACTGGGCATAAGTTTTGCAACACTAATCATTGGCACTAGTGCACAAGGTAAATGTTTTGGGAATACTTTAGGTGCTCCTGTCAATAGCCATTTGTGAACATTTGTTTGTGGACGCATTAAAAATTGCAATTTGGAGAACGGATGCTCCATACAACAGCTAAATCCCACTCCCCACTTCTTCCTCACCTGTTTCATTTTTTCCAAATGCCTGGAGGAATGCACAAGTTTTTCCACCAAAGCAGCCCCCTGTATGAAGTACCTGGTCGCCTGGAATCGACCACTGAAATGCATTCTAGAATGATGCTGTTCTGGGATAACACCCACAGGAGTGAAAGTCTACCACCGGATGATTGACTGGAGCATTTGAACTCAAAGAATGTGCTGACTCTGAATGGCAGTGAATCACAGCCGAACTGCCTGAACTAACACATATAACCGGTAACTTATTTTAAATAAATCTGTTTATTAGTTATTCATTTTTAATTTGTATAATACATTATCATCTTATATTCTCAAGCACAATAGTCGCCATTTACAATCCATGCCAATGCAATACTCCAGCATTTGGATGCCTTACTGTTTCAAACATTCTTCGCCTCGACAGCAATGGCTACTCCCTTTATACAGAGTCATGTTAACCAGTGATAACACCACGAAAAGAACACGAGAACTGGTATCTCACCCTAGGTCCCAGACTCTGCCCTCATTCATCAGACCTTCTAATAAACCACATTTTTATATTGTGGAGTACATATGTTACCAAATTTTAACTTGAGTTGTGCCAGTTAGTGCACCTGTTAAAGCCCTTCTGTCTTACAGCCACTACTTTCTGGATCTCCAATTTTATATGCCTTGCTTTGACCTGTTTTTTCCAATTTAAATGTAATGATGTATTAACATTCCTCTTGCTAGTCTCTTTGTTCATTGAAGGTCAGCAATACCTCATCCTACATGTGTGTTAATTGGAGTCTTCTGGGTTTTCTTTTTTCTCACCATATAAAGCAATGGTCTTAGCCCTGGTCCATCTTTTTACATATTTTCTTAATTTATTAATTGACGTGGCAACTGCAGCTCTAAATTTATTGCAATGGTCCTGTTGACCACCACGAACACCAAATCCTGGAACCTATTCCAGCTTATTCCTGGGCCTATTCCTATTTCGGTTCATGTCCCTAGGCCCTAAGGACCTGACCTGGGTCTGGAGGGACCAACCTGCTGTTGATTCTTCCAAAATGTGGAGCTGAGTGTTGTCTGTTACCTTGTAGTTAGGAATATGCCTATTGGCACCTGTTGAAGCTCTGCTGGCAGGCTCTCTCTGCTGACTATGCCTATATAGAAGCCCCATGAAAGCAACCACGGAATCCAATGCTTTAAAGCCCTATCTACCCCTCAGAAAGATTGAAGGAGAAATAACCAAACATCTACTACTCCAAGTGAAGTAGAGCTTTCTGATAACTGACAAGCACACTCCAAGCCAACATCACCTTTTGTTATTGTCTTTCTTCATTTCATCCTGGTGTTATTTTGGTGGCCATCTTTTGTATTTCTTAACGGATAACTAGGCCATGTGAGCCCTGTGCAGTCATGTTTTTCTCCGCAGGGGATTGTGGTCTGACTCATTTCTTCACCAAGGTTGGCCTATAGCAGACACAGGCCCAGAGCCTCTATGGCCCTCTAGAGACAAACTATCTCTTATTTGGATGACTGGCATCACTTACTTAAATCCTTCCTTGCCCCAGTGAATTCACTTTTCATAACTGAAAATATTTCCACTTCTTTTTCAGTATATATTGTTCATGATTGATTTTGCTTTGTTTCTGAATTATTCAAGTGTTTACAAATACTAAGGCCCTCCACGTTAAACACTGCCAGCATAGAACCTCATTTTGGCAGATTGAGAGGCTCCATTTTACAGTGTATTGAATGTGGCCAGTTAGTGATATAGTACATTATATTTATGCAATTAATGCTTAACCTAAGACAAGTCTCCATAACTGCATTATTGTGGTAGTGTGTTTTGCATTTTCATGATTGTGCTACATTTGTGATTATTATGTAATCACAAACATCATAGGATCTTCATAACTAAGAGCCTAGGTAGTACTACAATAGTACTTTAGATTACCATTTTATTGTGCATTGCGTTTTGTATATTTTCTGTGATTTGAATTGTCCACTTGTACTGTAAATTTACTTATATTTTAAGATAATAAACTGCTTTGTACTCACATCCCTTGTTGAACGGTCACATTTGTATTGCAGTTTTGTCAGCTTTGTTGTACAGTCCCTGGATTCACCTCACCTCATTTGAACAAGGCCTTACTTCCCACTGATGTCCACATGTAGAGTGAAGGAGGCTTAGTGAAGACAACGTTCTATCACAGCCCTATGCTCGGATTAATGGAGAACACAATCACTCATTTTCGTAGTGGTTGGTGGTCCTGAAACCAGATGTACTGATGATAGATCTTGACACCCACACAGTCTCCCATCTTTCAAACTGCAAATGTTTACCCTACTAAGATAAATTTTACTTGAAGTGCAGATGACCAGATTGATACTCTCAACCCTTGGATTCATTATGAGTAGTCCCAATTCCATGGAAAAGGATTATTGTGCTTGAAAAAGTCCAAAGATAAAAATGGAAGAGGACAGGCAGCATCAAAGAGTTTAGCTTCTGAAAGTCGTGTGTATTTTATACAGCACAAAGAACCTTAAAAATAACAAATAGCAGAAGGAATGGACTTAATCACAACATTAATGAACTTGCCATTTAGAAGTCTCAAGACCCAAATAGAAGTTGGGACATTCTGGGGACTAGAGGTGTTTCCTCCGTTAGCACCCCTCTGAAATTTCTACACTTGTACCTCAAAAATATTGAATAGAATTATTTATTTAGTGATACAATCATATCTTTAAACAAATCAGTCCAAGGCTGTCTGCCATGTCTCGCTCTGAAGAAGGAGACAGAAGCCAGGCAGTAAATCAACTTTCTGCAATGTGACACATGACTTACCTTTCTAAAGCCCTTCCTTGACTTTGTAATCTATGGTGTATCCAATGTAGGACAGTGACACTGTCTGCATCACTGGTTAGGGTGTTGGAGCCTGCTTCCCTGCGTGAGGCGACTTGTAAATCATTCAAAGGCATAGATCTCACCTTTTTCCATTTGTTGCATGTTATGACTGGATGCAAGCATGTGTGATTTGGTGCCCCATCCATAGCAATGGTAATTGTTATAATCCTAATTTTGAGAGATGTATATTGTACTCAGAACCCTGGTTCCCGGACTGTGACACCTCAGGTCCTTGCTGCAAGTCACTTGCCCCTTTAGGAGTGGAGCTGCTGTATTTGTTCCTCCACTAAATTGATCCAAAAGACGAGCAGGGTTTTTGTTCCCTTACAAAGTTGATCCAAATATTTAAGTCAAGCTCAAATGAAGAAATATGTGTTTATGGTAAAGACAGTTATACGTTGTATGACGTTAAAACTAGCCCTATCTTCATGCCCCTAACATTAATGCCAAAAATATGGATTCATTTAAGAATAACGAATGCTAAAAACATTAAGGTAATGCATGTCAGTGATTTAGATGCTCTTTTATTTCACATGTTTTACTTAATCTTGCATTCCTCAAGAGTGTTCATCATGTTGTGTTTCTGTGTTTTTTTAGGCATCTTACTCTTCTTGAAAAGTGCGTACTATGAGTCGTGCCAGATGTTTATGAGGGGCGTTGATAGAGAGCTCTGGAGCTGAGAATGAAGGCAAAACAAAGTGCCTGTCACTAGGTCGGCCTCTCCTCAGAGCATACAAAACAATCGTCAGGTATTCCAGTTCCAATTGAACTTCTCTGTAAATGTGTGTAAAGGACGTACACAGATGTCAAAATATTTACAAGGAAAAATAAAAGAAAATAGAAAGCTTAAATGTGAGTGAGTGCAGTCTATGTTTGGGGGTGTTTAAGTGAGGGAGATGCAAGGAAGTGCATATGGGGGAAAGTTAAAAGGGGGTGCTGAAGAGGAAAGAGATATAGTTGAAGATGCTTGGATGAGATGTGCAGAGAAAATGGGCATACATATCTAACATAAAGCACACATAATTGAAGGTCAATACTCCTTTCACAAGCCTCAATGATATTTAATTCACAGTCTCACAATTTCAGAATTGAAACATTCCCATTGGTATTTATTTGTAATAAATCATTGTTACTCGTTTCTCTTAAACACCTAACAGCAATTGACAAAGCCAATAGTACTGGCATGTTTTAAGTGCATGTCAGTTGTGTTATATGTCTGGATATCTGGATGCATTAACATCTCAGAGAGAAACCAAAATACTGGTCAGAAGGTACACTATGGAAGTCACAAAAATGTATTTTACATGTTCACTTTAAAGGAGCCCCCACCTTTTTCATCCCACCTAAAGACACCTCTACACATATTTCTATATCACTGACTGCTGCCAGCAGCTCTGAGTGCTTCCCGAAGCCTGGTTAGAGCATTTTCTTCCAAAGTCGATGCCACGTGCAAGACACTGGGCAAAAACACACTTTAAAGGGCCTGAAGTCGTTGCAGTATAAAATTTGCACATTAGAGTAACTGTTGAAAATATTAATGTAGTAAGACGTGGGACAGTTTTTTTATGTGTTTAATATTTTGAGACCATAGGTTCCATATATGCCAACCCTCTCATTTCAGGCTGGAGATTACTGATTTCAAGGTCGACAGGGACTGGTCTTGTGTTACAAGAATATGCACTGCCGGTAACCTCCTCCTGCTGGCCAGTGCACCACATTTTTGCCACACTCTTTCTGCCTGCCATAGCGCCTTCTCTGTGCTACTGACAGGTAAGGAAAAAAAAATGATATTTAAATTCCTGATAACTGATCTTGCAGAAGCACACTTGCAAGTCACACACAAGTGACCTGATTCCGGCCTCAATAGAAGTCAATGTGAATATTTTTTAACATCTCCCAGTTTTCTCTTCTAAAATGTTGCCTTGTTTGACGTTCACACTCCTTTATAAGCCTTGCTTGCTCCCTATATTCATTTGCTTTAAAATGCACCATTTGCCAGTCTTTTTTTTCATTCCACGTTTGTTCATTAAGCTTGCTCGCTTCGCTCTCTACATAAATGTCATACTTAACTTTTACTCCCCACCACTTCAAATGTCTCCATGCGCCACTGCTGGGAACAGTAGATCCATACTATTGCCACGAGTCCTCATCAACTCGATGTTGCCCATTGATTTAACCCTGGGAGACTTTAATTTTGGACACTAAAATGTATTATTTGTGTGCTGTTTTGGCAGGAACCATCTGAAGAGATCAGCTGTATTTTGCAGGGATGCTGGTCCCAATACTGGCTCATACCGTTCGTAATCGATGTCTCCTGTGATGATTTGCACACCCCTCATTGGTTGTCTGTTGTCCATCACTTCCTGCTCAGGCCAATCGAGCTTGACAGTGTGCTTTGAGTGTCATGGCTGCAGGAAGAGATAAAGTTTTCCCTGTCTTTAGGCCCCTTGCACTCAATACCTTTCATGGAGCTTTTAGAATGCGGAATCAAAGCAAAGTCAATTAAACTTATTTGTATAAAGAATCATCCACCCTTATTTTCAACTTATCTGAAAACAGTAAAAGTTACACCTACATACAGTTTAATTCTTAGTTCATAATACATTGGGCTTGAATCAATAGCAAGAAGAATACAATTACAATTTAAATCCCCCACTTACCAGAAGTCAAAATGCCATGCATTAGAACGGGTGTATTGCACATTCATTTGTTTCAGTTCTTGTTGAGTTTTCTGGGATATTTAGTTAGCTCTACTGCTATCTGTGAGTTCTTAAGAGAGGGCAGCATGACTCTTTTTGTATAGATAGAAGCCAATGTATATGAAGGATGTAGCAGCCAAAAGCATTTAACTCATGCTCTTATGTCTCATGATGTTGCACGCATAATTTAGCATTTAACTCTGGCAAACGTTTAATGTACAATTAATAGGGCTAAGTGGGTGGTGAACCTCTCCAACACACCAGTGCCTGCATTATGTATGGGGAGTCAGCGCTGTTGCACACCTCTAACTGGGTGTACTGGGCACAGGCCACAACAGTTAATTAGCTGCCCCCAGGACAGCCAGGAGTACAGTCCTGCCCCTGGGTAATGAATTAGTGAAAGACAGACCGATTGTATGAATCAGTCGGTCAACCTTTCACTTTTCAGGCAGTAACCGAACCTGTATTATAAAGGGGAGCAGAGATCATCCTGCAGACGGGTGCAGTGAGTGACCCTGGAACCCCCTTTTACTCCTTTCAGTGGCCTCCGTCACATCTTTGTCATGCACAGTCACTGTGCCTCCTACCTTCTTTGCATCTGCACTAACATCTGTATTATGGCACGGACACACGAGGCAAAGTGTTTCATCATTTGCAGGGGCAGTGCCCCAATGGGGACTTGGGGGGAGCAAAGGGCTTGCCCTGTCTCCCCCCGGGTTTATCGGGCCGGAGTGGAATGCTCCAAGGCACGCTTGTGTGATTGGGCAGGGCTTCAGGAAGGGGCGGTGTTTTAGGGCAGGGGATAAAAGACGAGGGCTGGGTGTGGGCGGCCTCTTTGGCCGTTTGTCACTCCCAGTGGGCGTTTTTGTCTTCGTGAGTTGGGTTTCTGTCAGGAGTTTGTAGGGGATTTGGGGCGTTATTTTCATTAGTAGGCGGAGTTTAGCCTTCTATTAGTGATAGTATATATATTTGGTGGGTTGCCATGGAACCCAGGAAAGTGGTTAAAGCACTAAAGGTTTTACAAGACGAAGGTCGGGAGGATTTATTGAGGGAAGGGGTGCTCGAGGAGGCTTGGGTGGGTTTAAGAAGGCCTAAAAGGCTTTCTGCTGAAGGGGTATCTGCTGCGGTGGCAGCCTGTTCATCACCGGTCAGTGCAGGGAGGAAATTTCGAGTCAAGAGTGCCACCGGTAGGAAAGTGGCGCGCTTACCCGTTAGTGATGACACTTCTGATGTGGTGTTACCAGGGCCCCCGTTAGCCGTGTCGAAGAGGCGGGGTATTTGTAGGCTGCCTAGGAGGCAGGGATCCTCGTTGCGGTCGCGTGTTGCGGCGGGTAGCAGAAGCTTTGTGAATGCGGCGGTGGCGAAGCGAGGCCGCATGGGGGCTCAGATTCGATTCGCGCATGCGCGAATCGGAGTGAGAAATCAAGCTCGCGCGCCTTATAAAACAAGCGCCGAGCGCGAGAGGCAGGATTTAGAGGAAGGGACGTTAGCAGGCACGTCCAAGATGGTGGCGCCCATTGAATTTCAGCAGCAGCCGGCTTTTTCGGCAGATAAAAGGTCGGTTTCGAACCTGAGATGTGACGCAAGTGTTTTAAGTTTTGATGAGGAGGTTGTGGTTATTTCTGACGACGAGGAGGAGGTTCAGGTGAGCCAGGTTAGTTTGTTATCTAAGGAAAAGAGAGATGATTCAGATTTAAGTGGAAGGAAGGGTGGCACTTGTATACAGTTAATTCCTAGAGTAGTTAGTCCTATGTTGCATAGAGTGCAATCATGGGGGATAAGTAATCAGGCCAATCTACAATCGGGTGAGCAGATTGAGCTAGTGGATCAGGATGGGAATGTTTTTAAAGGTACGGTGTGTGGGGAGAGGTGTAGCTCTGGTGCCATAGACAGAGCATATGTTAGCTTGGATTTGAGCAAAATGGTAGTGGGTGTGGGCCCCTCTGGGTGTGACACGTCCCATGTTTCGGGCGAACATGGGTTACAGGCGATTCACCAGCGGTCTGGGCGGATCGTTGGAGAGCAGAGCTTGCCGGTGAAGGTCAGGGCGCCCTCATTACACCGGTTAGAAGGGAGGGTTAAACCTGGAGCGGTTTACCCGACTTCGGGGGAGACGTTTGGCGTCAACGAATCAGAGCCATCCACTAGCCGGGGCGCTGGTGGTGGTTTGGCTTCCATGGAAGAAGAATTACTAGATTACGACGAAGAATTTGAGGAAACAGTCTCATCACGTCACCGGGTGTGTCGATCTGGTGAGGTGTCTGGAGAGGTTCAGGGCGGCCTCTCTAAGGCGCACGTACAGGACATAACAGTTGGCGGTTTTCCGAGAGGTGAGCTTGGGTTGGTGGGATCGGTGAGGGCTAGAGAATTTCGGAAAAGTGGGGGAGGTAGTGGTGGGGCAAGGGTTTTTGGGGCACTGGATGGTTCAAAGGAGCACAGGTCTAAGGCGGATGCATGCATTCAGGTGAGTTCGATCACGGAAGGGAATGGTAATTTGGAGGTAAGTGGAGCCAATGTGGATGGGTCTGAGAAAAAAGTTGAATCAGGTGATGGCAATAATAAGACTACAAGCCCCGTAGCGGGGGTGAGACAGCGGGGGGTAATGTTAAAGGTAAAAAGTTGCCTTACATGGGAGTGTCGATGCCTTTGGGGGCGCATCTCACTCTAAGTTTGAAGGAAAAAATTTGGAAAGGGGAGTTTATTGATGTTTTTAAACTACTTCACAGAGAGGTTCAGGCTAAAGAAGGGTCAAAAGAAGAGGAATGGGAGTTGGCTAGACGGCCTAGAGTACCTACCACAATTGAAAACTGGACATCTGCCTTTTTGATTTATGCAAGCGTTTATTGCGAAAAGTATCAAGACTCTTGCGTGGCTCTGCGCAAATATATGGACGTTGTGAGGCGAGCTCAGATGGATTTTGGAGGATTTGGGTGGTTTCGGTATGATGAAGAATTTAGGGCACGTAAAGCAATGGATTCTACAAAAATGTGGGGTGAAATTGATAATGAACTATGGATGCAGTGGTTGCGTACTGCAAGGAATGCGCCTACAACTCATACGGCAAGCGGGTTGCCTGTTCAATATAAGCCCTTTCAGGGGCGGCCCACCCATGTCGGGGTGGGTTTCGGTCCCAGAGGTCAATTTCAATCTAACGGGGCATGTTGGTCCTTCAACAGCGGGCAATGCAATAGACAGCAGTGTAGATTTAGACACGATTGCTCCAATTGTGGTGGGAGACACCCGGTTTATCAATGTTTTGGGGGGTTGCAGTGGGCCGGACATGGTACAGCAGGAAGAGGTGGGGACCGAGGCAGGGGATATATTCAACCGCTTGCAGGTAAAGGGCCCTACGCCCATTAGATTTGAAGCAATTGCTTATTGGTTACAGTTTTATCCACTTTTTGAGGAGGCTAAGGTCCTTTTTAGTGGTTTTTCTGGTGGTTTCAGGTTATGTTATCAAGGCCCAAGGTTGAGAAGATGGGCTAATAATTTGAAGTCAGCGAGGGAACACCCTGAAATAGTTAGATCTAAGCTGCAAAAAGAATTGAGTTTAGGCAGGATTGTTGGCCCCTTTTCGCAGTGGCCTTTGTCTAATTTGACTATCTCTCCCTTGGGAGTGGTCCCTAAGAAGCAGGCTGGTGAGTTCAGGCTTATCCACCATTTGTCTTGGCCTGCGGGAGCTTCAGTAAATGACTTTATTGCAGCGGAAGACTCTTTGGTTCATTACGCGTCGGTTGACGAAGCTATTGCGCTGGTTCGAAAGTGCGGGAAAGGTGCTGAAATGGCAAAGTCAGATGTGGAGTCCGCTTTTAGACTGTTGCCTGTTCACCCGGATGATTTTTCTCTCCTGGGAATGCAGTTTCAAGGTTCTATATATGTTGATAGGATGTTGCCAATGGGGTGTTCGGTTTCGTGTTCACTATTTGAGATGTTTAGTTCATTTTTGGAATGGTGTTTTAAGTTTCAGGGTGCTGGCAGATCAGTGACTCACTATTTGGATGATTTTTTCTTTGTTGGCAGAGCTAATTCAGGTGACTGCAGTAGGGCTTTGCACGAATATCAGAGCTTGATGTCAAGTTTTGGGGTCCCACTGGCTAGAGAGAAAACGGAAGGCCCAGATACTTGCATACATTTTTTGGGCATCGAATTGGATTCTGTGCGGATGGAAGTGAGGCTGCCCAGTAACAAGGTACAACAGTTGATTGCTATGTTGGAGGAAGCAGTGGGGAAACCCAAGTTGGTATTGCGCCAGGCACAATCTTTATTGGGTCATTTGAATTTTGCATGTAAAGTGGTGAGGGTTGGCAGGGCGTTTTGCCGCAGACTTGGATTTGCTATGCGCGGTGCATTTTTGCCGCATCATCACATTCGTCTTCAAGCATGTGTTAAGGATGATTTACGGATGTGGATTGTGTTTTTGAAGGATTTTAATGGAGTGACGATGCTTGTGGAGGAGGAGGATTGGTTTTGGCATATTCAGATATTCTCAGATGCGTCCGGAGCTCATGGTTTTGGTGTGTTTTGGGACGGTCATTGGGCAGCGGAGGCTTGGCCTGAGAGTTGGAAGCGTGCTAAGTTTAGCATTGCATTTTTAGAATTTTTTCCTTTAGTGGTTGCATTGTCAGTTTGGGGCCGGTTCTTGGCCAATCGTAATGTCATATTTAATGTGGACAATCAAACTGTGGTGCATTTGGTCAACTCTCAAAAAGCAAAAGATGAGAAGGTACTTAAGCTGTTGAGGCTTTTCTTGCTTTGTTGTTTAAAATTCAATATACTGTTTAAGGCTCGTCATGTTCCTGGTATCAACAATGACATCGCTGATGCCTTGTCTCGTTTTCAGTGGCAGAGATTCCGTGGTTTGGCGCCGGGAGCGGATATCCAGAAGACGGCCATACCGGAGGAGTTGTGGGATCTAGGAGGTTAAAAATGTTGGAGCTCGTTCAGCAGTCTGTTGCTCCGTCGACGAGGAGGACATATTTTCAGGCTTGGTTGGAATTTTTGAATTCCGGTGCAATATGTCGGTTGGGTGGCTGTGATGTGATTTCTAGGAGACAGGACGATGCGGTTCACTTTGTTATGCAGCAGATTGAGGCCGGTCTGGCGGCAGTTACGATATCGGGTAAGTTGTCGGGGGTTTCTTTTTATGGTAAGTATTTTTGGGGTTATGATCCAATGGAAGGCGAGTTATGTAGGAGGATTTTAGCTGGATGGGCCAGGTCGGGGGGGGTCAGGTGTGATCGGCGGCGGCCTATTTCGTCTACTATGTTGAGGTCTTTGTTGGATAGTTTGGATGGCATTTGTTCTTCCGTTTGGGAGGCTCGTTTATTTTCTCTTTGCATGTCTTGGCTTTTTCATGGTGCTTTTCGCATTTCTGAATTGTTGGGGGTAAGAGGGAGGGATGGTCTTCTGTATGAACATGTGAGAGTAGGCGATGTGGCTATTGGGATATGGTTGCCTTTTTCTAAAGGCGATCAGTTGGGGAGGGGCCAGGAAGTGAATTTAGAAGCTAAACATTCTATTGATTGCCCAGTTCTTTGTTGGTTTGCTTTTACTTCAATATTACCTCAATCATCAAAATTTGTATTAATTCACGAAGATGGTTCTCATCTGTCGGCAGCTCAGTTTTTATCGGTGTTGAGAATGTCGGTTAAAAGTTTGGGTTTGGATCCTAGTAGCTATGGCACTCATTCTTTTCGGATTGGGGCTGCAACCGAGGCGAGGAGAGTAGGTAAATCAGATCAATTAATTAAACAATTGGGAAGATGGAAATCCAGATGTTTTCAGAGGTATGTGCGTTCCTTTAAACAGTAGTTTTCTTTTGAGGAGTTTTTTCTGATCTGTTATTTTTCTTTTCTTGCTCTTTAATTTTTCCTCATTGCTTCTTTCTCCTTCCTCACCCACTCTCTTTAATATTTCTTTTTTGCTTTTTGCTTTTTCTCTTAGCTCTGTAAGGTTTTGTTTTATATCGCAATATTGCGGTTCAATTAACATATATTTTTCTTGTAGGTTGTGTTGGGGGTCCCGACAAGGTGTGCTCCGTTTGGATTGTAGGACACTCTTTCGTTCGCTGGGCGGAGAAACAAGCTTCATCGCGGCCTTTTGGGAGACATCTTGGGCTGGATGGGGCTAAGATTAAGATTAGTTGGGTAGGAAAGAGTGGAATGAGATGGGGAGAGTTACTTTAGGTGCTGGCGAAACGAATGGAGCAAGGGGTTTGTCCTGATTTATTGATTTTACATTTGGGAGAAAATGACATAGTTGCCTTGTCTGGCATTGGTTTATTGAAGGTTATGAAGTCAGATTTAGTTAGGATTAAAGAACGTTGGTCAGGGACGCATATCGTTTGGACGAGTTTGGTGCCGAGAAGAGTGTGGAGGGGTGCTCATTCAATTAGAGGGATTGAGAAGCAGCGCAGGAAGATCAACAGGGAGATGAAAAATTTTTGTAAGGCTCAGGGCATTTCAGTTCTTTCATATGAGAACATTAAGGTTGCGGATGTAGAGTTATTTCGACAGGATGGTGTGCATTTGTCGTTCTTGGGAAATGAGCATTATTTGTTGGAGCTTAGACAGTGTATTGCAGATTTACTGGGAGAAAATCTATGGGATAGGTAGATAGGTTTTTGGTGGGGCAGGAAAACGCCTGCTCGGGTTTTCCTGGGTGGCCTTTCGGGGGGGAAGGGGTAGATCAGAAAAGAGGACAGGGCAGGGGGTTTTCACAGACAAGGGTAAATGGAGAACGTCAATGCAGGACAGATTGGTTAATGGGTTGATCGGGTCAAGGTGGGGATGGGACAAGGGGTAGTGAGGTGGGGTCATTTTAGAGGGAGGGGGAGGGGTTTTAGGTGATGAATTTGTATTAGTGAGGTTTGGGTAGTTTTGTGAGGCTTCATGCCAAGGTTGTATTTTTACCAGACCTGTTCTATTAAAGCGGCCTTTTACCCCTTCAAGGAGTGTTGTGATTATTTCACTCATAAGGACCGATGGGGACTTGGGGGGAGCAAAGGGCTTGCCCTGTCTCCCCCCGGGTTTATCGGGCCGGAGTGGAATGCTCCACGGCACGCTTGTGTGATTGGGCAGGGCTTCAGGAAGGGGCGGTGTTTTAGGGCAGGGGATAAAAGACGAGGGCTGGGTGTGGGCGGCCTCTTTGGCCGTTTGTCACTCCCAGTGGGCGTTTTTGTCTTCGTGCCCTCCCGCCCACCCGAATAAATTTAGTTTGATTAATAATTTATTTAGGGGGGGCGAATTGGTTGTCTTACATAGCGTTTTTGTTTTCATCTAGTTGCAAGGTGGAAGGTTGTTTTTAACAGGGCTGGTTTTTAATTGTGGTTGATTAATTACATGGGTATGGCAATTTGTTCAGGAGGAGGGGGGTTTTGGGATAGCTATTTTGTTTCCGCCGCTGGTAGTCAGGTCTGGTTTCGGGGTTTTATGTGCCTTTCGGGGGGGAAGGGGTAGATCAGAAAAGAGGACAGGGCAGGGGGTTTTCACAGACAAGGGTAAATGGAGAACGTCAATGCAGGACAGATTGGTTAATGGGTTGATCGGGTCAAGGTGGGGATGGGACAAGGGGTAGTGAGGTGGGGTCATTTTAGAGGGAGGGGGAGGGGTTTTAGGTGATGAATTTGTATTAGTGAGGTTTGGGTAGTTTTGTGAGGCTTCATGCCAAGGTTGTATTTTTACCAGACCTGTTCTATTAAAGCGGCCTTTTACCCCTTCAAGGAGTGTTGTGATTATTTCACTCATAAGGACCGATGCATTTGACGGAGCTTCCCCGTTCAGATTGCTCCGGCATGACTTGTGTGCTGGTGCGATCTGTATTACAGAAGGGGTCACACAAGTGCCTGCGGCCTCTTCTGTAATACCAAAGTTGTTGGTGCATGCACCTGTTGGACCATCAGGGCACTTTGTACTGCAACCCAAGAGGAACTTAGAAGTGATCCACACAATGGGGCGCTCCTTGGCTTACCGAGTAATAATAGTAGTTCTGTTCCTCCTTAAATTACAGTATAAGGAGCATTCCTACAGTTGAGTGTTTTAGCTTCAGTACATTTATTCATGAGTAGCATCTGCTCACATGTAAATTCTAAACTAAGCATGTTCTTAAAGCTTGATATCAGGTAGCATGGACATGTATTCATATTCAAGCCCACCAGCAAGAAGTTGCAAGAGATGAGAGACTGCAGCTTGGAGCTGCAAATATGTTTTTTCTTTGGGAGGGGCGACCTAGGTGGTTGAGGCAGAACGAGCACATTTTCACATTGCCATTGATGCCAACAGTCCTTTTATCCTTCCTGGACACTACCCATTATTACCAAGTGCTTCTCTTCAAAACTGCACCTAACTGCAGTTCAGTGGCTCAGATGCGTGCGGTGCAACAATGGTTGCACATATGCCATCCCTGTACTCATTCTAAGTAGACACCAAGCATTTCATGACTACTGACTCCAGTGTAAAATTAGAGCATGGTCAATGATAGTAGAATTTTGAATAACACCACTTTCTATTGTTCTAATTACCCACACAGAGTGGCAATCACAAAACTTAAGCAATAAGTGCAGGAATGATATACTTCATACAAAACTGTATTGCCCCAGTGCTTAATTTGAGCTAGTGGTTGCTGGTGGGGCCCACCAGCGCTAATTTCAGAGGGCAGGTACTTATTTTTCCACACCAAACATTCACTAAGAGCAAGAGAGGAAAAAATCCACAAAGTGGAAAGATGGAGGAAGAGAAAGACAGAGAAGCCACCCCCTAAGGAGAAAACAGGAACTTGAAAGAGTGAGATGAAGAGGCAGAGACTGTCTGGCAGTGGATTGAAGAAGAGTGAGGTGTAGTCAAGCCTACACAGAGTTGGTATTTGGCCACGGGCTTCGGAGCAAAGCTTTGGGCACCAGCAATAATGCTCTTACAAGTTGAGTATTGATTGTCACAGGCACATTAGACTGCCCTGCACTTGGTCCTTGATAACCTTGACCAGATTTACAGCGGGCTGGCTGTATACAGTGAGTGAAAAATAGCTTCTCCTTAGAGTATGAGGCCACCAAAACATTGTGTGATAACTCACGTTAAACCTTTGGTAGAAGAGTAGCAGGCAGCAGCAGATACGGAATATGCAGTGTCTGCCTGAATGCTATCCCCATTAGGGGCTAAAAGAATCTCAAGCCATACACTCACCACAAAAACTCCCACAGCAACATCAACATGGGAAAACCATTCCAACCATGGCCTTGCATCTGTGCAAAATGTGTGGGAGCTCAAGACAGCCACATGATATTCAACCTGCTATGACTTGATTTTTGCATCCACGGTGGCCAATACTGAATAGTCTGGCTACGCAGGTATTTAGAGCCACAAAGATGTTAATATCTGCTAATATTCAGACTGGCTGTAGATTCTTTCATTGTATAAAATCTGATCCTTGGCAGTAACTGGAAATGTAATGACCATTTAAACATAAACTTTGAATATCTTGTTCACCCTGCTAGGACTGCTGTTACCCTTCTAGCAATGGAACACACCATGATGTGAACAATCACAGAGTAGAGCCAAAAGATAAAGACGGTTGCCAGGCCTATCTTCTGTTCAAGCCAGCCACAAACACACAGCACAACTCAGTTTAGTAAAATTGTAAGCCACAGCATGAGAAATCGGGTTATTAGTTGTGCTGGTTGTGAGCCCTTCAGATGTAATAGGTCCACAATTGCTTCTTTACTGGAAACCTTGTGCACCATTTTAGCATTTGACTCTCTAAGTGTAGTGAAGCAGAGCAGTCCAATGCCTACTAATAAAACATACGTTCTGCCAAATAATGTACATCAAATCACAATTGTATACATTTAGGTAGATGGAAATACCTTTGGTGATACCCTCATACCAGATTACACCTCTAGTGGGTCCTGAGCCCCATAGTAACAATACTCCCCACCTATACCAAATGCAACATCGCAATATAATGGGGAGTCATTTTAAAACAAACAGGCTTTCTGGGTTTGTCATGAGGTCACCACAATAATAGCAATAACCACCTGTCATAACTCAACCTTGCATCATCATTTAAATAAATGTAAATAATATTACCAGTCATAAGCTTTCATTATAATGGTAAACTATTCATTGTTCAATATCCATCGTTTTCAATAAAGCATTTAAATTCAGAGCAACATGTGTGCCTGAGTCTTTTTTTCACAATCTACTGGCCGTAAAATGAAGCTATTGAACTAGCCACTAGGAGTACCTACACCCCAGAACCCAAGAACAAAAGTTTCAGCCCCAGTAGTGCTTACAATAAAACAAGACCTCAGGGGGATGCCTTTAGCTCCATGGGAAACAGAATTCATTTTCAAAAAATAATTTTGGAGGATTTTACACTCTTTACAGCCCCCACAACATGTGTAAACTATATTGATGGTGCCCCTCAGAAACTAGGCTAATTTTCTCCCCGGTGCAGGCATTATAGGGCACTACAGGCCCCAATCTATGCATATTAAATCAGTGTTTCATTGTACCCTAATTCTACTATAGCTTGGACATTTTTCATTACAAATTGCACGTTTGTCTGTGTTGTTCCTACCTTAATTTGCATTGAATGATGTAGTGATTGAGATGTTTATTTTGTAAATCTTAACTATAGAATACCTGAGAGGACCATTGTTCTCAATAATCACCAAGTTATCCACGTTCTCTTTGGGTTAAAGGGTGGCTCTTGTTTTCCAGTAGACTGATATTGTTAAGTAGCACCAGTTCCTTTAAGGAACATCAACTGATTTAAAAAATCCTTTTTGGTCTTCTGATCCTTACAGAGCACCAACCCTGTGTTGTAGCCAGTCAAGGGAGGGTTTCTACATCATGACCCATGACTGCAGAAGAACAAAAACATTTAATCACAGGGAGCGCTCGTTGGTGACCCATGCAGAGCAACACCTTCAGCAAGTGTTGCAACTGTTCAAGGCAGGTCACTTCACAGAAGTGTTGCAGACATTTTGAGTGAAGCATGCCGACCTCTTCACAGAGCCTGAGCTCAGGAAGAGGGACATCAGCACTTTGTTCCTTTTTTTGGAGGTCTTCAGAAACACTCAGCTGGTGATGCTCTCATTGCTCTGGGAAATAAGGTAGTTTTGCCTCCCTTTTTATATTTAGAGGAGTGTTACTGTTAGCAGAATAGGAGAGGAATACTGGCATGTACACTTGAATATGTCATCTGTGAAGGTAAAGTTCAGCAGGGCAAGGCAGCTGATGATTTCCAATGAGGGAGCATCCTCGACAGGGGACACTTAGACAAAGCCTCAGTGAATATTTCTGCATTTTGGCTTTGTCATTTTTTTGGAGGTCGAGATACTCCTGCGGGATGAACCTGCAGTCTGTAGCCAATGAGGGCTTCAGAAGGCCAGATACCCCTTCTGAGAGGAGCCACTGAACAGGATTTTCTGAATCAGAGAAAAACATAGCAGGAACTACCAAAAAGCCAGGCCAACTGGCGATGCACCTTGGGGGGATCAGAGAGTAGGTAGGTTGTGGTCTCATGTTGGTTCTCAGGCCTTTTCTAGTGGAAATGTTTCCAGTTCCCAGTTTGAGGTTTTGACTGGTTGGGCACATTTAGCACCACTTCCACGGGTCCTGGACTGGTTGGCCACCACTGAGAGGGGAGAACTCAC
The DNA here is from genome assembly GCF_031143425.1 of Pleurodeles waltl. NCBI lineage: Eukaryota > Metazoa > Chordata > Amphibia > Caudata > Salamandridae > Pleurodeles > Pleurodeles waltl. The sequence continues at coordinate 134,501,374 of NC_090444.1, forward strand.
TTCAGGCAGGGTCCAGATACAGGTTCAGGGTTGTTGGAGCTTGCTGCCTCCTTGTTACTCTGAACTCAATGCCAGCTAGCTAGTCCTTGGATTACTGTAGTAGTCCCAGGTTCAAGCAACAAGGCAAGCCACAAGCAGCAGTGCAGTCCCCTAGTAGCAGCATGGCAGTGCTCTGAAGTACAAAGTAGGCCTCAAACAGCAGGGCAGTCCTCCGAAATAAAAGGCAGTCCTTTTGAGTGCCTTTCTCAGTTACAGGAGTGAACTGAATATTTGATCTGAGGCCTAAAATATATACCTGGTGCAAGCCTTTGAAGTAGGCGAAACTTCTGGGACTTGCTGGTTCTGAAAATGTTCTTCCTCACTCTGGCCAGACTCCTCTTGGTTTAGGATGACAAAAGATGGGAGTCTAGTTTGTTGTGAGTGTGCTGGAGTCAGCCCTTTGAAATGTAAGTGGGTCAGGAAACAGCTCTGCCCCTCATCCTGGCAGGATGGCCCATTGTGGCAACATCTAATTCACCTTTGTGTCACTGTCTGGAAGGAATACACAAAGGCCTACCGCCACTCTAATGACAGTCATGTGAGCAGGACACAGTCTGTAGGCACTAAAGGGTTAGGACAAAAAAATGTCAACTTTCTAAAAGTGGCATTTTCAGAACTGTGACTCCAAATCCAGCTTTTCTAATAAAGAGGATTTGTAATTACATTTTCTTTGAGCCCAAACATGACTTTTCTACTTGTTCCCAATTAAAGGTTGGCACTTATTAAATGTAGTAAGGCAACCCAATATTATCCCATGTGAGAAGTAATACTGGTAGTAGTGAAAAACATATTTAAACGTTTTCACTACAATGACATGTAAAACTTAAAAGTACATGTCAAAGTCTTGAAATACACCGCACCCTATCCTATTGACTGTTTAAGGCCTACGGGGTGACATGTGTATTGACAAGAAAGGTTTAGGATTGGCAAAAGATTTATTTTGCCAAATTGAATTGGCAGTTTAAAACTGCACCCAATCAATCAATCGATCAAATAATTTCTTAAGCGCACTTCTCACCCGGGAGGGTCTCAAGGTGATGGGGGGGGGGGTGACTGCTCAAAAAGCCATGTTTTAAGATGCTTTCTGAAGGTAAGGAGGTCCTGGGTCTTGCATAGGTTGGTGGGGAGGGAGTTCCAGAACTTGGTGGTGAGGTGGGAGAAGAATCTGCCGCCAGAGTTGGTGCGTTGGATGCGGGGGACTGTAGCGAGGGCGAGGTCGGTGAAGCGGAGCAGTCGGGTTGGTATGTGGAAGTTTACTTGTTCGTTGAGGTAGGCCGGTCCAGTGGTCCACACAGGCTGTAATGGCAGGCCGTTGACATGTATTACAGGACTACTTAAGTGGAGGACACAATAAGGGCTTCAGGCCCACTTGTAGCATCTTCATAAAAAGTGGAGAAGTTGTGTGTCAAAAAGATACCAATAGCCAGCAAGAGATTGAATGCAAATACAAAAAGTAATATCAAAGTAATACTAGAAATGTAGGAAAGGAAAGAACAGGAAATATACTACACCAAATATAACAAGGGGAATGAACTTGGACATCAGCCCATGGAAAAAGTACTAAGCAGAAGGAATAGAACTAAACTACCAACAACAGACAGCTACATTTACAAGTAAGCAACACAGATGCAAAAACATACTACACATAACACAAAAGTATTAACCAAAATATTAAGCTTTAAATTGTACTAATGTGATGTGACCTAGCGTCATGTTACATATAGTAGGGCTGTGTTTCTTTGCTACATCTCTTTTTGTGGTGATTGGTGCATTTTTCTGAAAATAGGTGAGTGTTCCTGCTGTCACCTCAAGATTAGGCTCTTCAACACTCCTCATCTTCTATTTTCGAAATTCAATTATGTCTTTCTTCTCTGGTTACCAGAAGATATTCGGCCCCCATTACAAGTTGGCCTGATTTAGGTGCGGGAATTTCAGTGACCAGTTTCCTTTTTGAAGCAATTAAATCTTTGAGGCACAGTGGTTGATGGATGTTTCTGCTGCCCATAAGCACTCTATATCTTCTGTTTTAGTTTTGGAAGCTAGGTAAAGCCTTCTGTCTAGCCGAATTGCATTCAGGAGAGCATTGAACACTGTTCTGGTTAAGAAACATGTTGGTTCTCTGTCAGACCTCATTGGGACCACTCCCATCCAAGGCTGCACCTATACTCGTCACAGACCAACAGGGACTCCTTGTGCAAACAAGGGCCAAGACACTCTAGAAAAATTGGGCACACACTAAAAAATGTCGATATGAGCAAATACAAAGTCCTGTCAATTTGTATTTGTACAACTTGTAGCATGTGAACAAGAGAGCAATGTATATAAATAAATGTGAATGAGTGATAAGCCTGAATAATTATTGGCACCTGATACAGTTGCGTAACAAAACTTGAGGGGCCCCATGCAAAGTACATAGAAGGCTCCCCTCTGAATTCACTCATGAGTCCTCAGACCAAGGAATTTGGCTGAGGGGGCCCTCAAGCTCGGGGACCCTCCCAACCACGGGTGCTGCGGGGCCTTTGTTACACCACTGATCTGATAAATGGCAAAGTGATCAACTATAATATGCATACACCGACAAATTTTGGTCAGTCGTCTTCATCCATTCTTCTAGTCAGGTGTCATATTTTGCGTCTGCCCAGCACAGCATGGGGCAATGGTAGAAGATCCACCTAAATGCGAGGAGTTTGCCTACGTTTAAGTATGAAGATCAACTCATTCACATTACTGAAAGGGCAGAGGCTCAACTTGCAAGCTACCATGGGAAAGTTCAGTTTGCCACTAGTTCCTGGAATTTCAATGTATTTTCTCATCAATGTGAATAGAAATAGCAAGACAAAAATGCATTTCTTTAGATTTGGCTTAGAGACAGCAATACTTAGGGGGTGATTCTCACCCTGGCGGGCGGCGGAGGCCGCCCGCCAGAGTTCCCCCCTCCAAAATTCCGCTCCGCGGTCGCAAGACCGCTGAGGGTATTTTGGGTTTTGCACTGGGCTGGCGGGCGACCGCCAAAAGGCCGCCCGCCAGCCCAGTGCAAATCGGCCTTCCCACTAGGACGCCGGCTCAGAATTGAGCCGGCGGAGTGGGAAGGTGCGACGGGTGCAGTGGCACCCGTCGCGTATTTCAGTGTCTGCATAGCAGACACTGAAATACAAAGTGGGGCCCTCTTATGGGGGCCCCGCGGCACCCCCTACCGCCATCCTGTTCCTGGCGGGAGACCCGCCAGGAACAGGGTGGCGGTAGGGGGTGTCAGAATCCCGCGCTCCGCCGCCATGGAGGATTCACAAGGGCAGCGGAAAACCGGCGGGAGACCGCCGGTTTTCCGCATCTGACCGCGGCCGAACCGCCGCGGTCAGAATGCCCTGCGGGGCACCGCCGGCCTGTCGGCGGTGCTCCCGCCGACGCCGGGGTCAGAATGACCCCCTTAATTTGTTAGCCTCATGTAATAACATTCATATAAAATAAATACAAATAGACATGGAAAGAAGACATTGGTCAACATTCTTGATACAGTGATCTGTTGGCCCGACATTCACATTTTACTTCTGCCCATCACAGCATAAAGCTGAGTAAACGGGTCAGCCAATTTACACCATTGGCTTGCTTGCACTCTGAGCAACAAAGTTTACTTTATCACATGCGCACCTCTAATTAAAAAAAAGTATACTTCTGTGCCGGGGGGTGGGCCAATAATTCTCTTTGCCAATGCTTTTTTTATTTCCATTCTTTCTCGTTTTTATATGTTTTGGTCATCCTTGTGTGATTAAACTATATTTGCAGATTAAAGTAATTCAAAGCAAGCAGAAACTATTCTTTGCACCAATAACAATCGTATTTTACTGCCTTGTGCTTTAAAACTAAAAGAAAGTGTGCGTATTCTAAGCGCACCTGGCTATGAGGAAGCACCGTGCTGCTCTATTTTAAATTATATGGGATTTTTTTAAACTTAAAATTAGTATTGAAAGCACTATGGAAGCCACGCATGCCTTCTTATTTTTATTGCTGTGGCATATGCTTGCAAACAAAGTTGATGTGGCAACCTTCAAAAACAAATCAAGCCTTGATAATTCCCTCATTTTTTAATCCGCAGACACTCATTAGAGGAAGTGACGAATAAAGTCTTTATTCTACCTGCTGCTGTCTTGAAAAGGGGTCCATGCACCTTTGCTATTCCAATACTGACTCTTCTCGGCCCTGAGCTTTGCCCTGTGCACGCCTCGCTGCTCAGCCGCATCTCTCCATCACTGCTGCTCGTGTCAGATGCGCTTTCTCGGCTCAGGGCAGATTCACTGACATGTCGGAGAGAAGGGGCAGAAGCGTCCTCGCAGCAATTTAGAGTCTGGCGGGAAACGCAAAAACAAATATATAGAAGGGGAAATATGGCGGGCAAAACATGTCATCCGGCAGGATCACTAAGCAGTGTCTTGACAGGTTTCTGTTCCGTGTCTCTCAAAAAGGCCTCGTGAGACGTGTTTGTAATTGATTGTCAAGCCGGCGAGCGGATTTGCTGTCTGTAGGCTATTTGCACATAATACCTTTCACGGAGCTTGAGGAAGCCTGAGTGCAAGCGAGGGCAGAGGAACTTCAATTTATTTTGTTGCTAAGGAAAGGAGCACCCAGTCTTATTTTCACCATGTGTACAGAACTGCAGAGATTAATGTATGATTCATTTTTTACGCCATTATCAAGATACTTCTAGAAGCATAGGTGCGCAAAATCATAGGGGCATATTTATACTCCGTTTGCGCCGAATTTGCGTCGTTTTTTTCTACGCAAATTCGACGCAAAACTAACTCCATATGTATACTTTGGCGTTAGACGCGTCTAGCGCCAAAGTATGAGGAATGAGCGTCATTTTTTTGCGTGAACGCCTTCCTTGCGTTAATGAGATGCAAGGTAGGCGTTCCCGTCTAAAAAAATGACTGCGACGCAAATGCGTCGTATTTATACTCCCGGGCAAAAATCACGCCCGGGAGTGGGCGGGGCAAAAAAACCCGCATTTGCGCCTCTTTTTAACGCCTGGGTCAGGGCAGGCGTTAAGGGACCTGTGGGCTCAAAATGAGCCCACAGCTGCCCTCCCATGCCCCCAGGGACCCCCCCTGCCACCCTTGCCCACCCCAGGAGGACACCCAAGGATGGAGGGACCCATCCCAGGGACATTCAGGTAAGTTCAGGTAAGTATAAGACATAAGTCCCCTGGGCATGGCCATTGGGCAAGGGGGCATGACTCCTGTCTTTACTAAGACAGGAGTCATGTAAATGGCGTCTGGGCGTCGTTAAAAATGGTGCAAATCGGATGGAGGCGATTTTTTTGCCTCTACCTGACTTGCCCCATTTTAAGACGCCCTAACGCCATTTTCCCCAACGCCGGCGCTGCCTGGTGTACGTGGTTTTTTTCCACGCACACCAGGCAGCGCCGGTCTGCTAGCGCCGGCTAACGCCATTCAATAAATACGGCGCCCGCATGGCGCTTCAGAATGGCGTTAGCCGGCGCTAATCTTTTTGGCGCAAAACTGCGATAGCGCAGTTTTGCGTCAAAAAGTATAAATATGGCCCATAGACTTAAACGTGCGCACTTGTGTACATTTAGGTATGCATCAGGTTCACAATAAAATTGTATACACATGTATTGGTGTCTAAAAGTTAAATTTCACCCTGTATTTTTTCACATGTTGCCTGAGTAAGAACGTATAACCTAAAATGACCATGACTTATCTTCAAAAGCATACCTTTACGTGCATTCAGTATCAGTGCAAGGAAGTGTGCATGTGCAATATCTTGATGAAGGTTGAAGTTGACTCTGCATGCACACAGTTTTTGCTGCAGGCTTAAGGTCATGTAAATGTATTTTGGCATGTCTGGCCTTGAGACCAGTACACTCTGTGAGTGATACAAAGCATCTTGAAGATTGCCTTCTCTTTGGTCGGGTTGACTGATCTACTCTTATAGTTCTTTAAACCTGCTAGTAGTCTTGCTGCTTAGTTTTAAACTAGCTAAAGCTGGTGAAGGACCTTTTACTGGAGACCTATGTACAAGCTGATGCTGTAACACCAATGAATGTACCATGTCTGTTGCAAAGTCATCTTCTTGCCCTGTTCATCCCCATTTTTTTTGTTGCTGACTGGTGCTGATGATAACTGACTCTGACTGTGCCCTGGACTCTGTTAGCCAGACCCAGGCCAGTGCTATGTTAAAACACACACTTGTAGTAGAGTACACTAGGTACTAGGGTACCCTTTCTATTGTCCTCATAGACCCTGTGAGTCCCTAGTATATAATGGGGCAAGGGTGTACAATCTGCCTATAAGCCCCTATATAATAGGGCATGGAGATTAGAGGCCCAGCAGAATTTTTGCACTTGCATGTGTGCACTGCTGTGTGCTTCCTGTCCTTTTAAATGCAGACCTGCCTTGCAGCCTGTCTTAAAAAGTTACATTCCTACCATTTGCATGACAGCCCCTGTAGGTCCCTAGTAAACAATGTGGCAAGGGGGGTGCCAACTACCTATAAGACCCTCGTACATAATAGGGGATGGAAGTAGAGACCCAGCAGAATTGCTGCCCTTTGCATGTGGGCACTGCTGAAGGTTTTCTGTCATTTTAAAATGCAGCCTGACTCTGCAGACTGCATTTACATGGAAATGGTGTCCCAATTCGACTTTGGTGCTGTGGGCACTTTAAATGTGATGATCTACCTTTTTTCACATATAAGGTACCCCCAGGATCTCCCCTAGGTATCCCAGGGGCGGGGTCATGTAACCATAAGCAGGGATCTTATAAAAGATGTTTTATAAACCCAGGTAAGGGAAAAACTGATCATTTCATTTTCCCCCACTATAGATACTGGCCTTTATAGGCTATCATTGCTATAAGGTATTTTCATGGTAATAATAGCAAGGAAAAGCGCTGAAAAGTAATTCAAGGACTTAAAAGATTTGTTTTGATAAATCCAGCAATTTGACATTGGTGAATTTATCACAACTTGTACAGAAAATAAGTTATAAGGCTTTTCTTTCTGTAAGCCAAAATCCAGCCTTCTGACTGTCCCCTCTGATTGGTCAGTGCTAACAGGATTAGCAGGGCTGCTTGATTAAGTGATAAGTGGCTGTCCAGGGGAGAGCATATCTGGTGAAGGGCAGCTCCGGGGCTACACAGGAATGCATGAGCAGGGGGAGGGGTAGTAAAACATACAGCCTCAAAGGAGAGCAAGACAGGAGAGAATGCCAGATCACCTAACCCCCACCTTCTGAACCCCTCAGCCAGATACTAGGCTTAAGGAAGGAATTTGCAGATGTTAGAAGGAGTAGAGCTATGGAAATGAGCCACACTGGAGGATTGTTTAGTCAGCTTTTAGTTTCAGACATCATGGATTTTGGAAAAATTGTGCTTTCTGGGGCAGGAATATGCCACACTTTGCAGGAAGAGGTCATGCATATGGGCGTCACTCTGCATTCTATTGGTTGGGCGCCTCCCTTCATGATGCCCAGGAGCTGGAAATAAATATGTGAGAGGTGCATAGCCTCTCAGATCTGCTGCCTGAAACTACAAGAGAAAGAAGGACTGCCCTGCTGGAATCTGGATCTGCACCCTTGGCCTGCACTTCTAAGTGAGCTGCGCCTGCTGCACAATTTGGTACTACAGCCCTGGGGACAGTGCCTTGCTTCAAGAAGGACTCAGGAGTGGACTCCGTGCAGCTACAGGTTAACAGAGCTTCACCTGCATCATCCCCAGCAAAAGTCCCCAGCCTGGAGTGCATCCAGTGGACTTTTAAGGATTTGGCCAGGTGCATTGCAGGAATTGTTGTTCACCTTTCCAGGGACCATCCAGGAAATTCCGGACCCTTGGATTTGTGTTTTGGACCCTCTGTACCTGCATGGAGGACTTCAGGAAACGCCTCTTGAAGATTAGAGAAGTTTGGAGAATTTTAGTAAAATTGGCGCTTTGTGTTTCTAAGCACTAGGAAGTGTTTATTCTTTTATAAATTCACATCTCTGGTTCCAAGGACCCACCCGGCGATTACAGACTCTTGGACCTTTTGTACTTGCAAGGAGGACTTCAGGAAACACCTTCTGAAGTTTAGAGAATTTTGGTAAAGTTGGCACTTTGTATTTCTAAGCGCTAGAAAGTGTTTATTCTTTTAAAATTCATATCTCTGGTTCCCTACATTGGATTTTTGTCATTTTGGTGTCTATTTACTCATAAAGATATAACCTATTTTTATAAATTGGTGTGGGATTTTTATTGTGTGTTGTGTCTCACTTATTTACAGTATTGGTGTTTTTGAATACTTTACATTCTTGTCTCCTAAGTTAGGCCTGCCTGCTCGGTTATAGCTACCAAGGGTTGAGCAAGGGGCTAATTTACTGGGACCTGTACTGAACCTATATTTGGTTAGTGGCCTTAGTGCCAGTGGTAGGTTCATAGTTACCACTGCCAGTAACCCACTTTCCAACAATGTCCATTCTGTGGTTGACGTTAAGCATATGTGCTATGTATAAAATGTTAATATCTGAAGGTAGAGTTGCAAACTGTTTTACAAACCTCTTCCAATTCTCCCTAGGTAATGCATCATGGTAAACGCAGTACAAGGCAGTGCATATTCACAGTGGGCCGTACACACATAAAAGGAGTAAAACTACGCTCAAGTTCTTAAATCTACGTCTGTGAGACCTGTGAGCCCTAGGGTGTTCTCACCCAACCAAAACTTCTTCACTTCCCCCGTTCTGCTTTACTGAATTTGTTTATTTTTTTAGCCTTTGCACGCTGTATATTTTACCACTACTAATCAGAGCTAAAATGCTCATGCTCACTCCCTAAAACATGGTACAATGTACTTGCACCTAACTGGCATATTTATTTTACTTATAAGTCCCTAGAAAAGTGGTATACCATATACCCAGGGCTGCTTAAGTAAATACTGTTAGTGGGTCTATAGCACTTACTGTGCGAGCTAATGAAGTAGCCCTTTAAAACGTGTCTCAGGCCTGCCACTACAGCCTGTGAGCAGTTTTAAACTGCTAATTTGATTTAGCAAAATAACCCCTTTCTCATATCTAACACCCTCTTTTCAATACATATGTCACTCGTAGGGTAGGCCTTAAACAGCACACAGGGCAGGTTGCATTGTATTAAAAAAATTGGATGAACATGTACTTTTCAGTTTTACATGTCCTGGGAGTGAAAACACTCTCAAATTTGTTTTTCACTGTGTGTGGCTTACCTCTCCCTGGGGATATTATTGGGTTAGCTTATTACATTTAATACGTGATAACTTTTGTTTGGGAGCAGGTAGAAAAGTCTTGTTTAGTGCCACTGTATTGTCATTTAAAATCCTCTTCAAAGGCAAAGTCAGTTTTTAAGTCACAATTCTGACAATGACACTTTTAGAAAGTTGGCACTTTCTTGTCCTAACTATTTGGTGCCTGCAGCCTTTCATCAGTCACATGGCTAGGTGCAGTAGGCAGCTGGCCTTTGTGTATTTCTCTCAGACAGCTACAAAGTATGGGGTGTTAGCAGGATGGGCTACTAAAGTAGGATGATGGGATGGAGCAGTGCACAGTCCTACTTTCACTTCAAAGACACTGCCACAGCTCACACACAAGAACTCCCACACTAGCCTATTGTGGCTGCAGACAGCCAGGGTCCAGGGCATGGTGTTAGGAAATTCCAGACACATGTGTAGTGGGAAACCTCATGAACTTTCTTCCTCTTCAGAACTGGCACCAGATTTAAAATTAGGACCCTCATGCCTACCCTTCAATTTACCTCTGGATCTGCGGAGGGACTCTCAGAGCACTGCCCTGCTGTTTGTGGCATGCTGTGTACCTCAGAGGACTACCTTGCTGCAAAAAGAGGACTGCCCTCCTGCCTAAAGCCTGCCTAGTGTCATCAGAGGACTTCCCTGCTGATTGAGACCTGCTTTTCTGCTTGAATACAGAACTTCCAGAGTAACTCCAAGGGCTAGTTGGCTAGCATCCTGATCAGAGTCTTGGGGACAGAAAGTGATCTAACCATCTTGAACCCACACGTGGACACAGCCTGGATGAGTCTTGACCCTCCTAGTGGTTCCCCTTCAGTCCCAGACCCATGGAAGTGGTGTTAAAGGTATCCAGGTAACCCAAATCCAAAACTTGGTACTTGCCAGTTGGGATCTTTAACACCAACACCTGGTCTGATTATCCAATGTCTTAAGTCTTGTAGGAACTGATTCTATCCATTACAGTCTTTTTGACAATCTAGGTAGGATCACTGCTATTCAATGAGACAAGCTTGAATCTTAGCCGCAGGCTGTGTGAAGCAAAAGGGGGCGCTCCTTTAATGCTATTATGGGGCGCGTACACTGCATCACACAGAACTTCTGAATGTACTAGTTCATCGCATGGTTCACTCTTTCTACTAAGTCATTTGCCCTGGGACAGTTTAAAGCAGTTGTAAGATTCCACACAGACATCTAGTGTAAAAATTCTTTCATACCATGAATTGCACTCTGTTGTCTGTGATCAGTTTCTAGAATATCCTTTCTGAGAAGTATCTCTTAAGGAACTGATAAGTATGCTGGTGTTAATGTTCTGCCAACTCTTGTTACTTTGAGAGTGGCAGTCCTAAAGGACTGAAATTAATTTTCCATGAAATATTGCCTGATTTAGGGGGACTATACCATTACCGTTAAAGGACAATTTATTCCAGAGTTTATCTGGGACATCAGCTGTTTAGAGCAAAGTCATAAACGCCATCCTGTCAAGTCACAACTCATAGAGTTTCTCTTTTATTTGTCCTACCAATGACTTCACTGCTGGTCAGCCACATTGCAATTCTATTTTTCTTTTAAAGAGACTTTTTCTTAACAACGTTCATGGGCAACATCAACACAAGAATCCTCTCCCACATTTGTCTTAGTGGGATTAGTTTACCTCTCCTAAAAACCTTAGCATAAAGCACAATTCCTTTCTGATTTTCCAAAACCACTTCATATCACTAGTCAAGTCCTCATGGCCATTCGTGCAAAACTTTCTCCAGGACTTTCCCATTATCTTGTCTTCTTTCATGCACACATCCCACTTATCCTTCTTGACTCCAGACAGCTCTGAGTCCAGACAGCTCCTAAGTGTGCTCTTCATTTTCTGCTGTACTTAACCTCATTCTAGATAAGCAGTCTGCCACCATGCTCTGTTTACTCTGTAAGTACTCCATCCTAAAATTGTAACACTGTAGATTCAAAATGCACTGGGCAATTCTGAGGGGTGAAACATTGATACCTTTAAGAGGTACAAAAAACATAGAAAAAGAGGTTGATGGCCTTCTCTCAATACAAAAGGGAGGTCCATAGGAAGTTAATGTGTTTGACAGCCCAGTAACAGGATAAGGATACTCTGCTAAAGAGTAATTACATTAACGCACTCTTAAGGTGCAGGAAGTGAAAGCCACAATGTGCTCTTTACCACCTACACCCTGCACCAAGATAGTAACCAGACCCTTGCTGCTGGCATCAGTGGGTTTGGTTGTATCTCTCCTTACATCAGAATGTCCCTATAAAAGAGCTTCTGAGATAGTATTCTTGATCCATCTGAATGTCTTGTTGCACTTCCAGTAAAGCGGCACTCTTGATTTTTAGCAGTACAAGCATGAGCTCTACCGTGTCTGCAAAGTTTCTAAAGAATGTTGGGTAATATAATGCTACTCAAAGGAAGCACTTAGAATGATCCTTATTGGCAAGGATAGGTGCCTTCTTTGCTGCCTCCGTAAGGTCAATCTTAGGTTCAGCTCCATTTCTAGATAAAGTATGCATTTGATAATTAAACAGAACCCAGTCAATTTCACACTTTTCTCTTTTAATAGTTAGCATTCAACTGTTTTCAAGGTTGTTTACAGTTTCCAGTTCTTCGAGGAAAAGAGGTGGCTGAGATATACCGGTTGCCACCATTTTACAATTATTGGATGAAAAGTACCCGCTGAATAGCTCAGCAAGAGGTTAAATAATTTCTAGAGGACTGAAATCTAATGATCAATCCAAAAAACAAAACTTGTGAGGTCAGTGACAAGGTATAGAGAACACTTAGGGTAAGATGGCAGTAGAAATGCAGGATTAGTTATGCAACTTCAAACGAAAACAGGGATAGACAGTAAAATATAAAGGTTCTGTTGCTGGTATACATGTGCTTTTTTTCTTGCTGGGAGGATAGAACTTTCTAGAGAGGGAAACATTTTCAGCCAAAAAAGCATTCTGAGAACCAACAGGAGACTGGGACCTACCTGCTAACTGATCTGCCCAAGGTGCATTGCCGCTCGGCTTGACTTTGCAGTGGCTCCAGCTATGTTCTTCTTCACAGCATAACATACTGTTCAGTGGCTCCTGGAAGAAGGGGTATTCAGTCTTGTGGAGCCCTAGTCAGCTGCAGCCTCATCACGCTGGAGATTTTTGACTTCCAAAAAAGAGTCTTAGGGCCTGATTTAGAGTTCAGTGGATGGATTACAATAGTGATGGACATTCCATCTGCCAAAATATAAATCCCATAATATCCTATGGGATTTATATTTCAGCGAATTAGATTTCTGTCACTGTTTTGATGGAGTAACCCGTCCACTCAATTCTAAATCAGGTCCTAAGACCAAACACAGAAAACTTCAGCATAACTTGATCCACCAGCTCCCTGATGACGATGCCTCCACCTTGATGAACTTTACCTTCTCAGATATATTTCTTCAAAATTTCTTCTAAGTCAAAAGGTAAGCGGAGACCAGGCTCAATCCACTTCATGTATCCCACCCGCACGCCATCATGGCCAGGCATAACTTTGCCCTGATCTCCATGTCTGGGTGTCCGCAGATGACGCTTTGGCCTTTTTGGAGCTATTTTCCACTTTAAAATATAGAAATTCATAACTCCATTTCTACATATTGGATTTTTGTCATTTTGGTGTCAAATACTTTATTAAAATGCACTCTAGTTTTCTAAATTAGTCTGGTATTTTCCTTGTGTTGTGTTTCCACTTCACTACTATTTGAGTGCTCCATAAATACTTTATACATTGCCCCCAAGGAAAAGCCTATATGCTTTTGTGCCAAGCTACCAGAGGGATAAGCACAAGTAAATTTGGTGACTTTTTGTGGTTCACACTAACAAGGTTTGTGGCTCTTGCTTGCATAGGGTTTCAACCCCCTTAACCACTAATCCAACTTCTCACAGCATCCAGGTTTAGTTTTACTGCTTTGTGCTATTTACAAACGCGCAATTGGAACTGCATGTAAAGCTTTGCCTAGATCAACTTTACATGCTAATTTGGAAAATCATAAGATTTTCCAATTGGTATACCATTTACACAGTCCAGAGTTCTCTGTGGCAGAGAATTATGCACAAAGTGCAAACACACATTTTTTTCTTTTCTTTCTCTTTTAACCTTAATCAAATTTTGGAGTGATCCTGAAAAGGAATTTATCACAGTTATTGGCTGAAATTAAAATCCAACCCTTTCCAGAATGGAAACAGAAATGCTAGGAGTTTGTGCTTGCACAAGCTCCCAAGGCTAACTGTGCTTTGGAACACCTATGAACTCACTAAACCCCTCCCCTTGAGAGGGATTTAGAGGTGCAGAGATCTCCACAGTCATGGCAGAGATCTCCGCACCCATTAACAAGCTTATGCCTGCCAGGAATCTGCTTTTAAATTCTGGTTGGCATAGATGATGTACATTTGGTCATAAACAGATGTTTATGACAAAGCTTACCTTTGTATGTCCCAGTGTTTTTGGATTTGTTTGAGTTTTAGAGTGCACCAATGTTAAACAGACTCTACCCCCATGTTTTCTTCTAGTAGACTCATCTGCAGGGTAAAAAGTCTGTTAAAGTGCACATGTTCTACTGCTTAGTTTATAAAGCTTAGTAACCATCCACTCTTGAATTGTAGACCACCCTGTGTTTTCATCACTTTAAAACCAATGAATTAGTGTCCATTGATTTTCTTACATTTTATGATCTACCACACAGGATTTATGTGCTCACTTATCCTGTAGATTTTTAGTACATGATGCAGCCTAATATTCAGCATAACTTTTTCTTTTTGGTAGATGATACCCCGTTTCAAATTATGTCCCAATGTAAAGTTGCACCATGTTTTTACCAGAAGCTAGTTTGTGAGTATCCTGATATGCCATTATTTATCACCATCTTGGGTAGGTAAGCAGTCTGTTTGTCCCTAATTCAATATGTGCAGGACAACCATTGGCTATTTATGCAATCTTCCATTGCAGTCACACACCGGTGTTGTAAACCAAGTAATCTTGGCCCCTCTCATGCACAAATATGAAGCTGAAAATTTGGGTCACCTGACGGATTAAATTTCTATCTGAAGTTTTCTCCTATTTCTGAGGAAGTTTGCCTTAAACAAATATCATCCAACAAACCCTCAGATTTAGCTCTTAACATCTGTCCTGCCCCTCATCTCAGTTCCTTTGGCCCTTTGGTTGCCCCTATGATGAATACATTTATTATTATTTCTCTGTGAAGAGGATAGGTTCCTGAGAAGCTGAAAAAGTTCATTGTCAAACCCATCTTGAAAAAAGCTTATCTGAGCACAGCTAACCATTTAACTACAGACCAATTTCCCTTATAATTTGCATTGTTAAACTGCTAGAAATAGCAGTTATAAAACAGCTTCAGGAATACATTGAATGATATAATCTTCTGTAGCCTACCCACGCAGGGTTGCAAATAGATTTTGGAACTGAACCAGTTAAAGGTTTTGTACTTGGTGATCCCAGAATAATAGCTCAGCCAGTTAAAAACAAAGCTTTATTATGGTTAGAACTTTTTCTAACCAACAGAATCCAACACCTTTAAATGGACCCTTTCACCTCACTGTCTACTTCCCTGCATTTGGGTGTCCCAGAGGGATCCACTTTGTTATTCAACATTTAGGCCCAACCCCTTTCCACACTCTTCAGTCAATTGAAGGTGACTGGTTACTTATACACTGAAGATACCCAAATCATCATCAATTTGAGTGATAAATCATATGTTTGTAACACAGGCTAGCCTACCATTCTGAAAGCAATTTGTGGCTGTATGAAACGAAACTGTGAAGTTAAAGCCAGTTAAATTAGAGAATATGATCATATCCAACAAGGTCAAACATTGGGACAATTCACTATGGCCAAGCATTAGGGAACTGTTCCTGCCCAGTCTCAAGTGTCAGAAACGTGGATGTCATTCAAAATGCCCTGCTGAGAGCGATCTTCCTGTTTGAGCTACAGGAACATAGCAAGCTCCAGAGACCTTAAACCCTGCATATGGCCTCTGCCTGGAGTGCTTTTTAACTCCCCAAGTGGTGCGCAACCAGTCCTGGACCCTTCGAAATGGTGCTAAAGGTGCTCCTCCAGCTAAAACCTGAAACATGGGATGTTTTCACCAAAAGTTGACCTGAGAATTGATAGAAGACGGGGACTTACTTACTCACTGATCCACCTGAGGTGCATCGCAGGTCGGCCTGATTTTGTGGTAGCTACTACTACATTCTTCTCTGCAGCAACAAATCCTATTCAACAGGACCTCTCAGGAAGGGTATTTGGTCTCCTGAAGCCCTTG
Source organism: Pleurodeles waltl (assembly GCF_031143425.1). Classification (NCBI taxonomy): domain Eukaryota; kingdom Metazoa; phylum Chordata; class Amphibia; order Caudata; family Salamandridae; genus Pleurodeles; species Pleurodeles waltl. The sequence goes on from NC_090444.1 coordinate 134,516,988, forward strand.
TCGGCTACAGCCTGCAGCTTCGTTCCACTGGAGATGTTTGACTTCCAAAAAGCCTGAATGCAGAAATCTTTACTGCAACTCTTTTCAGTGGCTCCCTGATGACAATCTCTTCTCCTTGGAAACCGCAGGCTGCCTTGCCCTGCTAACCTTTACCTTATCAGGAACTTCTCTTCAAAATTTCTTCTAAGTCTGAAGAAAACAGGGCTTAATCCATCTTTTGTACCTGAAACATGACCCATCGTGGTTGGGCACAACTTTTGACTTTGCCTCAGTCACCCATGGTTAAATGCTTGCCGTAGGCACGTTGACCTTTTAGGTGTTATTTTCCATTTAAAACTTTAAAAACTCATAACTTTGGTTCTACTGATTTGTCTTTATTGAATTTTATGTAATTTCATTTATAAAATATTACTCTATTTTTCTAAATTGGTGTGGGATTTTTCTTGTGTTGTGTTTTCACATTATTACTGTTTGTGGGCTGCATACATACTTAGCACTTTGCCTCTAAGTTAAGCCTGGGTGGGGTATTAATACTCCTGCCTTCGAAGACAGTCCCTGACATCTCATAATCTTGCATGATTATGGCCCTTGCCCTCCAGAATGTTGCTTCAGTAATCACATGGTTAATACTCACAAAGCATCCAGTGTACAATGCAACTTTTGCGCTAAAGCGCTCAAGTTTACACTTTACTTGCTACATATTATTGTTCATCACAACCACGCTTTGAAGAGATGTCTTTCTTTCTGACTCTTCTAAGGGGCACATGTGGCATTTAACTACAGTTATAGAGGACCACAAATCTCAACACAGCAACATCCCTAGAAGAAGGTGAAGTGTTTGAACCTTGACTTTACTGATAAAAGGAGCCTTGACCTGAAATGCCATTGAGACACTTTTTCTCTCTTATCACAGTCATGGCATGACATTCATCCTCCTTTAAAGTCAATATATGCATTCTTTCATGTGAGGTAGCCACACCAGGATTTAGGTCAATCCTGCAATCATATTTCCAATGTGGTGGTAATAATATGCCCCATTCTTACTGAACACATTAAGGAAATTTCTGTGAGCATCTTCTTGTTCTTTGTGGGACATCTGAGGCTTTAATGAAGACTTTAAAGCCAAACATATCAGAGGTTGAGATATATCTTTTCGATCTTAATATCTCAATAAACTGAAGAGAAGTCAAGGATGGCCCACACCTGTCTATCATTGGTGCATAATCAGAGTCATGTAGTTCCTAGCACCACAGGAAATTTTGGAGCATCACCACATCCTCCACGAGCCCTGTGTCTGTCACCATCAGTAATTTTCCAAAGGTAAGATTAAACTTGCCAGAAGTAAGATTTTCCCATCAATTAATTTTATTTGTTCAAGTTTCCCCTTCTCCTGAAAGGCAATCTGTTTCTCCTTTAGAAGTTCATGATCGATAAAGCATGCAGAAGGTCTGGAATCAACTAAAGTCTTCAGTGCCAGCTGACCAGACAGAATAGGGATCACATCAGGTATATGAAAATGGGCCCTATCTGTGACAGATGTTCAAATAATATGCCTTCTAGTCCTACATCTGTAACTTAGGAACAAGTCACCCCGTTTCCAAGCCTCCTGTTTGGGGTATTGTCAATCAAAATGATTCCTTTGAACTCAATACAAATATTGGCCTATTCTTTTTTTCTCTCCTTTTCTTCAGGTGCGAGCAGTCCTTTAATGTCTTCTATTTGTATTGGTTAATTTTCCCAGGCAAGAAGGGTAACAAGGGAACCAGTGTCTTTGACGATTGACTTCGTCTTGCTGATCTTTACCCCTTCTGCTGTTCATCAGTTTGTAATGTTAAGTCAATCAGGGTGAAAGCCCACCTTGACTGCAAGTACATCAGCTTCCTGAATTTGGGTAAAGATATAGGCCCTCATTATGACATTGGTGGTAAGTCCCGCTTACCACCATGCCGACTGCCGCCAACATACCGTGACCGCAGCGGTATACCGCTACCCATATTATGACACACACATAGCAATCTGTCACTACACAGACACAAACACAAGTCCGCAAGCCAAAAGGTCAGTGATAAAATGGGGGCACCAAAACCCACACTGTTACGCCAACAGAACTACGCCCACAGCATTATGACCCACGAATCACCGCAGCGGACATTCATTCGCGATAAACCATTCGGGGTACATACCGCCTCCCTCAAAATACACACACACATGCAAAACAACACCACATTGGACAATGCGAACTACACACACCTGACGCTCATACACACACCACACCCACACACCCACACCACTATAACACACACACACATTACCCACAACCTTTACGACTAACAAAAATTTCCACTAGAGAGAGATACAGCAAGAGCACCCACAGAACCAGAGCCACAGAACACCATCACCCATACATAATCCACGCACCTCACAGCACACACCCCAACACATCACCCCACACACCCTCACACACACCACTCACACTACACCCATGGCACCACAAAGACAACCCAAGTTCTCAGAGGAGGAGCTAAGGGTCATGGTGGAGGAAATCATCCGGGTAGAGCCACAGCTATTTGGATCACAGCTGCAGCAGACACCCATTGCAAGGAAGATGGAGCTATGGCGGAGAATCGTGGACAGGGCAATGCCGTGGGACAGCACCCCAGAACAAGGGATGACATCAGGAAGAGGTGGAACGACCTACGGGGGAAGGTGCGTTCCATGGTTGCAAGACAACAGATAGATATACAGAGGACTGATGGTGGACACCCACCTCCTCCACCACAACTAACTACATGGGAGGAGCAAGTCTTGGCAATACTGCATCCTGAGGGCCTGGCAGGAGTAGCAGGAGGAATGGACTCTGGTAAGTCAACTCTCTATTACTATCACCCCCAAAACCTGCATGCCATCACATAACCTCACCCCCATCACCCCACCACCTCACATACACCCCACCATCCCAACCCACCCATTCCAGTACCCAGCACTGCATGAACCACCAATGCGTGGACATCACTCACAGCCCTGCATGGACACCCATCACCACAGCATGCACACTAGAGAGAGTCACCTAGTCCACAAAATAACTACTCACACAAGGCAAAGCTGACAGGGCACTCACAACCATACAGGGCAATACACCCGTGCACAAGATGTCACACGCAGAAACATTAACACTGCATTTACATCCCCACAGGTCCCACACCCAAAGTCACCGGAGAGGAGGTGCCAGCAACAACCAATTCCCCCCCCCCAGAAGATATCCACAGTGATGACAGCAGCTCTGCTCGCCTGGATCTGGATGACCAACCCGGCCCATCAGGGACCTCCGAACAGTCGGCTGCCCAGCCACAGTCCCATACAACCACAGAGCCTCCCCCCTCAGGAAACAGCACCACAGCACCCACCTAGTGGGCACATACCTCTGTCCCCAGGACACGTCAATCAGCAGTGTGTCCACACCAGGCCACACCACAAACACAGGACGATCAGGGACCTGGGACCAGTGGCAGTGGGCACATGGATCAGGGGACAGAGGACAAAAGGGAAGCTGGGAGGACTGCTGTGCGACAGGGGGAGGGCAGGCTCAGGGAACCAACTCTCCACAAGGCACTCACCAACATCCTGAGAGCATACCACCATTCCCAGGAGACGATGGGCCAGATACTGGCCAAGTAGGAGGAGACCCAGTGGCTGCAGGAAGGACAGTACCTGGGGATCAGGGAGGACCTGAGGGACATCCACACCACCCTGGTCACTATTGCAGGGGTGCTGGCAGACATGGCCAATACTATGAGGGAGGCAGTGGCACACCAACGGACCCCTGACACTAGCCACACAGATGAATAGCCCTCCACCTCCGCTGATGCTAGTGGACAGGAGACCCCGCCACAGGAACAACAGGCCACCAGCACCCCTCCCCCTGCAGAAGGAGAACCACCCCGCAAACGGTCCCTGCGAACCAGGCAGAAGCCAGAGACTATAGCCAAGACCCCGCCAGGGATCTCCTGATTGTCACCCTTGTGTCCCACTCTGTCACCCTGTCCACCTTGAACTGCCATTGCTCCACTTCCTATGCCCCCTTGGACAATGCACTTGTGATACAAAGAGAATTGACTCTATCCTGGACTCTCCTCCACCATCACCCAAGCCCATTGCACATCCCCATTTACTTCTCAGCAATTAAATAAACACCCTTTGAAAAAATACAAGTATGTAGTAAGTCAAATGTTTTAAGTATGTATTCCTTTAACAATCTGTAGACATTGCAATTAGACTGTACAGTAATGTATACATAGGTATGACCTGTATTGTGCTGCAGTCAATACACCAGGAGCCGGAGTAGGGCACAGATATCTGTGAATAGATATGTCAAAGGGTACAGTAGGTGGCCATAGTAATGGGAACAGCAGCCTGCCAGTGGAAATTTACAACACAAAACTGCAATGGAAGGTGAAGTTACAGTGTCTTACCTGTGTGTCACTGGAAGTACTGTTAAATGATAGATGTTCTGTTGTCCACATCCTCATCCTCTGCCTCCTCTTCGTCACTGTCCACAGGCTCCACCACTGCCACACGGCCATCTCCAGCCTGCAGAAAAGGCACCTGGCGTCTGAAGGCAAGGTTGTGCAACATGCAACATGCCACGATGATCTGGCACACCTTCTTGGGGGAGTAGCACAGGGATCCACCAGCTAGATGGAGGCACCGAAACCTGGCCTTCAGGAGGCCAAAGTTTCGCTCTATAATTCTTCTTGTTCACCCATGTGCCTTATTGTAACGTTCCTCTGCCCTTGTGCTGGCATTCCTCACTGGGGTCAGTAGCCATGAGAGGTTGTGGTAACCAGAGTCACCTGCAAATATCGAAGGTTACCTGTTAGCCACACACTCACCCTTAGGTCCAACCCCACACCCATAGACCAGCATACACTGGGTGGGGACCATGGGCTCACCTATTAGCCTCTCCCGGTGCCTCTGGAGTTGAGCCATCACGTATGGGATGCTGCTATTCCTCAGGATAAAAGCATCATGCACAGACCCAGGATACTTTGCATTCACATGGGAGATGTACTGGTCCGCCAGGCACACTATCTGAACATTCATCGAGTGAAAGCTCTTTCGATTTCTGACCACCTGTTCATATCTCCGGGGAGGACAAAGGCAATATGTGTACCATCAATTGCCTCAACAATGTTGGGGACATATCCCATTGCATAGAAGTCAGCTTTCACTGTGAACAAATCCTCCACCTAGGGGAATACGATGTAGCTGCACATGTGTTTAATCAGGGCAGACAACACTCTGGTTAGCACGTTTGAGTACTTTGGCTGTGACATTCCTGCTGCCAAGGCCACTGTCACTTGGAAGGAGCCACTTGCCAAGAAATGGAGCACAAATAGGACTTGCACAAGAGGGGGGATCCCAGTGGGCTGACGGATAGCTGAGATCAGTTCTGGCTCCAATTGGGCACACAGCTCTTGGATTGTGGCCTTATCAAGTCTGCAGGTGAGGATAATGTGCCTGTCCTCCATTGTTGCCATGTCCACCAGGGGCCTGTACACAGGGGGATGTCTCCATCTCCTGTTCATCCTCAACGGTTGTAATCTAGGGGGAAAAACGATGAGCAACAGGTCAGTTTCGGACATTTCCTCAATGTACAATGCATTGCATGTTGTGACAGAAACAGTATGTTGATGTTTATTCCCAAAATGTGCTTATGTCTGCTGTGACGCAGTTAGGTGCCATGGCCTGCCCCCTCCGAAACGGCGGACGCCTTTCCTGTGTGGAGGGACAGGTGGAAATGAGGTAATGCCGCTGACGTTTTGCGCCGTTGCGGGAGGCGGTCGAGTACTGCCGTGCAACTCCTCATTGGTTATCATTGGGCCCTATAGGTTACAGTAGCCAATGGTGATGTACACCGGCGTTGACGGTACGCACCGCCGCGGATGTGACCGCCATTTTCTATCTGTTCACCACTTGCTACCTGACATTCAACAGGAGAGGACCTACACTGCAAGTGCTGCTGTGATCTGTGTCTGGAAGCGGCCATGGCTTGAGTCACTGGGAAAAGGGCCCCTGCCTTCACCGCTGCAGAGTTGGAGAGACTGGTGGATGGGGTCCTACCCCAGTACCGATTGCTGTATGGGCCTCCAGACCAACAGGTGAGTACACTGTGAGCATGATGCATGGGGCATGAATGCATGGAGTGCTGTGTGAAGCCTTCGTGTAAGGGGGGGGTGGTTGAGGGGTCCTGGGCAGCGTGCTGCATGTATGGTGGGCAATGTATATGCGTAAGGGGATGGAAAGGGTATGGTGGGCCATAAGTGTAACAGGCCGGACGGTATGACTGATACATTTTTCTATTTTTATTTTTCTGCAGGTCAGTGCCCATCAGAAAAAGGGTATATTGCGTGCCATCGCCAAGGACGTGCAGACCCTGGGGGTCTACGGCAGGTGGAGCACCCACTGTCGCAAACGGTGGGAGGACCTGAGACGCTGGGCAAGGAAGATGGTGGAGGCCCAGCTGGGGATGGCCTCCCGACAATGAAGGGGGTGCCCGTCGAACCCTGACCCCCCTGATGTTCCGCATACTGGCGGTGGCCTATCCGGAGCTGGATGGGCGCTTGAGGCCATCACAGCAGCCACAAGAAGGTGAGTACAGTTCGTAATATACTACTTGCACGTGAAGGGGTGGTCTCTGAGTGGGGATGTGCACCTGTTGGTGCCCCTGGGCCAGGCCGACATTGCAGGGTACTATAATGATGGGTGATTGTGAGGAGTATATGGCGCTATCTGTAAGTCTACTAAGGTTCTATTAGTGTCCCGTATTTCCAGTGATAATGATGATGCACTCAACAGAAGATCACCCCAAACTCCCTGATGTCAACATTGTTACATGTATAAGGCACACATCAAATAAAAAGTCCATTTGAGGTCAGTTTTCTTGTCTTTTATTCTTTGGATCTTGATTTCCAGCCATGAATCCCAATCATCACTTGTCACTTGCCACCAACACGTATTTCGTCAGGGGTGTACCCCGTGACTTCATCAGGGCTGCAATTACATAAAACTATCCATTCATATTAAAAAATATCATGACATCGCTATCCAGCACCCAATTACACCTCTTGTGCAAAGAGTGGGATGCTAATATCGTTAATAGCTCATACCATTAAACCCAATGAAAAAGTGCCATAACAATACCAAACAGAAGAATTTTATAGTTGTGACCCACATGAAAAGAATAGATAAAGACCCATATAAATAAGCAGTGTTTAAAGTGCAAACATGGAGCAATATTTGCTCAGAATTAAATTCACTCATTGTGAGAGAACAGGGATGATTGCAGAGGCCCCCTAACTTTTTGCACCCATTTTCCACTTTTTGTTGATGTTTTCCTGACTCTGATGGTACCCTGGGCACCGCTAACCAGTCCCAGGGCCTGTGCTCTGTGTACAATCAGTATGCAAATTAGGCCAATTATAATTGGCTAAGTCAACCTACCTATAGGTCCCTAGTATATGGTAGGGCATGTAGGTTTAGGGACCCCAGCATAGGTAGTGCACCCATAGGTGCACTGCTGAGGTGCCCATTGTCATTTTAAAGGCAGGCCTCCCTTGCTGGCTGCTTTTAAATTAAAGTTACATGCAAATTCGACTTTGGAATTAAAAGTAGTTCCAAAGTCTTAAACTACCTTATTTTTACATATAAGTCACCCCTAAGGTGTGCCCTATGTTCCCCTAGGGCTGGGTGCCATTTAACTATAAGCAGGGACCTTATAAAAATAGTTTTAGAAGCCCTGGTAAGGTAAAACAGCCAAATTCGTTTTTCCCTTATTGTAGTGAATGGCCTCCATAGGCTAGAATGGGGAGACTTTATTTTAATTTTAAAAGTCCCCTTAAGTAACAGATACCAGAAGTTTGGTATCAAATTAATTGTTATAATAAATCCCACAACTTCCAGTTGTGGGATTTAATATAACTTGTTCAGGTAAAGAGTTTTAAGCTTTAACTGAAAAGTTGCCAACATCAGCCCTGCAGTGTTTTTGCTGCTGTGCTCTGATTGGCCAGCCTCTGGCAGCCTGGCCAGGCTGCTTTGATGAGGTGTGAAGTGGCCTGACTCCACACAAAGAGATGTGCCTTGGGGAGGAGCTCTCCCCTCAGCAGATGGTGAAGCAGGAAGGGGAGGGCCGCCAAACTGGTCTTCAAAGGCAGAGAAGGACATTTGGAGCTCGCCAGAAACACTCTCACATCCTGCAAAACCAGACAATTAGGTGCCCCCTTGATTAGATTAGGAGAGGGCAGGAGAGGGGTGTGTTTAGGATTTGTAGCCACACCAGTGGGTGTGCTCTGCCAGATGTAACTTCCAAAAATCACTTTCAGCCATGATGGATTTTTGAGGAATGTTGCTCCCTGGGATTGATTTTTGCCCCACTTCCCAGGAAGTGGTCATCACAGGGGGAAGGACCCTGCCCCTGATTGGAGAACCAGGACCCCCCTGCTTTTCACCGAGGAGCAAGGATAAAACTGTCAGACCTGTACCCACACCTCAGATCCCTATCCGATTCCAACAAGGAAGAACTACAGGAGAAGAAGGACTGCCCTGCTGGACCCCTGACCTGCACCTGGACACTGCACTCTGGAGGACTGCACCAGCTCCACACTTGGGCTTCACCACTAAAAGGACTTTCCCTGTCTTCTACTGCTTCAAGAAGGGACTCCCTGTTTGCTACAGGTACAAAGGAGCTGCCCAGAGTCCCCTGCATCAAGTCCTGCAAGCAGAGCCCAACTGATCAGCGTCCAGTGGCCATTTGAGGATTCTGACCAGGTGCATTCTGGGAATTGTAGTCCCAACTCCCAAGGAGCAACTCAGATCTTCTGGAACCTTGGATCAAGTTGTGGACACTTCAAGGACTCTTTGTAAAATGTATTCACCTATTTCATTAATTAATTATGATGCAAAATATGTGCCAAAATCCTATCATCTCAACTTAAAAATTTAATTTTTCTCCTTGTTAAACCTGACCAATGTGGTTTCATGAAGGGCAGACTTGCTGCGGACAATGCTATAATGTTCTCTAATATTCTTACAGTGGGTAACAAATATCAGTCCCCCCTTGCGGCTATATCTCTTGACGCTGAGAAAGCATTTGACTGCAGTAAATTGTCAATTTATGTTTGCTACTCTTCACTGGTTTGGTTTCAATCCTAAATGTATCTCATATATAAAATTGACAGTGTCCTTGTTAATGGACAATTCTCCCCATAGTTTAATTCACAGAGAGGTACTAGGCAAGGATGTCCCTATTACTTTTTATTCTTTATCTCGAACTCTTCCTTGAATGTGTTCAATTTAACACATATATCTCAGTTTTTAAAACTAATTCCCTCAAAACTAAACTATCGGCTTATGCTGTTAATGTTTTAATATACATGTCTAAATCCAGACTCTTTTTTACAAGAGATGAATTTATATTCTAATATCTCAAGATACAAACTTAACGTTTCCAAAACAGATGTTTTACCACTGAAATCAATGTGTTGTCAATATATATTTGCAAGCACTAACTTTACATGGTGCCCTTCCAGAATTAAATACCTGGGTGTGTGGTTCTGTCCTACTATTTCCAGTGTAAATAGCCAAAATGTTTGTTCTTCAAAACTTAAAATACAGAAACTACTTACCTCCTGGCCTCCCTACCAGGACCTAAAGGAGAAGAAGGACTGCCCTGCTGGACCCCTGACTTGCACCTGGACACTGCACTCTGGAGGACTGAACCAGCTGCACACTTGGGCTTCACAACAAGAAGGACTTTGCCTGGCTTCAACTGCTTCAAGGAGGGACTCCCTGTTTGCTACAGGTGAAAACTTGCTTACCAGAGTCCCCTGCACCAACTCCTGAAGGAACTGTCCAGCTGACCACCGGAGAGTGACAAAAAAGGAGTTTGTGCCTGGTGCATTCTGGGAATTGTAGTCCTCACCCTCAAGAGCATCTCAGAGCTTCTGGAACCTTGGGGTGAGCTGTGGACCTAAAAAAAAACCTTAAAGGAACATCTGGAAGAAGATCCAGAAGTTTGGAGAAGTTTGGAGAAATTTTGGAAAAAGGCTCCATAAGTTGACCGACCGCTGTGGCAACTCGGGCCAGCTTGCCTTAACCTCAGCGTGGCCTGACTTGCAGGTTCGTCCCTGTGAAGAAAATCTCAGAAAAAGTGACTAAGTCCGAACATAGGAAGTTGACTGGGACCTCCCAGACAGTGTATCCGAAGAGGGCTCCAGGGACGTCAGATCAAGATTCAGGTTTGCTCCAGTGGCAGGATTTTCATCTCGAAAAAACGACTAAGTCCGAAGGTAAAAATCTCCACCAAGGGCTACCGCGACCTGTATCCGAGGAAGAGTTTCAGAAGATCGGATTGGACCGGCGACTTGGTCCTACTGAAGAAAATCTCCAGAAGAACAACTAAGTCTGAAGGTAAACTTTTGACCGAGGCCTCCCACGAGCTGTAGCCGAGCAGGGCTCCATTGCTTCGGCCTCAATCTTTGACTTTGCCCCATTTGAGGTGTGACCAGATGACCAGATTGGCACTATTCGTTTCTAAGCGCTAAAAAGCATTAATTCTTTAAAACTTCATGTCTCCGGTTCCCCCCTATCCGATTTTATTCATAATTTTAAACATAAAAATATCATCTATTTTTATGAATTGGTGTTGGATTTTTATTGTGTTTTCTGTTTTACTTATTTACTGTTTTGTGATTTTTAAATGCTTTACACATATGACTCCTAAGTTAAGCCTTGTCGCTCATTGCCAAGCTACCAAGGGTTGAGCTGGGTTTAATTTACTTAGACCTAACTGGACCTAAGTTGACGTTAGTGGCCTATTGCTAAGTGTAGGTACTTACCTGCCCTTACCAGTAGCTCATTTTCCAACAAGGACTCTTCAGGACTCAAATGCATGAGATAAAAAAGTCCAAAACAGGTCCAAAAGATGGTGTTACGCAGTGACATGTGTCTTACCCCGTTTTTCTGGAAGTGGCTTTTAGCCTCCTTAAAGTACAAGTGGGGCAAAATGGAGCAGCATCGAAATCCAGACATCCTTGTACCAGATTTATGAGTCTGACAGATTGGAAAGCCCACATTGGGTCATTGCCCAAGTGTCATGAATCCAACTGCTTACTGATCCTTGAGTGAAATAGGGTTAGGTATTATTGCCATACAATAAGATATGGCTGAGGCATGAAACAAATATCAAATTTTATGTCAGCAGTTAGCATATGTTTTTATCAATTAGATTGATTACAAACTGTTAAGAATCTTCTACCAGATGAGGAAGTATAATTACCCAATTCAGTTGCAATCCCATTTGGATCTGTTCATTCATTGCTTACTAATGCATATCAAGTTTCTTATACAAACACCGCAGATGCTTTAGCAGTGTTGTATTGAACTATTAGCAAACTGGGTTCTTGCATCTGTACTATAGTAAAGGAATTATGTGTTTGGTTATAAGGAATTTTTTATGAATTCTTTATTTTAACAATTTGACAAATTCCTTTGAAAAGTCCTTTGTGAACATGATTTTCTTTAAGTACTTACATGTTGCCACATATTGAGTGGGGTCCTTTGGAATAGGAATATCCTTAATCCCTCTTTCCTTCTTTTTCCCATGTCTAATGCGAGACAGTACAGTCCCTTGGTGGAAAAATGAAGACACAGGTAAGTAAAAGGAAAACAGTGGGTGATACTTTTGTGTTTCTTCTTTTTCTCATTTATTTAGTAGTTCTGACTACTTTATTTCTTTTAACTAAAAAAAACTCTTACGTTTGCTCTTCTGTTTCTGTTTATAGTGATTCAAGTTAAGTCATTTTCTTCAAATTCTTAGTTAAGCTTTTGGAGAGTGTACATAACAACCACATCCATCATGTAGCAAAGCAATGTGATCCCAATTCCGACACAAAGTAGTAGCAAACTGGTTTCTTGCATTTGTACAGTTGGAATTATGTATTTGTCTCTCACAATATTTTTATATAACAGTTTAATTAATCAGTTCCTTTAAAAGTCCTTTGTAAACATAATTTTCTTCAAGAACATAAATGTTGTCAGGTGTCATGTGGGGTCCTCAGTATGAGGAACATCTTTAATCTTCGTTTCCTTCTTTTCCTTAGGTCCAGTGCAAGACATGACAGAAAAATAAGGACACATGTGAGTAAGAGAAAAGCAGTGGGTTTTCCTCTTGTGTTTCTTTTGTTTCTTCTAAAGAAACCTTTTGCTTTCGCTCTTCTGTTTATCTTATTATAGTGATTCAGATTAAACATCTTCGTCAAATTTTTAGTCACACTTTGGAAGAATGTATAAAACAACAATGCAAATAAAATTTAATTAAATCCAGCAAAACTTACTCTAGCTCTACGCTGAAGTTCTTTGCCTTTGGGTGAAACCAGTAAACAGCATGGGCTTGATTCACAAAGATAAACTTGCCCTTTTCTGCAAGTTAATGATTGTTTGTTCTTCACAAAAGACTGTCCTATCTTTTTTATGTGCACAGGCTCCACAGTCGTAAATGTACTATTCATAAAATACCTTTGTGAATAGATAACAATCGTAAATCTACACTCCAAAGTGTAAGTTTATCTTTGTGAATAAGGCCCACAAAGTGCCTCAACAAACATAAAAACACCTGTGTGACCTCGGGTAATTTCTCATGTTTTTTTTTTTTTTTTCATTACCGTTACACTGTGGCCCTCCCTCTCTCTTCAGAGCCATGTGTCCAGATCCTAAACCAGGCACTCACTTGTGATCATCACGACCCTCCAGGAGCCTGGCTGAGCCAGTAGCATCTCCTGTCTGTGGGTAGACCCCTCTTCGACCACTTCTCTCATCAAAAAATGGCGAGCAACTTCTCTTGTTCCCCACGCATCTGGGACAGTTCCCATTTCTACTGGCTGTTCGTCAGGTGCATTGTGCTCTTCCTCATTTACTCTTCCATTCCTAAACCATTGGCTACTTGATTCTTCTCATTCTCCCTTGTCTTAATTACCCTGGGATGCTGCATCTCAGTCATTCCCTTTAGCTTCTCTAATTAGCCCTCTATTTAAGGAAGGACTTCAGCTAAGCTTTGATAGGAGTTCAACAGCACAGTCATATATTAAGAAAAAAGGTTAAAAAGGCTAAAAATGATTTGCTGAGTTATTTAACATAATTTCAACATGGCTTTTGAAACAGGCTGGCCTAAGGAAAAAAAACAGAATCTTTTTATTTATAAAGGTCTCAGTGAAGATTTGACTGGTAAGCTAGCCCATATCTTAAATAGACCCAATAATTGTGATTAATTCATAGATTTTTGTGTGCAAATGAATCACAGTTTGGCAGAAAGTAAAGGTGAAGTGATTTCATGTTTAGAATTTGGGATAGATTAGGTTTTAATCCACCTTCACAGAAAACTATAAGTTTTTCCCCAGAATCCATGCAGATTGAAACCATGCTTCAACAACTATCAAAGGGGGAAAAGCGTACCATAGGTCTAAAATGTATGTGGTTTGTATTGTGGGACTAGCACACATATCATAAAGAGTTGTCCCAAAAAAGGCAAGTATGAGTATCCGGGAAAACAAAAAGCTCAGAGGAACTACAAATCTTCCCTCTGAGCACCTCTTTAGCTTTGACCCTACATAAGTCAACATTAAATGCTATTGACATAATGATCAATGATATTGATTTAGAGCCCCATGGCAACAATCTTAGTAGTGATGAGAAGGCGTTGGATCTGGAAAGGGCATAGAATAGAACTGAAGATATGGGGCAATAGATGGCAATGGGATGATGGGGGATGTGAATGTGTAAAAAATATAATTTGGTGTTCTATTGTGTAAGCATTACTTCACGATTGCCTTGAAAATGTTTACCGTACCTTGTCCATTCTTTACAGAAAGAGTTTCAAGGGTTATCTCCTCTACTACTGCTTCCACATTATATAATATTAGACAAGTTAGGAAGTGTACAAATGAATGTTTGGCTCCAGCACTTTCAAACTGCTAAGGCAGTGCCTGCTAGTGTCAACCCTTGATGTCAGCAGTAGTCAATGCTGATGTCGTCATTTCCCTTCTCCAACATCTCCCAGCTCACCGGGGCTGATGTCTGCATTTCCCTTCTCCAAGATCTCCCAGCTCCCTCACTATCCTTTATGAAACCACCATTGAGACTTCAGCTTCAGAAGAAGTCTCCCTGATTCTATGTTGTCCTCATCTAGGGCCTACTTCTAAATAAGATACTTCACTACACATCTCCCGAAGCTGCTACTCCACCACCAGTGAGGCCAGAGTCAGGTAGATTTGGAGGTTTAAATCCTACATACAGGCCTGTAGGGCTGTATATCCTCTGTTGTTACCCCCCGCTGTTGTTTGCGGTAGGGTGTCTCCCGAAGTCCCAACTTCATTGTCTCTTCCTCCCTTTGGCTTGGAATCACTACCTTCCACTACCATGCTACGTTTCACCATAGACACTGCAAAACATTCAGGTCTACATGCCAGCGACATAGCTTAAAGTTAATCTACACAGCTTACAAATGCCTCCAAGACCCTCTGCTCACTGCAACCTCCCTTGCAAGCTCCTTGGCCTCACAGTAGGCTCTTTGCTCTTCTCAATGAACTCTTGGATCCTCAGTTGACTTTTCTTTGTCATCCCTGTGCTTAGTATGCTCTTCCCTTGAAAGGGTTCTTTTCGCACCAAGGCAAACATTCCTCACCCGCCTCCTTTCAGCTTCTATTTAGGCCACTGCAGATACTTGGTGCCTCCACCTGGGAGACTGCTTTGCTCTGGAAGTTTCTCTCCAAAATCAGGCAACTTCCTCTTGCTGTATTCTGTTTAGCCCGAGATGTCCTTTCCAAATAACAATTTAACCTCCTGCATACAGGATGTCTTGTCCTTAGCTGGCTTTTCTAATGTAAAGCTCCCAGGTTTCATCATTCAGAAAGAACTGGGCCCATATAAACATCCAAATGCCTATCATAGACAATGCTGGTGGAGGTCCAGTGCTCTAAAAAATAATTTCAAAAGTACAATAACGACATTCAAGAAGAAACTACAGGGCATAAACACAGAGATGCCAGATAAGGATGATCTAATACAGTCCAAATTCAAAAATTTCAGAAAGACCTGAAACAATTCTCATATGTAAAAACATATCCATATTAAGCTCAGAACTAAACTACCACTGAGAAACAATATGAGTCAACTGACAACAACTCATCTGATGGTAGTCTGACAGACAGTTGGTTAAACAGCGATAGGAACAAAAGCAAACAAATCGGGAGAAATAAGAACAGATCATGAGCACAGGCATGGCTTTACTCCCTTCCAGAATCCGATGGACATACCCTAACATTTCCACCCAGCTCCACAACCACCTCATTTGTTTGGTTTGGGCAACCCATTCCATCAGGGACCTCCACCATGATTACCCCCAGTCAGCAATTTCCTTTTTTAGACAGTGGAGGAAGAGGCAGGATCAAGAAAAGGAAAGACAGGCAGATACAATCAGGAGACAACCCAACAGCGGTACACACCAGGAGCATGTTGAATGACACAAAACCCTGGGCAACAGAAACATGACATCATGACTAGCCTACCCTCGGTGACACCTACTGACATTTAATTGAGAGTCCTGAACAAAAGACTAGGGGTTGTACCCACAACTCACCTAGATAAATTCCACATTATGAACTAGCAGAGTTTTTCAGAAAACTTTTTTTTTAAAAGAACAGAAGCCCCTATTGACACAGAGCATAAGGGCGATACAGGATTAAAGAAGAAATCCACTTCTGCCCCCATAAGACAACTATCCCCATGAAGGTACTAACATTTCAACAACCAGTCTTAAATGAGGTGGAGACACTACAGGATGGAGATATGGGCATCTTCTACAGTATGTGTAAAGAAGAGACAAAAGCACTAAAAGATTGGATAGCAGAGAATAAAACCATCATAAAGCTGGCAGACAAGAGGGGGAAGGGATTGTAATACAGGACAGGCAGCGTTATATTAATGAACGTAATTGTCTCCTAGAGAATTGTAAAAAGTACACAGTCTTACCCACAGTGTCAATACCTCAGTTAACATTTGAGATCAAGAATTTCATAGAAACAGCAGAAGCCAAAAAATCTATATAAAAAGAGGCAGAATTCCTTTTTATTGTCAACCCTACAAAACTCTATTTTTATATGCTCCCTAATATTTACAAGAACAGACCCCTCACACTTCCCCCCTCAGGGACACCCAATAGTATCAGGGATAGGCACACTATTGGAGCCTCTGTCCTGTTTTGTAACTTCTTTCGAAAAAACCCCCACGTACCTCAAAGACACTAAGGACCTGTTCATTCTGCTGAATGAGACTGATTATGACCCAGAAAAGAGTTTACTGGTAAGTCTGGACATCGAAAGCCTGTATATCAGCCTCCCACAGGAGGAGACAGTCACAGTTATTAAAGAACATTTGGAACAGAGAAGTGGGAAAACACCATCCTGATATCATGTATTCTTGACTGTGCCTGTCTAGCACTAACTAGGAACTTCTTTGAATTTGTAGGATTCCTCTACCTACAAACATTTGGCACTTCAATGGGCAGCACATTTGCCCCAAGTGTGGCATGGAAGTATGTGTTCAATTTTGAAGCAAAGCATATCCTCCATTCCAACAATCCCTATGGAAACAACATTGTTTTATGGAAGTGGTACATAGACGACATCTTGATTATTTGGGAGGGGAACAGCACTTCTACAATTCTTTTCTTGAGCTGGATTAATTATTTTGACAACAATCTAAAGTTCACACATGCGGTGGACAGAAAGTCAATCACTTTTTGTATGTAACTATCTTCGATGGACAGGGCAAGTTACACTCCAAAATGTATCATAAACCTACGGATATGAACATACTGCTAAAATTTGACAGTTTCCATCCCAAAACTCTGAGGGAAAATTTGCTTTACGGGAGTTACTTATACACAGTAGGAACGGCAGGAAATAACTGACTCCAGCCTCAAAGCTAAAACCCTCATGGTAAAATTATGGCCCCGTGATAATCCGGAGAGGATTATAAAAATGCTCGCAACCAAGCTAGGAATAAAAAAACGGAGGCCCTGTTAGAAAACACAAACACTGCAGATGTTTTAGCAGTGTTATATTGAACTGCTAGCAAACCGGCTTCTGGCATCTGTACTATAGTAAAGGGATTATGGGGGTGATTCTAACCTTGGCGGGCGGCTACCGCCGGCCGTCATGCGGCCGCAATAGCGCGGCCCCCATTCCAACATTCCCGCTGGGCCGGCGGGCGCTAACCATGTTAGTGCCCGCCGGCCAAGCGGGAATGAGGCCGCAACACAGGAGCCGGCGGTGTTGCGGCCTAATGGAGCCGGCGGTGTTGCGGCCGTGCAACGGGTGCAGTTGCACCCGTCGCGCTTTTCACTGTCTGCCATGCAGACAGTGAAAAGCAGGCCGGGGCCCTGTTAGGGGGCCCCTGCACTGCCCATGCCAGTGGCATGGGCATTGCAGGGGCCCCCAGGGGCCCCAGGACACCCCTTACCGCCAGCCTCTTCCTGGTGGTGTAAACCGCCAGAAACAGGCTGGCGGTAAGGGGGTCATAATCCCCAGGGCAGCGCTGCTTGCAGCGCTGCCCTGGCGGATTATAACCGCTGGGGGAAAATCGGCGGGACACCGCCGGCCCCGGCGGTGCGACCGTGGCTTTACCGCCGCGGTCGGAATAGGGAATGAAGCACCGCCAGCCTGTTGGCGGTGCTTCCGTCATTCTTGCCCTGGCGGTCCAAGACTGCCAGGGTCAGAATGACCCCCTATGTGTTTGGTTATAAGTATTTTTATATGATTACTTTATTTTAACAATTTGACAAAATCCTTTGAATGTCCTTTGTGAACATGATTTTCTTTAAGTACTTTCATGTTGCCACATATTGGGAAGAGTCCTCAGGAATAGGAATGAATGTAATCCCTCTTTCCTTCTTTTTCCCATGTCTAATGCAAGACAGCACAGTCCCTTGGCAGAAAAATGAAGACACAGGTGAGTAAGAGGAAAACAGTGGGTGATACTTTTGTGTTCCTTCTATTTCTCTTTTATCTAGTAGTTCTGACTACTTTATTTCTTTTAACTGAAACAATTCTTATTTTCGCTCTTCTGTTTCTGTTTATAGTGATTCAAGTTGTCATTTTCTTCAAATTCTTAGTTAAGCCTTTGAAGTGTTCAGAACAACCACATCCATCGTGTAGCAAAGCAATGTGATCCCATTTCTGACACAAAGTACTAGCAAACTGGTTTCTTACATTTGGAATTAAGTACTTGGCTCTCACAATATTTTTATTTAACAGTTTGATCAATCAGTTCCTTTAAAAGTGCTTTGTAAACATGATTTTCTTCAAGAACATAAATGTTGTCAGGTGTCATGTGGGGTCCTCATTATTAGGAACATCTTTAATCTTTGTTTCCTTCTTTTACTTAGGTCTAGTGCAAGACACGACAGTCCCTCTGCAGAAACAAAGGACAAATGTGAGTATGAGAAAAGGAGTGGGTTTTCCTCTTGTGTTTCTTCTTTTTCTCATTTAATTAGTCATAGTTCTGACTACTTTCTTTCCTTTCTTCTAAATAAACCTTTTGCTTTCGCTCTTCTGTTTATCTTATTATAGTGATTCAGATTAAACATCTTCATCGAATTCTTAGTTACACTTTTGAAAAATACATAAAACAACCATACAAATAAAATTAAATTAAATCCAGCAAAACGTACCCTAGCTCTTAGCCGAAGTTCTTTGCCTTTGGGCTAAAACCAGGAAACACCATGGGCCTGATTCACAAAGATAAACTTGCACTCTTGTGCAAGTTTATGGTTGTTCTTTATTCACAAAAGACTGTCCTATCTTTTTATGTGCACAGGCTCCACAGTCGTAAATATACTAGTCATAAAATACCTTTGTGAATAGGGAACATTCGTAAATTTACACTCCAAAGTGTAAGTTTATCTTTGTGAATACGGCCCACAAAGTGCCTCACCAAACATAAAAACACCTGTGTGACCTCGCGTAATTTCTCATGTTTTGTTTCTATTTTTTCATTACCTTTACACCGTAGCCCTCCCTCTCCCTTCAGAGCCATGTGCCCAGATCCTAAATCAGGCACTCACCTGAGATCATCACGACCCTCCAGGAGCCTGGCTGAGCCAGTAGCATCTCCTGTCTGTGGGTAGACCCCTCTCCGACCACTTCTCTCATCCAAAAAATGGCGAGCAACTTCTCTTATTCCCCACGCATCTGGGACAGTTTCCATTTCTACTGGCTGTTCGTCAGGTGCGTTGTGTTCTTCCTCAGGTACTCTTCCATTCCTAAACCACTGGCTACCTAATTCTTCTCATTTTCCCTTGTCTTAATTACCCTGGGATGTTGCATCTTGGTCATTCCCTCTAGCTTCACTAATTAGCCCTCTTTTTAAGGCAGGACTTCAGCTAATCTTTGATAGGAGATCTATAGCACAGTCCATATATTGAAAAAAAAGGTCAGAAAGGCTAAAAAAGATTTGCTGAGTTATTTAACACAATTTCAACATGGATTTTGAAACAGGATGGCCTAAGGAAAAAAACAGAATCTTTTTATTCATAAAGATCTCAGTGAAGATTTGACTGGTAAGCTAGCCCATATATTGAATAGACCTAATAATGTGATGAATTCATAGATTTGTTTGTGCAAACGAATCACAGTTTGGCAGAAAGTAAAGGTGAGAGAAGGTGAAGTGAATTCAAGTTTAGAATTTGGGATAGATCAGGTTTTGATCCACCTTCAGAGAAAACTAGAAGTTTATCCCCAGAATCCATGCAGATTGAAACCATACTTCAACAACTATCAAAGGGGGAAAGAGTACCATAGCTCTAAAATGTCTGTGGTTTGTATTGTGGGACTAGCACACATATCATAAAGAGTTGTGCCAAGAAAGGCAAGTATGAGTAGCAGGGAAAAGAAAAAGCTCAGAGAACTATAAATCTTCCCTCTGAGCACCTCTTTAGTTTTGACCCTAGGTAAGTCAACATTAAATGCTGTTGACATGAGTTCAGCTTGGCATTTAGCAAATGTAACATTGCTGGATCAAGACACATACTCAATTATCCTAGTTGACTCAGAAGCTGCTGGAAATTTATTTGATTGTGAAAAAAAACAAAGAAGTCAGGAATAAATATGCATCATAAAGATACATTTGAAGAAGTAAGAGCAGTTGATAGTACTAGACTCAAGTCGAGACCCACTACACATTACACAGAGGAACTGAGTGTGACTCTTTTCTGATTTTACAGGGAAAGATAAGGTAACCTATTCACAAACAGCATTTTGAAGTATTTTTAATAGTACTACAATATTACTACCTAAGTACTGCAAACTGATATTCACAAGCCTAACGGTATATTTGCCACTTCCACTTCTCTTTTCTATGGGGAGATACTCACACACATATTTTATTACTGGGTAGTAAATGAGGGCGTGACCAGGGGGAGAGGCTGGAAAAAATGTCATACTTACTATTGAATGGGAGAGATTTTAAAAAGAGTAAGGCGAGGTTTAGGGAGGGCTTGAGAGAGGTTTAGGGAGGAGCATGTACAACAAAAGAGTAAGCCCATTGCTATTTACAAACTTCATTTCTTAAGCGATAACATTCAAAAGGGACCCAAAAAGATAGTAAATTTCTCCAGGTCAGAGCTGGAGTAAGTCTAGCACCTCCCATAGCCAACCACTGCTCCTGTACCATCCTCCCATAGGGAAAAAAATCCAAATAAAACCCCATAGGAAATATGTTAAATTAAACTAAATTATTTAAAATAACTTAAAATATGAACAAATGCAAATTAATGTTATACAATCTAAAAAAAAATATGTATAATTCTTTATTTCAGGTCGGTTATTTTTTAAAATTTTTGTTTGGAAAATAAATATTAAATATTTAGTGTAAAATTAAGTTAATAGTGCTGTGGCATTTTTATTTTGTTCTATATTTAAAATAAATATATAAATAAGTTACATTAAAATTTAACTAAAAAATATTTTTCTAATTTTTTCAGGTAAATAAACTTTTGTGCTTTACCATAGGGAGACTCCACTGTTGGGGAGGAGAGCTCCCCATGGTGAAAGTAAAGTATAAGAACTTTAGGATATTTTATATATTTATTTTTAAAGTAGAGCAAAATTTAAAAAAACTTCCGGATAGCAAAGATAAAAGATCCAGGGTGAACATGCATAAAAGGCCAATTTCCCATAAACGGATATTCATAAAACATCTCCTTAGCTCTGATAATGTTGTGGTTTTGTTCGTGTGCAGTGCTTCACATTTAGACCAATTAATCTTGTATCCAAAGAATTGCAAGAAGGAAGATATCTGCACATAAATGTCAGTTTGGGGACATTTGAAGTTGCCAGCATAACCAGTACCCCATCTGCACAAAGCACTACTTTCTGTTCCACTGCAGATAATATTATATGCAATAAATATGGCATATTATATTCAGTTTAATATCTCTGTTCACATATACCCGGCACACAATTTGTGCCTGCCGCAGCTTGTGTAGCATACAGTGTACACTCTGCGGCAGGCTTTAATTGTGTGCCTGGTGTATATGAACAGAGATAAAAATTAAATATAACATGCCATATTCATTGATGGGTGATACTTGGAAATGACTGTGGCTGAAGATTGTGAAAGTTTGATTGACCTATGAATAGAACCAAAAGGATTTAGCGCTGGATTTGGTACTCTGATGAAGTCCTAAGAGCTACACCATGGGAACGACGAAACACGTGTTGGTAGAGGTCGAGGAAACGCAATAAAGGATGATTTATGGACTTGAACAAATATTGTGTTGTTTGCCATATTGCAATTCAGCATTTGGAAATCTAAGTGTCTGCTGGAGCCATTGTAATTTGTTGTAACCCCTATGGCTTGTTGTAACCCTATGGTTACAGGTGATATAGGATGGACATCCTCCTCCCGAGCACCACAAAAGGTGTCACAATTTAGAGGTTGAGAATGTACAATACACAAGTGAGCACTGTTTCTCCAATACTTTTACCCCCCTTTTGAAATGCATATGTGCGTAGTCCACCTTGAAAATATGTAACGTATTGGGGTTGTATTTTACATTTGTGATGTCTCTCATAACTGCCGTCAATGGGGATGAATTGTAAGTGGATAGGAGTTAATGAATGGTGTCTTCTAGAGCAGTCTGGATTTCATCTTTGTTCTTTTCCTGCATTATCTCCACTCTAACATATGCATTTCGAGGTGCCCATAACACTTGTGTGACAGTGACTGGGCTCACTTTCCAGATATGATTCTAAATCTGAATGTAGCCTTCTTTACTATACCAGCATTTTAGGTCATGCTGTGTTCATGTGCAATGGTCCCAGTGGTGACTTTATCAAACTGAGATCGAGGCCACTCTTTATAGTGGTGTGAGCCAACACATTGTAAAACACTATTGTGGTAGCAGGAAATCTATCAAAACTAATGGCCTGATTTAGAGTTTGGCAGACAGGTTCCTCCATCACAAATGTGAAAGGTATCATGTCCCCCATATTGTGATGTCCATAGGATATAATGGACTCTTAATATGTCGGATGGGATATCATCATGTTTGTGACAGAGTGACCCCATCAGCCAAACTCTAAATCAGGCCAGAGTTCTATGAACTCAGGTGGTGATGGTGTAATCTCTCTCTGTTAGAAATTGGGTTTTTGGTTGGCAGTCAGGTTACCCCCTGTCCAAGCAAGAACCCTCACTCTAGTCAGGGTAAGTCACACACAATCCAAATTATCCTGTGCCCACCCTCTGGTAGCTTGGCACTGAGCAGTCAGGCTTAACTTAGAAGGCAATGTGTAAAGTATTTGTGCAATAAATCATACAATAACACAGTATAGCACCACAAGAATACACCACACAGTGATTAGAAAAATATATAATATTTATCTGGGTATTTGTAGGTCAAAACGATAAAAGATGCAATATGAATTTGTAGAGATATCCCTGAAAAGTGATATGAAGTGTCTTAAGTCTTTAACAAAGTAAACAAAGTCTCTTTCAAGCACAAAGTACCTGGTTTGGAGTGGAAAATCTCCGCAGAGGGCCACAGAGGAGGAGATGCGTGGAAAAATGGTGTGTGCGTCGGTTTCGCCCCTTCAAACACAGGCTTGCGTCGTTATTTTCCACGCGGGGAGATGTCCGTCGTTCTCCGGGAAGAAAAATGGTGTGTGCGTTGGTTTCACCCCTTCACACACGGACTTGCGTTGTTATTTTTCACTCGAGGAAGACGTGCGTCATTTTCCGGCACGCGGACCATCTCCTTCTGTGGGTCGCAGGATTACCAGATGTCCCAGGATCTGTGCGTGGAATCCTAGGCTTGTTATCCGGCTGCGCGTCGTTCCGGTGGGCTATGCGTGGAATTTTCTTCCTCACAGCAGGCGTTGCGTTGATTTCCTCTCTGGAAGTCGGGCGGCGTTGTCCAGGCGGGCCGTGCGTCGAAGTACCGGTCGCACCGCAGGCGTCACGTTGAGCGGCGTCTTTCCGGATCGGCGTGCAGTGAATTCTTCACCGCGGAGCAGGCTGTGCGTTTAATTTTTCGGCGCACAAGGAGTCCAGTTGAAAAAGAGAAGTCTTTTTGGTCATGAGACTTCAGGGAACAGGAGGCAAGCTCGATCCAAGCCCTTGGAGAGCACTTTTGCAGCAAGACAAGAGTTCAGCAAGGCAGCAGGCCAACAGCAAGGCAGCAGTCCTTTGTAGAAAGCAGTCAGGTGAGTCCTTTGAGCAGCCAGGCAGTTCTTCTTGGCAGGATGCAGGTTCTGGTTCAGGTTTCTTCTCAAGCAAGTGTCTGAGGTGGTAGGGCAGAGGCCCTGTTTTATACCCAAATGTGCCTTTGAAGTGGGGGAGACTTCAAAGAGTGGCTTAGAAGTGCACCAGGTCCCCTTTCAGTGCAATCCTGTCTGCCAGGGTCCCAGTAGGGGGTGTGGCAGTCCTTTGTATCAGAGCAGACCCTCCACCCTCCCAGCCCAGGAAGACCCATTCAAAATGCAGATGTATGCAAGTGAGGCTGAGTACCCTGTGTTTCGGGTGTGTCTGAGTGAATGCACAAGGAGCTGTCAACTAAACCCAGCCAGACGTGGATTGTAAGGCACAGGAAGATTTAAGTGCAAAGAAATGCTCACTTTCTAAAAGTGGCATTTCTAGAATAGTAATATTAAATCCAGATTCACCAGTCAGCAGGATTTTGTATTACCATTCTGGCCATACTAAATATGACCTTCCTGCTCCTTTTAGATCAGCAGCTACCACTTCAATAATGGATGAGGGCAGCCCTAATGTTAGCCTATGAAGGGAGCAGGCCTCACAGTAGTGTAAAAACGAATTTAGGAGTTTTACACTACCAGGACATGTAAACTACACAGGTACATGTCCTGCCTTTTACCCACACAGCACCCTGCTCTAGGGGTTACCTAAGGCACACATTAGAGGTGACTTATGTGTAGAAAAAGGGGAGTTTTAGGCTTGACAAGTACTTTTAAATGCCAAGTCGAATTGGCAGTGGAACTGCACACACAGGCCTTGCAATGGCAGGCCTGGGACAAGGTAAAGGGGCTACTTGAGTGGGTGGCACAACCAGTGCTGCAGGCCCACTAGTAGCATTTAATCTACAGGCCCTAGGCACATACAGTGCACATTACTAGGGACTTATAAGTAGATTAAATAGTCCAATTGGGTATGATCCAAAGTTACCATGTTTAAAGGGAGAGAATATATGCACTTTAGCACTGGTTAGCAGTGGTAAAGTGCGCAGAGTCTAAAAGCCAGCAAAAACAGAGTCCAAAAAGTGGAGGGAGGCAGGCAAATATTTAGGGGTGACCACCCTAAGGCATGTCAGGTCTAACACTCTCCTTATATCATTCACTGTCAGTATGATGTCTTGTGAAGTCTTTCAAGAACTGATTGTTCCTGTTGTTCCTGTTACTAACGAGGTCAGGTTTACCTGATGAAAAAGGAAAGGGTCAATTACTATGCAATCATTTTCTTTTTCCAAAATAAAACAAGTTTTATGCTATGCTAGATTATGGTATGGTATAGTATGGTCTGGCATGGTATAGCAAGGGTTGGTATGGTAAGTTATGTTATGCCTGATTGTGCCACCCGTTCTTTTGGAAAACAGATACAACGTTGTGTTTCCTCAAAGGTCTCCCAAATGTGGCTCTCCCAGGGATCAGCAAAGACAGCGCATCTGCTGCCATCATTATCTGCACCGTGCATTCAGGCCCCACATTCAGAATAGTACAAATAGTCCTACACTTGACTTTGCTTTTAAATTGGCAACAAAGTCTAAAGTTTCATAAAGTCTGAGATTTAAAAATCACCCCTCATTCTAAAATGGAAGGACATCAGATCATTAACTGGACGCAAAAGGAGTCTGATTAGTTCTGCAAACTGAAGGAAAAGCTAATATATTTGTTAATTAAAAGATCAAGGTATATAAACAAGTCCACAGTCCTATGTATTATTGTGCCATTTATTAACAGCAGCCAAAAGAAAAAAGAAAGAAGTGAGGGCCCTCCAGAGGTCTTCCAAACAACATAATAGAGAAGAAAATTGGAGAAATGTGGGATTCCAGCCCCATCTTCAAGGTTCATATTGGTGTGGAAGTTTGTTTTGCCTTCTTCTGCCTTTGGTAGCTGAAACAAATTGCGCCCCATTCAGATGAAATTCACCATAAAGAAGCAGTGGGATCCCTCATAAATGCTAAACTTCACAGTGTTAATGATGTCTATGTTAGAGTACTCACAACGTGCTAAATTATATATTTGCAGCATATTGCAGATTGATGCAATATCTGAGGAAAACCGTCAGAATAAATGGAGGTCTGTGTCTTCTGCATGGGCCACTATTGTCTAAACACATTACATTCAAACTGGTTAGTCTGCCCCTCCAATGTTTCAGGGGCAGAATATCTAACAGGGTGTTCTCACGTGTAGTGACTAGAAGGCTTATTACAAACCCCTTGCGCTGCCATTCTGTCACTTTTTTTGACGATGCAGCAGCACATAGTGCAGATCCCTATCTACGAGGCCACTCAAAGCCACTTTGTGTGGCTTTTCATTGCCTTGAAGATATGGCGCAGGGTAACGCAGCACAAATGACTGCGTTCCCTTACACTGCACCGGGGGTTTCCATGCACGTTGCAGTGGGTTTTCCCACGTAATACCCATGGGTTGTGATGCATTCTCAGATTTACAAGGATTTGTAAACATGGGAATGTGTCAAAATCGTACACCTCCCCAGGGAAAGCGCAACACAGAGAAATATCTCTGTATTCTGCAGCACACATAGAAAGCAAAAAACGCATCCCAGGATTGTTTTTGTGCAGGAAGGTGCTCCTTCCTGCACAAAATCAATCCTGCATCCAATGAGGCACTCTTGCACCATGGAGCAATGGTGCCTCAGTCGGCACTAAGCAGCAAATTGTGTGCCCAAGCAGGGGAAAATAACAAAAATGCACCGTACTCGTAGATATGGTCCATTTCTGCTCTTTAAAATTGACATAGGGCAGCAGTACAAAAATACTTGCAGCACTGCCCTACCCCAATATCTTGCAAATATGCCTCTAAAGTCTCAGAGCAAATTGGTCCTGAGACTCCCAAAAGTGCACCTTGATTGGATGCGAGACCATGGACGTGCAGTGCTACGACCAAGCATACAAAACTCTCTCTGAGGATATAAGAGAAAGACCCATCTTGTTAAACTTTAGAAAAGCAGTTAAAACATAATTTTTCACCACTGTTATTTCACGTCAGAATGCTTTGGTGATGTTTGTTGTGACAATTGAATTTGTAGTGTGACCCTTTCAAATCAAATAAATAAAGAGCTGAACTGAAATTATCCTTGCCCTTAGAAACCTGATGTTGAAACAGTCCTTTGTTAATATCAGGCAAGCTACAATGTTATTTTGTTTCTGCCTGTCTTCACATTAAGGCCCAGATTTATACTTTTTCACACAATTTTGCGTGAAAAGGTTTACCGCCGCCTAGTGCCATTCCAAGAAGCCGGCCATTAGCTCAGTGCCATTATTTAGGCCCGCATCCCTCCCGTGCAACTTTTTTGCACTGGAGGATAAATAAAACGCCAGGACCTTAGAGTCATTTTTTGGATGGGAATGCCCACCTTGCATCTCTTTGATGCAAGGTGGGTTCACGCCTCGAAAAATGACTTTAACTCCTATATTTTGACGTTAGACTAGCCTAGCGGCAGAATATAAGTATCGAGTTAAGTTTGGGCTGAATTAACATACCAAAATTACACTAATTCAATGCAAACAGAGTATAAATCTGGGGCTTAGTGCCTTCCTCTATCTGAACTGACCCTCTGGACCAGGTGTCCACAGAGGAACAGAGGAGTAGGTCCCATGCAAAACATGTCGCCCCCAAAGATACTGTTGTCCTGATCGTGTTAACACCATACACACTCACTAGAGATACACAACTACACACAATATATCTTAATTTAAGCTTAAAAAAGTTAAAATAATGTTTCAAGTGCCAATAGGAGCAGCATGCTATTTTTACAACTTCTTCAGACAAGTACTGCTGTCATGGCTTCTGGAGGAAGCCTTCAGTCATGCACTACACAGCTCCCACCAAGTCATCAGCAATGCAGTTATTATCACCTCTAAAGACACTCTGAACATCCTTTATTCTCAACAATAAGATTGGCCTTTTTAAGGAAATCTTAGGCTCATAATTATATATCCAAAATGAATGAGATACTTTTTTTCCATCTTACTTTTTTGCTGCAGCTTGATTCTACGTGGATTTAGTTGTGGTTTTTAAATTGTGTTAGAGGCATTGTAATTTTTCAAATGAATTGAACCTAAAAGTAACCAATGTATGCAAACACAGTATAAAATGTATCATTTCAAAGCAGATGTGTGTGTACAAAACTTCATTTATTTATAGTGATTTTTTTTATTGAGAGTTTTCCCTGAGCCACAAAAACATCTCAAAAACCTGTGGAGACAACACTAAAGGGACATTACAGTGCATGCCCCAGGCCACAAAAATATCTAAATGCTAGGTGAGGACAGCACTAAGGGGCCACTAAGGGCCATTACAATGATGAACACATGTTAAAGATTAAAATACTGCTCAAGCAGCAGGTCTAGGAAACTAGGGGAGAATGGAGAAATCTGTATGACACAACATCGACTAATGAGTATCCTCCCATGACCAGTGGTATCTAGGTTGCTAATGGGCCCTTCTCAGCCCTCACTTCACTCAAGAAGAAGCTGTTACCATGGCTATTAGGAAGACTCAGTTGCTGAGGACTTCTACAGAGGTAAGGTTTATATACCAAGAAGGAACGTTGCAGGTGAAGGGGGCATGGAAAATGGCAGGGAAATTCAGCAGGATGGATCAAAGAAAGCCTAAAGACTGTGAGAGAGAGCCCCATGGCAACAATTTTGGTAGTGATGAGAAGGGTTAGGATCTGGAAAGGGTATAGAATAGAACTGAAGATATGGGACAATAGATGGCAATGGGATGATGGGGGATGTGAATGTGTAAAAAATATAATTTAGTGTTCTATTGTGTAAGCATTACTCCAGGATTGCCTTGCAAATGTTCACCGTATCTTGTCCATTCTTTACAGAAAGAGTTTCAAAGGTTATCTCCTCTACTACTGCTTCCACATTATGTAATATTAGACAAGTTAGGAAGTGTACACATGAGTGTTTGGCTCCAGCACTTTCAAACTGCTAAGGCAGTGCCTGCTAGTGTCAACCCTTGATGTCAGCAGTCGTCAAGGCTGATGTTGTCATTTCCCTTCTCCAACATCTCCCAGCTCACCGGGGCTGATGTCTGCATTTCCCTTCTCCAATATCTCCCAGCTCCCTCACTATCCTGTATGAAACCACCATTGACACTTCAGCTTCAGAAGAGGTCTCCCTGATTCTATGTTGCCCTCATCTAGGGCCTACTTGTACATTTCACTACACATCTCCCGAAGCTGCTACTCCACCACCAGTGAGGCCAGAGTCAGGTAGATTTGGAGGTGTAAATCCTACATACAGGCCTGTAGAGCTGTATATCCTCTGCTGTTACCCCCGCTGTTGTTTGAGGTAGGGTGTCTCCCGAAGTCCCAACTTCATTGTCTCTTCCTCCCTTTGGCTTGGAATCACTACCTTCCACTACCATGCTACGTTTCACTGTAGACACTGCAAAACATTCAGGTCTGGATGCCAGCGACATAGCTTAGTGTTCATCTACACAGCTTACAAATGCCTCCAAGACCCTCTGCTCACTGCAAGCACCCTTGCAAGCTCCTTGGCTTCACAGTAGGCTCTTTTACTCTTCTCAATGAACTCTTGATGTGTCCCCTGGATCCTCAGTTGACTTTTCTTCGTCATCCCTGTGCTTAGTATGCTCTTCCCTTGAAAGGGTTCTTTTCACACCAAGGCAAACATTCTTCACCCCGCCTCCTTTCAGCTTCTATTTAGGCCACTGCAGATACTTGGTGCCGCCACCTGGGAGACTGTGCTTTGCTCTGGAAGTTTCTCTCCAAAATTAGGCAACTTCCTCTTGCTGTATTTTTTTTAGCCAGAGATTTCCTTTCCAAATAACAATTTAACCTCCTGCATACAGGATGTCTTGTCCTTAGCTGGCTCTTCTAATGTGAAGCTCCCAGGTTTTTCTTGGAAGATGCATCTTTCAGAAAGAACTGGGCCCATAAAAACAGCCAAATGCCTATCATAGACAATGCTGGTGGAGGTCTAGAGCTCTAAAAATAATTCCAAAAGTACAATAACGACATTCAGGAAGAAACTACATGGCATGAACACAGAGATGACAGATAAGGATTATCTAATACAGTCCAAATTAAAAAAAATTAGAACGACCTGAAACAATCCTCATATGTAAAAACATATCCATATTAAGCTCCGAACTATACTACCACTGAGAAACAATATGAGTCAACTGACACCAACTCATTTGATGGTAGTCTGACAGATAGTTGGTCAAACAGCGATAGGAACAAAAGCAAACAAATGGGGAGAAATAAGAACAGATCATGAGCACAGGCATGGCTTTACTCCCTTCCAGAATCCGATGGACATACCCTAACATTTCCACCCACCTCCACAACCACCTCATTTTTTTTGGTTTGGGCAACCTATTCCATTAGGGACCTCCACCATGATTACCCCCCAGTCAGTGATTTCCTTTTTCAGACAGTGGAGGAAGAGGCAGGAGCAAGAAAAGGAAAGACAGGCAGGTACAATCGGAAGACAACCCAACAGCGGTACACACCTGGAGCATGTTGAATGACACACAACCCTGGGCAACAGAAACATGACATCATGACTAACCTACCCTCGGTGACACCTGCTGCCATTCAGTTGAGAGTCCTGAACAAAAGACTAGGGTTTGTACCCACAACTCACCTAGATAAATTCCACATTATGAACTAGCAGAGTTTTTCAGAAAACTGAAGCTTCAAGCTTTTAAAAAAAAAAACAGAAGCCCCTATTGACACAGAGCATAAGGGCGATAAAGGGTTAAAGAAGAAATCCACTTCTGCCCCCATAAGACAACTCTCCCCATGGAGGTACTAACATTTCAACAACCAGTCTTCAATGAGGTGGAGGCACTACAGGATGGAGATATGGGCATCTTCCACAGTATGTGTAAAGAAGAGACAAAAGCACTAAAAGATTGGATAGCAGAGAATAAAACCATCATAAAGCTGGCAGACAAGAGGGAGAAGGAATTGTAAAACAGGACAAGCAGGGTTATATTAATGAATGTAATTGTCTCCTAGAAGACTGTAAAAAGTACACAGTCTTACCCTCAGATTCAATACCTCAGTTAAAATTGGAGATCAAGAATTTCATAGAAACAGCAGAAGCCAAAAAATCAATATAAAAAGAGGCAGAATTCCTTTTTATTGTCAACCCTACAACACCCTATTTTTATATGCTCCCTAATATTCACAAGAACAGACCCCTCACACTACCCCCCTCAGGGACACCCAATTGTATCAGGGATAGGCGCACTATTGGAGCCTCTGTCCTGTTTTGTAACTTCTTTCCAAATCCCTCCACATACCTCAAAGACACTAAGGACCTGTTCATCCTGCTGAATGAGACTGATTATGACCCAGAAAAGAGTTTACTGGTAAGTCTGCACATCGAAAGCCTGTATATCAGCCTCCCACAGGAGGAGACACTCACAGTTATTAAAGAACCTGTGGAACAGAGAAGTGGGAAAACACCATCCAGATATCATGTTTTCTTGACTGTGCCTGTCTAGCACTAAGTAGGAACTTCTTTGAATTTGTAGGATTCCTCTACCTACAAACATTTGGCACTTCAATGATTTGTGGCATGGCAGTATGTGTTCAATTCTGAAACCATGCATGTCCTCCATTCCAACAATCCCTATGAAAACAACATAGTTTTATGGAAGTGGTACATAGACGACATCTTGATTATTTGAGAGGGAACAGCACTTCTACAATTCTTTTCTCGAGCTGGATTATTTATTTTGAGAACAATCTAAAGTTCACACATGCAGCGGACAGAAAGTCAATCTCTTTTAGTATGTAAGTATCTCCGATGAACAGGGCAAATTACACTCCAAAATGTATCATAAGCCTATGGATAGGAACATACTGCTAAAATTTGACAGTTTCTATCCCAAAACTCTGAGGGAAAATATGCTTTACGGGAGTTACTTATACCCAGTAGGAACGGCAGGAAATAACTGACTTCAGCCTCAAAGCTAAGACCCTCATGGTAAAATTATGGCCCCGTGATAACCCGAAGAGGATTATAAAAATACTCGCAAGCAAGCTAGGAATAAAAAAACAGAGGACCTGTTAGAAAACCATGCCTGCACAAATACTACAATCCCCCTACATGCGTCACAACCTTCAATACCATCTCCAACCAAGTTAAGAAGGCCACCAACAAACATCAGTGCATCCTACAGACAGGAAAACTAAAATAGGAAAAAACATTATTTTCCTACAAAAGAGCTAGAAGCCTGAAGGATACCTTAGTGTCCACTCTCCCCAAAAAGAACATAGAAAAGAGAACAACAGCTCTCAACAATTGGAGGTTTCCTGACATCATGGGACACTATGCATGTGGTAACTGTAGCGTTTGCCACTTGACGTACACCACAAAAACACTGGATCTAGAACCAGGGAGTGTGTGGACTATCGAAAACACATTAATTGTAATTCCACTAATGTCTATATGATAACTTGCTCCTGTGGGCTCCGCTATGTGGGGATGACCAGAAGATAAAGACAAGAAGCTGCAAATAGTGGAGCAGCATCCAATGTAAACGAAACACAACGAAAATGACTGACCACTTTTTAGAGAGGGACACACGGCGAATGACATGAGATGGGTCATTATTGAACAACTGGAGAGTAACATTAAAAACACCTTTGAGAAGGAACAGCAGACTATAAGCTACTTTTCCACCCACAAAATAGGTCTAAATGACAACATACCATGAAATATCATACAGTTGTAATTGGTTCAGAAATACAAAGGTCTCATGTCCATCTATCCATAATAGTATGATAAACTATCATATACACAATCCTAATTCATTGTAAATGACCACTTTAGGCACGTCCTTTTATGCCCACCATGCAACCCATATAGTTAAGGGCTTAAACTGGTGATAGGTGAGCCCACAGCCGCTGGATTTTAAAAGGCCCCTTTTCTGCCAACTAGTGTTTATGAAGAACAGATGTTAAGTACTGGGAAGTCACATGACCTATTATCATAAAAAAACCTGTAATGGTCTCTACAATGTCTTTGTGATTGCACAACATATGCAGAACATACACTCAGGTGTAATTACCAAAGACCCCCTACTGCTTTGACAGGTTGTTCTTTGAATCAGCATGAGCTAAAGAGAAATTCAGTATTTTGCCACATTGAGCCCGATAGAGAGTGATCGAGACTACACCCACCAGGGAAATGGCCAGAGGATGTACCTCGTACAGTGGCCGCCACGCCCTAATGCCACAGTGCACGGACGCCATATGGCATCATTTGCAGACACGTGCCCAAATGCATGCGGTGCACAGACACGGAAGCACACTCCCTCTTTTATCTATAATAATGGTATTTACTCCAAGCAAGACAAGGGCAGAGTAACATGCAGAACTTCAGAGGACCTAAGAGGTAGTACACGAGCAAGGCACCTTGACGAAGTAAGTCAGGGGGGTTGGTAGCTCTGCCAATTTATTCTGTAATTATCAGGGACATTCTTTCATGAATCGCTACTTCCACACTGTGCAACTTCAGGCTCCGCCCCCCTCAGAGTGTCCATGTCAAAAGGAAATACCGCACTAGAAGAAGGTTGAGTATTCCTTTTAGGAAACAGTGACACATGAGAAGCACTTTAAAAAAAATGGCTTATGTTCACATTAAGCCTTATTGGACACTGCGGTGCATGAACACATGAATCGCAATGCCCGCGATTGATCACAAGTACATTTATGCTATTCAGGGGGACTCACACACTCCCTGTGTAGACATTAATCCAATGCTTACTGCATAAAGGGCAATGCTGTGAGTTGACAAACAAATTGCAAAAAGTACCTCATTATAATGTGTATGTTCCAACATATTTGGAAGTGAATGCATGGCATATGCGTGCAGGTTATGCCCCTATTTAGCATTACATACAGCTACCAAATAACCCAAATGATGTCACTCTTATTTTATTGATTACAGATAATCACATAGAATGATAACATAAATTGTAAGTTACAACTACTACACCTGTACCACATGTCTTAGCACGCATGTGGCCACCAACTAAGAATGACACACAAGTGACAGGGGCATCTCGGTCCTGAAATCTGTAGACCTGGTATGTGGGAGATCTTCACCATCTCATATCACATCTGTTAGAAATGGGGTTTTTGGTTGGCAGTCAGGTTACCTCCTGTCCAAGCAAAAGCCCTCACTCTAGTCAGGGTAAGTCACACACTATCCAAGATTATCCTGTGCCCACCCTCTGGTAGCTTGGCACGAGCAGTCAGGCTTAACTTAGAAGGCAATGTGTAAAGTATTTGTGCAATAAATCATACAATACCACCATATAGCACCACAAAAATACACCACACAGTGTTTAGAAAAATATATAATATTTATCAGGATAATTGTAGGTCAAAAAGAATAAAGTTGCAATGGAAAATTGTAGAAATATCACAGGGAAGTGATATAAAGTGTCTTAAGTCTTTAGAATGCAATACAGTGTCTTTCAAGCACAAAGTACCTGGTTTCTGGTGGAAAATCTCCTCAGAGGGCCACAGGAGAAGAGATGCGTGGAAAAAGGGGTGTGTGCGTCGATTTCTCCTCAGCACACACAGACTTGCGTCGTTCTTTTCCACGCGGGGAAGTCGGGCGTCGTTTTCCGGCGCGCAGACAGTCTCTTTTTGTGGATCGCGGGGATTACCAGATGTCCCGGGTCTGTGCGTGGATTCTCCTGCTTGTTTTCCGGCTGCGCGTCGTTCTGCGGGGCTGCGCGTCGAAGTTTCGATCTCACGGTAGGCGTCGCGTCGATTTCTCCTTGGAAGTCGGGCGGCGTTGTCCTTGCGAGGCCGTGCGTCGAAAGTTTGGTCTCACGGCAGGCGTCGCGTCGATTTCTCCTTGGAAGTCGGGCGGCGTTGTCCTTGCGAGGCCGTGCGTCAAAGTTTCGCACTCACGGTGGGCGTCGCGTCGATTTCTCCTGGAAAGTCGAGCGGCTTTGTCCTTGCGAGGTTGTGCGTCGAAGTCTCGATCGTCCCGAGGGCGTCGCGTCGATCAGCGTCGGTGTGCGGCGTTTTTCTCGCCGCGAAACAAGCTGTGCGTCGAAATTTTCGGCGCACGGAGCGTCCAAGTGAAAGGAAGAAGTCTTTTTGGTCCTGAGACTTCAAGGAACAGGAGGCAAGCTCTATCCAAGCCCTTGGAGAGCACTTTCACAGCCAGACAAGAGTTCAGCAAGGCAGCAGGGCAACAGCAAGACAGCAGTCCTTTGTAGAAAGCAGACAGGTGAGTCCTTTGAGCAGCCAGGCAGTTCTTCTTGGCAGGATGTAGTTTCTGGTTCCGGTTTCTTCTCCAGCAAGTGTCTGATGAGGTAGGGCAGAGGCCCTGTTTTATACCCAAATGTGCCTTTGAAGTGGGGGAGACTTCAAAGAGTGGCTAAGAAGTGCACCAGGTCCCCTTTCAGTTCAATCCTGTCTGCCAGGGTCCCAGTAGGGGGTGTGGCAGTCCTTTGTGTGAGGGCAGGCCCTCCACCCTCCCAGCCCAGGAAGACCCATTCAAAATGCAGATGTATGCAAGTGAGGCTGAGTACCCTGTGTTTGGGGTGTGTCTGAGTGAATGCACAAGGAGCTGTCAACTAAACCTAGCCAGACGTGGATTGTAAGGCACGGAAGGATTTAAGTGCAAAGAAATGCTCACTTTCTAAAAGTGGCATTTCTAGAATAGTAATATTAAATCCGACTTCACCAGTCAGTAGGATCTTGTATTACCATTCTGGCCATACTAAATATGACCTCCCTGCTCCTTTCAGATCAGCAGCTGCCACTTCAACAGTGTATGAGGGCAGCCCCAATGTTAGCCTATGAAGGGAGCAGGTCTCCCAGTAGTGCAAAAACGAATTTAGGAGTTTTACACTACCAGGACATATAACTACACAGGTACATGTCCTGTCTTTTACCTACACAGCACCCTGCTCTAGGGGATACCCAGGGCACACATTAAGGGTGACTTATATGCAGAAAAAGGGGAGTTCTAGGCTTGGCAAGTACTTTTAAATGCCAAGTCGAGGTGGCAGTGAAACTGCACACACAGGCCTAGCAATGGTAGGCCTGAGACAAGAAAAAGGGGCTACTTAAGTGGGTGGCACAATCCGTGCTGCAGGTCCACTAGTAGCATTTAATCTATATGCCCTAGGCACCTGGAGTGCACATGACTGGGGACTTATAAGTAGATTAAATAGTTCAATCAGGTATGATCCAAAGTTACCATGTTTACAGAGAGAGAGCATATACACTTTATCACTGGTTAGCAGTGGTAAAGTGCGCAGAGTCTAAAAACCAGCAAAAACAGTATCCAAAAAGAGGAGGGAGGCAGGCAAAAAGTTAGGGGTGACTACCCTAAGGCTGTCAGGTCTAACAACATCCACCTATGTTTTTAATCTTAGCCAATGTTTACATTATTAAAATTGCCTTGAGTGGTGGGTAACCTTGAGGTAATTTTAATCATCTGATCCCTGTAAAACTCTGAAACCCCCCCAGCTCTGCTGTAATTCAGGTGTCACTGCACACCCAGATGCACTAGGTGTCTCGGGAGGGAACCCTATGATGAAGCATGCCACTAATTAGTTTTAGTGGGTGAGAGCTCTTTTAAAAACCTAAATATTTTCTCAACTCAGGTGAGTGAGGGGAATCTCAAAATGTTCTGAACTTTGGTAGGAAGCTCGTTTTCAATGGTTTGTTAGATTCAATTAGGGAAGAAAAGCAAGCCTTTACTCTTCTCACTCTCTTCTTTAGTTATTCCCCCCTCTATTCTTATCCCCAGACAGGGAGCCTTGCCTGCATCATCCAGCTACACTACATCAGCACGGCCAGAAAGCCAAGGGCCGCCTCTGGTGCCTTTCTGCAGTTCCACCAGCTAAATTGCAGTAGGCCCTGGGAGGCTTCAAAGAGAGAAAGGGAGGGAGGGGAAAGGTAGAGAGAAAGTAATCATCGATGGAAAAGAAAAAGAGGAAAGAAGAAAGAGAGAATGGATGGAAATAGAGAGATTGCATGAAGAAATGAAGGGGGGAAGGTGCTGGTTTGAGCATTTTACCCAGGGCAGCTTTTGGCTCCTCGGTTCGGCACTGTACGTCAAGCATGCTGTTTGACAAAATTGCCTTCAATAACCTGGTTGTCTTCCAATTCCTTGTCCTCAGACCTCTTCTCATCTCAATCTCAAAAGTGACAGACAACGCTTTCAGCTCTTTGGTGGACAGTATATAGCTTAGTCAGTAAGATTGGGAGGGTAAGGAGGGTTGACCTTCAGATTTTCCCAACAATCTCACTGGCATATAATGTTAAAGTACAGTATACGACAAGCAGGATGCACAAGAGGGGCTTAAGGGGTAGTGAAAAGGGAGAAGAATGCGGATTGGTACAGTTACTAAGTGGGAGAAAGTACATTATTTTGTGAAATAACCAACCCTTTTAAAATCTTTCAAAACAGAGAGTGTGTGTGCGTTTTTTGTCTGTGTGGGTAAAACTTCTTGGTGAAATCCGGCAGACATCTCACCATACCCGACAGGAAGCACCTGCACCCACCTATTTATCATAAAATACATTTATTAGGGGGGTTTAACATCCCAAACACCCCCACGAAGATACGCCCCTGTTGGTGGATCTCAAACGACCAGTGACACTGTGTGATATGGTAGGATTTGTCACTGGTGTTATGCACTTGCGCTAAAACAGATGCATATGAAAAGTCCTTTATTTAAATAGCAGAAAAGTAAAGACACGTGTCTAAAACCTGTGAGGAGCAGCAAACTCTCCACACGGACTTCGCAGTCAACTGGCAGTCTCCACCCTTCCACATAGAAAACTGGCAGACATGCATTCAGCCCTACTTTATGACCATCTCTAAAACACCTGATCCACCTGCAAAAGACCTACCTACTGCCTTCAACAAATGATAAATTATCTGTTATCCTGCTACCCTACCCTTCTCTATCAGCCTGTACTCATGTGCTCCACATTAATTAACTAATAGATAGAATCCTGTTCCCTACTCGCCTATCACTATAATTCTCTCTTCCTCCTTCACCGAGCATCCTGCTTCCTGCTGTCTCTCTTTCAGAAAGGTGATGAAGAATAACGTTCCTGGGTTTAAGGAGTTCTAGCGGATTAAAACAAGCCCAAGAAAATAGGGCAGAATGAGCAATATTGCCCAGGCCGTGTGCTCTTTCAGAGCTCCATCTTTGTACGGCAATATTTATTTATAGATTTTTAAGCAAGCCTAACGTGAACATCAATGAGGCAGCTAACATGACCGTGCCGCAAGATTGTACGAAATACTTGAGTTGTCCTAGTTTCTTTTACCCTGGAGGATATTCTTTTAAATTAGAAAGATGTGTTCATGCTATATGAGGCTTCGCATTACATTTTTGACCTGGGCCCCACAAAACGTTCGACATGCCCGGAATGAAAGGACGTTTTTTGAGCATCGAGGACACACTAGTGGGTCTGTATAGACCCGAGGAGACTATGGCATCTGTTGGGACCTGTGGAGGCCTGGGGAAGAATGAGAAAGATAAGGACCTTGACCCAAGGGTAGGTCGCTCCCCCTGCCGCTGCAGCTCCTCCAAGTTCCCGAGTTCCTGTGTTCCTGAGACCCACCTAACTGTAAGTACCCCCCTCCTCCCAGCCCCTCGCCCTGCCCCGCGCCACTCACCTTCTCTCCTGCACCTGCTTCTTTTCCTCCTCTCTGTCTCTTCCTCCTCGCTCCCCCTCTGCAATCTTCTTCTGTGTTCTTCTGTTCTTCTGTTCTTCCCTTCTGTTCTTCTGTTCTTCCCTTCTGTTCTTCTGTGTTCTTCCGGTCTTCTGTGTTCTTCTTCTCTGTTCTTCTCGGTGCTTCTGTGTTCTTCTTCTCTGTTCTTCTCTGTTCTTCTCTGTTCTTCTCTGTTCTTCTGCTCTTCCGATCTTCTGTTCTTCTGTTCTTCTGTTCTTCTGTCTTCTGCTCTTCCGGTCTTCTGTTCTTCTGTCTTCTGTTCTTCTGTCTTCTGTTCTCCTGTCTTCGGCTCTTCTACCTCCTCCGTCTTCTTCCCCCGAGCCTGCCCTCCTGCTCCTTCCTCATCCCCCTCCCTCACTCGCCTCCCCCTCTCTCACCCCTAGCTAACCCGTTCGCTATCTACCTCCCTCACTCCTCCTATCTTCCTATCTCACTATCTAACTCCCCCACTCTCCACCTCCTCCTACCTACCTATCTGTCTATCTATCTATTTCCCTATCTATCGACTTCTCTATCTATTTTCTCTATCTATTTCTCTATCTCTCCCGCCACCCCCTCTATTACCTATCTCCCTATCCTCTCACTCTACCTCTCTCCCTCACCCACCTCTACAACCCCCCCTCCCCTATCTTCACAACCCTACTCCTATCTCTCTCCCTAATCTCCAAACCTCCTAACACTCACCCCCCTCCACCCTAAACCCCCTCCCCCAGCTCCTCTCACTCTACCTGTCCCCCCCCTCCATCGCGCTTTCCCGCCGCGACCTCCTGCACGCCCCCGCCCCCCAGCTCCCATTCGCCCCCAGCTGACCCCTCCCCCCCCTCCTACCTCTTATGGCGGCCGCTGCGCAACACTGGTAGCGACCCTTGACCCAAGGGTAGGTCGCTCCCCCTGCCGCTGCAGCTCCTCCAAGTTCCCGAGTTCCTGTGTTCCTGAGACCCACCTAACTGTAAGTAC
Organism: Pleurodeles waltl; assembly: GCF_031143425.1. NCBI lineage: Eukaryota > Metazoa > Chordata > Amphibia > Caudata > Salamandridae > Pleurodeles > Pleurodeles waltl. The sequence continues at coordinate 134,556,538 of NC_090444.1, forward strand.
CCCCCTCCTCCCAGCCCCTCGCCCTGCCCCGCGCCACTCACCTTCTCTCCTGCACCTGCTTCTTTTCCTCCTCTCTGTCTCTTCCTCCTCGCTCCCCCTCTGCAATCTTCTTCTGTGTTCTTCTGTTCTTCTCTTCTGTTCTTCTGTTCTTCTCTTCTGTTCTTCTGTTCTTCCCTTCTGTTCTTCTGTGTTCTTCCGGTCTTCTGTGTTCTTCTTCTCTGTTCTTCTCGGTGCTTCTGTGTTCTTCTTCTCTGTTCTTCTCTGTTCTTCTCTGTTCTTCTGCTCTTCCGATCTTCTGTTCTTCTGTTCTTCTGTTCTTCTGTCTTCTTCTCTTCCGGTCTTCTGTTCTTCTGTCTTCTGTTCTTCTGTCTTCTGTTCTCCTGTCTTCGGCTCTTCTACCTCCTCCGTCTTCTTCCCCCGAGCCTGCCCTCCTGCTCCTTCCTCATCCCCCTCCCTCACTCGCCTCCCCCTCTCTCACCCCTAGCTAACCCGTTCGCTATCTACCTCCCTCACTCCTCCTATCTTCCTATCTCACTAACTCCCCCACTCTCCACCTCCTCCTACCTACCTATCTGTCTATCTATCTATTTCCCTATCTATCGACTTCTCTATCTATTTTCTCTATCTATTTCTCTATCTCTCCCGCCACCCCCTCTACTACCTATCTCCCTATCCTCTCACTCTACCTCTCTCCCTCACCCACCTCTACAACCCCCCCTCCCCTATCTTCACAACCCTACTCCTATCTCTCTCCCTAATCTCCAAACCTCCTAACACTCACCCCCCTCCACCCTAAACCCCCTCCCCCAGCTCCTCTCACTCTACCTGTCCCCCCCCTCCCTCGCGCTTTCCCGCCGCGACCTCCTGCACGCCCCCGCCCCTCCAGCTCCCATTCGCCCCCAGCTGACCCCTCCCCCCCCCTCCTACCTCTTATGGCGGCCGCTGCGCGACAGTGGTAGCGACCCTTGACCCAAGGGTAGGTCGCTCCCCCTGCCGCTGCAGCTCCTCCAAGTTCCCGAGTTCCTGTGTTCCTGAGACCCACCTAACTGTAAGTACCCCCCTCCTCCCAGCCCCTCGCCCTGCCCCGCGCCACTCACCTTCTCTCCTGCACCTGCTTCTTTTCCTCCTCTCTGTCTCTTCCTCCTCGCTCCCCCTCTGCAATCTTCTTCTGTGTTCTTCTGTTCTTCTCTTCTGTTCTTCTGTTCTTCCCTTCTGTTCTTCTGTGTTCTTCCGGTCTTCTGTGTTCTTCTTCTCTGTTCTTCTCGGTGCTTCTGTGTTCTTCTTCTCTGTTCTTCTCTGTTCTTCTCTGTTCTTCTCTGTTCTTCTGCTCTTCCGATCTTCTGTTCTTCTGTTCTTCTGTTCTTCTGTCTTCTGCTCTTCCGGTCTTCTGTTCTTCTGTCTTCTGTTCTTCTGTCTTCTGTTCTCCTGTCTTCGGCTCTTCTACCTCCTCCGTCTTCTTCCCCCGAGCCTGCCCTCCTGCTCCTTCCTCATCCCCCTCCCTCACTCGCCTCCCCCTCTCTCACCCCTAGCTAACCCGTTCGCTATCTACCTCCCTCACTCCTCCTATCTTCCTATCTCACTATCTAACTCCCCCACTCTCCACCTCCTCCTACCTACCTATCTGTCTATCTATCTATTTCCCTATCTATCGACTTCTCTATCTATTTTCTCTATCTATTTCTCTATCTCTCCCGCCACCCCCTCTACTACCTATCTCCCTATCCTCTCACTCTACCTCTCTCCCTCACCCACCTCTACAACCCCCCCTCCCCTATCTTCACAACCCTACTCCTATCTCTCTCCCTAATCTCCAAACCTCCTAACACTCACCCCCCTCCACCCTAAACCCCCTCCCCCAGCTCCTCTCACTCTACCTGTCCCCCCCCTCCCTCGCGCTTTCCCGCCGCGACCTCCTGCACGCCCCCGCCCCCCAGCTCCCATTCGCCCCCAGCTGACCCCTCCCCCCCCCTCCTACCTCTTATGGCGGCCGCTGCGCGACAGTGGTAGCGACCCTTGACCCAAGGGTAGGTCGCTCCCCCTGCCGCTGCAGCTCCTCCAAGTTCCCGAGTTCCTGTGTTCCTGAGACCCACCTAACTGTAAGTACCCCCCTCCTCCCAGCCCCTCGCCCTGCCCCGCGCCACTCACCTTCTCTCCTGCACCTGCTTCTTTTCCTCCTCTCTGTCTCTTCCTCCTCGCTCCCCCTCTGCAATCTTCTTCTGTGTTCTTCTGTTCTTCTCTTCTGTTCTTCTGTTCTTCCCTTCTGTTCTTCTGTGTTCTTCCGGTCTTCTGTGTTCTTCTTCTCTGTTCTTCTCGGTGCTTCTGTGTTCTTCTTCTCTGTTCTTCTCTGTTCCTCTCTGTTCTTCTGCTCTTCCGATCTTCTGTTCTTCTGTTCTTCTGTTCTTCTGTCTTCTGCTCTTCCGGTCTTCTGTTCTTCTGTCTTCTGTTCTTCTGTCTTCTGTTCTCCTGTCTTCGGCTCTTCTACCTCCTCCGTCTTCTTCCCCCGAGCCTGCCCTCCTGCTCCTTCCTCATCCCCCTCCCTCACTCGCCTCCCCCTCTCTCACCCCTAGCTAACCCGTTCGCTATCTACCTCCCTCACTCCTCCTATCTTCCTATCTCACTATCTAACTCCCCCACTCTCCACCTCCTCCTACCTACCTATCTGTCTATCTATCTATTTCCCTATCTATCGACTTCTCTATCTATTTTCTCTATCTATTTCTCTATCTCTCCCGCCACCCCCTCTACTACCTATCTCCCTATCCTCTCACTCTACCTCTCTCCCTCACCCACCTCTACAACCCCCCCTCCCCTATCTTCACAACCCTACTCCTATCTCTCTCCCTAATCTCCAAACCTCCTAACACTCACCCCCCTCCACCCTAAACCCCCTCCCCCAGCTCCTCTCACTCTACCTGTCCCCCCCCCTCCCTCGCGCTTTCCCGCCGCGACCTCCTGCACGCCCCCGCCCCCCAGCTCCCATTCGCCCCCAGCTGACCCCTCCCCCCCTCCTACCTCTTATGGCGGCCGCTGCGCGACTGCGCAGCGGGCACGCCGCTGGCGCGCCAGAGGCGCGCCAGAGGCAAGCCCGTCTGCGCCCGTCCATGCCTGGCCCGCGCCCAGCGCCACGACCCCTGGTCCCCAGCTCCCCCAAGCCCCGCTGATCCGCTACGACCCCACCACCCTCCACGCCCTCAACCCAGGGCGCTCCAAAACCTGCTTCCTAGCTCACCCCAAACGCACCCATGGACCCTTCGCCTGCAACTCCTGCAAACGCATCTTCCACCACGCAACTACCACGACCACAAGCCCACGCGCCATCAACCACCTCAAGTGCATCCTGATCAACGCTCGTTCCGTCCACAAGCACGCCGTTGAACTTTGGGACCTCCTGGACTCCACAGCCCCGGACGTCGCCTTCATCACGGAGACATGGATGAACGCCTCCTCTGCTCCAGACATCGCTACCCGCCATCCCCGAAGGCTACAAGATCTCCAGAAAAGACCGCACCAACCAAGTAGGAGGAGGTGTCGCCATCATCTTGAAAGACTCCATCAGCGTCACCACCTCCACCGAAGACCCCCCCCTCGCCGCTGAACACCTGCATTTTCAGATTCGCACCGACCCAAGGACCACCCTCAGAGGATCCCTCGTCTACCGTCCTCCCGGACCTCGCGCCTCTTTCAGCGACGCCATCGCCGACTTCATCTCCCCGCACGCCCTCGCCTCACCGGACTACATCCTCCTAGGCGACCTCAACTTCCATCTGGAACAAAACAACGACCCCAACACCACCACCCTGCTCGACAACCTCGCCAACCTCGGCCTCAAACAACTGGTGAACACCGCCACCCACATCGCCGGACACACGCTCGACCCTATCTTCTCCGCCAGCAAACACGTCTTCTTCAGCCACACCTCTGCCCTACACTGGACCGACCACAGCTGCGTCCACTTCACATTCCGACGCGAGACCTCCCACTTCCGCACTCAACCCACCCCTCGTCGACAGTGGAACAAGATCCCTGAAGAGCAACTCTTCTCCGCTCTCGCCGCCAACCAACCCACCCTCACCACCGACCCCAACGACGCAGCTCTCAACCTCACAAACTGGATCTCCAACTGTGCTGACAACCTTGCTCCCCTCAAACGCACGCATCGACAGACCAACACCAAAAAACCTCTCTGGTTCTCTGACACCCTCAAAGAATCAAAGAAAACTTGTCGTGCCCTTGAGAAGGCCTGGCGCAAGGACCACACCGCGGACAACATGACCGCCCTCAAGAACGCTACACGCGAACACCACCACCTGATCCGCACTGCCAAAAGGAACTTTTTCACCGACAGACTAGACAAAAACAGCCACAACAGCAGAGAACTCTTCAGCATCGTCAAAGAGTTCTCCAACCCCAGCGCCAGCGCCAACGCCGTCACGCCCTCACAGGATTTGTGCGAATCCCTCGCCACTTTCTTCCATCGCAAGATCAGCGACCTCCACGACAGCTTCGGACACCAGACCCAACCATACACCACTGAACCCGCTTCCCCGGACATCACCCTCAACAACTGGACCCACATCAACACGGAAGAAACCAAATCCATCATGAACTCTATCCACTCCGGCGCCCCTTCGGACCCCTGCCCGCACTTCATCTTTAACAAAGCCGACGACATCATCGCCCCGCACCTCCAGACCGTCATCAACTCTTCTTTTTCTTCTGCTACCTTCCCCGAATGCTGGAAGCACGCTGAAGTCAACGCCCTACTAAAGAAACCTACGGCTGACCCAAGCGACCTGAAAAACTTCCGCCCCATCTCTCTTCTACCTTTCCCAGCCAAGGTAATAGAAAAGACCGTCAACAAACAGCTGACCACCTTCCTGGAAGACAACAACCTGCTCGACCCTTCACAAACCGGATTCCGAACCAACCACAGCACGGAAACCGCCCTCATCTCAGTCACAGACGACATCAGAACCCTGATGGACAACGGTGAAACAGTCGCCCTCATTCTCCTCGACCTCTCGGCTGCCTTTGACACCGTCTGTCACCGCACCCTAATCACCCGCCTACGCTCCACCGGGATCCAAGGCCAGGCCCTGGACTGGATCGCCTCCTTCCTCGCTAACCGCTCCCAAAGAGTTTACCTCCCTCCGTTTCGCTCAGAACCCACCAAGATCATCTGCGGCGTACCTCAAGGCTCATCGCTCAGCCCGACACTCTTCAATGTCTACATAAGCCCCCTCGCCAACATCGTACGCAAGCACGACATCATCATCACCTCCTACGCCGACGACACCCAACTTGTACTCTCCCTCACCAAGGACCCCGCCAGCGCCAAGACCAACCTACAAGAGGGTATGAAGGACGTCGCAGATTGGATGAGGCTCAGCCGCCTAAAGCTGAACTCTGAAAAAACGGAAGTCCTCATCCTCGGCAACACCCCGTCCGCCTGGGACGACTCCTGGTGGCCCACGGCCCTCGGCACCGCACCGACCCCCGCAGACCACGCCCGCAACCTCGGCTTCATCTTGGACCCTCTTCTCACCATGACCAAGCAAGTCAACGCCGTGTCCTCCGCCTGCTTCCTCACTCTCCGCATGCTCCGCAAGATCTTCCGCTGGATCCCCGCCGACACCAGAAAAACCGTGACCCACGCCCTTGTCACGAGTCGCCTGGACTACGGCAACACCCTCTACGCCGGGACCACCGCCAAACTCCAAAACCGCCTGCAACGCATCCAAAACGCCTCGGCCCGCCTCATCCTCGACGTACCCCGCAACAGCCACATCTCCGCACACCTGAGACACCTGCATTGGCTCCCAGTCAGCAAAAGGATCACCTTCCGTCTTCTCACCCACGCACACAAAGCCCTCCACAACAAGGGACCGGAATACCTCAACAGACGCCTCAGCTTCTACGTCCCCACCCGCCCCCTCCGCTCCGCTGGCCTCGCACTTGCTGCCGTCCCTCGCACCCGCCGCTCCACGGCGGGTGGGAGATCTTTCTCCTTCCTGGCGGCCAAGACCTGGAACTCCCTCCCCACCAGCCTCAGGACCACCCAGGACCACTCCGCTTTCCGGAGACTCCTAAAGACTTGGCTGTTCGAGCAGCGATAACCCCCCCTTTTTCCCCCCTAGCGCCTTGAGACCCGCACGGGTGAGTAGCGCGCTTTATAAATGTTAATGATTTGATTTGATTTGATTTGATGTACATCCCCAACCCACCACTTCCTTTGGTCTGTGAAGACACAAGGAGAAATTGGAGAATGCTAAAGCAGGAGTTTTAATAGAATTATTAATGAGTATTCATGTATCTTGAGTGTCGAATTTGCGTAGAAAATATAATAATGTAGGAAAAATAATGCACGCATTTAAAAGTATGACCACGAGAAGTGGCCACCAATATCCACGAAGTGTACTTATTAATGACCTATTAATATGACATGTTGAGCATATGTTTGATTCATGTAGTAATACATCATATTGAGGATTATGCATTATGTATTTGCTTTAATAATTGTAAGCCTTAACTTAGCGGAGGTCTTGGCCTAGTTGACAGCCTCACGTCAAGCTGCATTACTTAAACGTTTAATTAAATGGCTGTCCAGAGAATTAAAACTGTGATTTTCCACTGTACTGGACAAATGTGCTTGTAGCCAAGTGTCTTTCTCATGAGAACTGCTTACTAGAAGAAGTTGTTCCTGTTGAATGCAACATGTTTAGGACTGACCTTCTTAGGAGGAGAAAAATAACTACACTAACGGGAGTATAAGCTGCAACAATATTGTTACCTCAGGAGACGGATGATGAGAACATCACAGGGAGATCCAATCATCGAAATGTGAACCGTGTACTAGAAGAAACTTAGATTTGATGTTTTAGTTTTATTGGACAAAGTGTGAACATGAGATCCCTTGACCAATGGGGATTTGGGAATTAGTTTTAAGAAATCTAACCTAACGGGACTGCACTAAGAGGACACCATTCACCATTCCGAGCGTCTTGAGAAGAGACATGCTTACTTTAATGCTTAAAGACTTTGCCTTTCTGAACTTTGATGCTTAATCCTGATGCATTGCTGACCAGACAGATGTCCTGAAGACGAAGACTGACACTGCTTGCTGATCCATACTAAGGATAGGTATTGTGAACTAGAATGTTGATTACTATGTCTATTTGCTTTTGTTTCTAGGTACCAACCGTGATATTTTGACAGAGCCATAGTTAGATGTTTTTCCAAATATGTGTTGACTAAATCGTTTTGCATGAAGCCCATCATGCTAATTCTAATCATGTGTTAGTTAAGGTTCTCACTAATGAAGTTCAAATAGGGAATAACAACTGATGTCTTTTCCTTGCTGAATATAAATGTATGTAATATTGTTGGCGCAATTATTTGTGCTATTAAATCGTTTTGCATGAAGCCCATCATGCTAATTCTAATCATGTGTTAGTTAAGGTTCTCACTAATGAAGTTCAAATAGGGAATAACAACTGATGTCTTTTCCTTGCTGAATATAAATGTATGTAATATTGTTGGCGCAATTATTTGTGCTATTAATTTGCACTGTGATATTAGAATGTGCAGTAGCTCAATCCTTGATTAGATTGCGTTTCTTTAGCAGATTTGGACAGCCAATGTTGTTTCTGTATGTTTATCATTTGATTTTGAGATTAACTTACGTGACTCTAGCATTGTTATTATAGGGAAATAAACATTCTAAATTTTACATAAAGGTGTGGTTATTCATGACCGAAAGGTTACGGTGCGTCAGTTACTGACTCCTATTGATTACTCATGTTATTGTTTATTGTTGATAATTGATGAAAAAAATGGACAATTGGTTATTGATTTGTGATGGTATGGGACTTATATGTTGGAAACATCCCAAGCATTGGTCAAAAGATTCATCAACCTATTTGCGTCCCCTTGTAAGTTTACTTATTAAGTTCTGACGCACTAACAAGAACATTTCAAGGACAAAGAATACAGTGCCTGGACTGCTACCAAGAACCATAACATCATACCAATGAATGATCAGAGGGAGTGTTCATTGCAATGATGTAATAACAAGAATTACTGGGAACAGATTCTTCATTTACCTACAAGAACAGCCATGCACAAAAGTATTACATTCTGACTCTTAGTCACGCTCTAAAAACTTCGTCCTTAGAGGCTATATACATGAACTTCAATTCACCAAAAGACCAGAGACATAACACGCCATTTGAGCTTTACATTAACACACTCACATATGCTTATATATTTACACACACAATCACACATGCACATTCCCTCTCACACATAAACACACTCTCACCTACACATGCACACAACATGCATTTAAAATCATTTTTCCTTGGTTGCCAGGGAGGATATGATTCTACCTAATTGTACTCTATATTTTTATTACACTAATAGTGAATGTAAAAATGACAAAAACAAGGAGAATAGAGCCCAACTGGTGTCCTTAAGGACGAGTTGCCCTTGTGTTCCTGGCACTGATTTTGCCACTTCGAGGCCAAGTGTCGTAAATACAGTGCCAGGGGTCACAAGGCGCAAGGTAGAGGTCGCATATGCGACCTCTGGTGACCTCTAAATGACGTCCATGGCTACATATATCAGCATAATAATTTTTGTGTTTTTTTGTTATATTGGTAATATGTACAGCAGAAGCCTTTTCTACCTCCTCATCGTTCTGTCACCAAAAAGGCTGAAGACATTTCCACAAGTTTATTTCTGAGACAAATGCAATAGCTCACATCACATGCTTTTTGCCTCAGAGCATTCTGCATATGCATTAGCATAGGATTTTTCCAGGTAGCTACTGCACCAAATATTATTTTGGTCCATTACGGTGGAGCAATTGCCATAAAAACATGAAAATTGGTAGTGTGCACAACAGTGCGAAATTTCGAATGGTAGAGGAGTGTCACGTGGAGCTCCCGTCATGCTCCATGGCTGAGCTGCTCCAGGAGGACAGCAAGCTGTCCGGTCTGTGCGTGGCTTAGATCGGCTCGAGAGTGTTCCTGGTTCATCGTAATACGGAGCCAGAACATTGTCTGCAGCGCTTGCGACTCCGAATCTCAAGTAAATTGAGCATGGACTGACAATACGAGTCTATTATGCCACGCAGGTGGAGGGGATTGGGGGTGCTGGCCGGCTGCCGTAGCAACTGCAGGAAGGTCTGTGGACTGTGCGACACACTTCGTTGTGCTGCACGGGAGAGGGGGAGGCTGCTGCTGTTTGGGGGAAACTAGCTGTACCGATGGTCATCTGATCCTTTGAAGGGCTACGCGATGCGACAAGAGAGATATTTGGAATGCGCCTTCCTCGCACATCCCTCACACAATTTCAATAATCTGCCATCCAATAATCCCAAGCATTGTCTTCATAATATATTGCCGGAGACGGAAATGGAAATTGGAAAAATAGTGCAAGGTGTAACGTAAAAGTAATTTTATTGCTGGCCGATTGTGGTGTTCGGATATTCTTAAGTGTGGAACTGTGGCAACGCACCTAAACATAATCACAGAAATGCTCAGACTTGAATATCCTCTGAGCGTCTATCCCAGCAATCGTGAGCAAGATTTATGAGGTGATTAAGAGGTATCTAATGTAATGAAATATCTGTTAAATAGGTAAACCCACATTGTAAAGATGTTTCAGCAAACACGTTGCGAGCAGAAAAGCTAGTGAGTCAGCCAGTGAGGCACAGATACTCACTATTGTGGTATAGGTAACACGCCACCATTCCCATTCAGACTCTGCCTCATCCAAGCCCCTTAACCAACAAGCAGTTTCCACTAAATACTACGCTCAACTCAAGGCACAATCAGTGGCCAACCTATCAGAATTCCCTGTTTGCATCCTGATATATTAAATGGAATTCTGTTTTTTAAGAACAGCCTGCAATATTTGAATTGTGTAGAATAACTATATTTGCATAGTCTGCTCTCTATTCCATTTAGGCACATTCCTCGTTCTGCAGTATAAGTACTGTGCCTCAAGCACTGACACTAAAGTTGGATCTCGTAGGCAGTATCTGGCTAGCAGCGTTCCAAACAGCCAGTCTGAGAGACTATGGAGAGTTTTCCTGATTATTTCTCTGGTACCCCTCTCTGGTAACCCTTCCTGCTGGGCCCAGGGGCCACATAGGGGTTGGAGCAGCCTTTGGAAGCCGCACTAGGCAGCCCCATAGGTGGAGTGTGGAACAGGAGTAGTAGCGGAAGCGGTCTGTGGAGCACAGATGCGGCTTGCTATGCTCTAGTTCCCCTCTGGCGTCCCCTCTATAGCTCCTCATAGTCAACAATGAAGCGCATTACTCGCAACACATCATTTAAATCGCACACAACCGGCAAAGCTCCGAAATCCCTTAAATAAAAGAACTTGACCCCTGCAATGGGAAGGCAAAAACCAGGCTCTAACAAGCAAGATAATCTAGAGGTCTCCTCAAGAGACTCCAAGAGGCTCCAGGAAAATGCAAATTTACCAATAACTCCTTTGGCATCTGTCCTAACCAGCTCCAGGTTGCCAACATGGCAGGAGCCAGCAACTGTACAGGCACTACAGATCACATGATCTTTATCGCTATCTTTCATTTTGGAATTGAGCATCTCCATTCTCGACGAGCAGGCAAGACTTTTGATTGCAAGTATGGATATCCTTCCCTCTTCTTTCCGCATCTGATCATCTTAAAGAGAAGCCCTCATATGCCCGGTTTTCAGTGAGTAATGTTAAGGGGACCAGAAAAGAGAAGAATATAGCAATGTCTAATGAGATATCAAATAATCAATCTAACATGAACTCAGAGACAACCGACCAAGCTGTGTGAGACTTGGAGTTGAACATCGAAATTTATTGCATTCGGCTCTTGTCTATCACTATATCTATTGCAAACTCTTCAAGGTCTCCAGGAAATATACCTGGTCAGCCATCTGTTGAAAGCATGATCAGTCATATCCTTAGGGAGCTATGTGATAGTAATTTCTTGCAGGAGGAGGCTCACAGGAAAACCAATGAACAACTGGCTCAGCTGAATGCCAACTTAATGCATCTTTCCTCACGGTTTTCTCAAGCAGAGCAGAGGGTCTCGGATCTGGAAGATGCACAAAAAAGGCAGGAAACAGCAACAATTCAGATCCAGGTGGAACATGAGGTGCTTCAATTAAAAATTGACTAAGCTGAAAATAGATCTAGATGTTTGAATCTGAGGTTCATTGGAATCCCTGAAGAGGCAGAATTAATGCCCACAGTGACTAAAGGGATCTCAGACCCTATTTACAAGTGCATTCTTCCTGACAAGGCCTCAGCTAATGCAGATCTTACTATTATGCGGGCGGATAGGGTTCCAGCAATAAGATCTTCAAACTCAAAATATCCCCGCACTATACTACTCAACTTTGGCAACTTCCTTCAGGATCAAGTAACAGATTCTATCACAAGCTATGAGAACTAAACCTTTCAACTCAGGTGATAACTTCACCTTTTGCGTCTTTTCTGATATGTCTATAGCAGCAGTGCGACGGTGTCGTGAATTTGTTAGTCTCATCAATGATTTTAAGAGACTACAGGCCCCAGCTGGCATTGTTCAACTTGCAATACTTAAGGTGCTTTAAAAGAGATATGTTCACATCTTCCAAGGCGTTTAGCAGGCAAAGGTCTTCTTGAGGACACTTAAAAAGTAACAATGTGTTAGAAAATTATGCAATTTGTTTAAAGGCTTATCGTCAATGTGGTGTATCTTGCATGACCTGGCTCATAATGCAAAACATTTTATGTATGTATGGCCTATCATCTGCTGTTCCTCCGGGGTGTAGAGTCTGGGAGTGCGATGCCAGTCCACTCTAGCTTTGGGCTTGGGGGAGGGACCTCAGAGAGGTGTGGGTGTCACCAGGTGGTGAGGCAATGACGGGTTGGGCCTCTTCGGGTGCGCGAGGGGAGATATTTTATTTTAGTGGGGGGAGAAACACACTAGAGTGGGGGGAAATAGCAGGTAATATATGCAAGGATGGAGGGGACACTCAGTCTGGAGCTGTTACGTTGAGGAAAGATGATATGCTAGGGAAAAGGCTGGTCCAGAATGTAAAGGTCAGCACTGTAGGCTTACAAGCTACTTTTTGAAATATGCTAGGTAATGGTAGGAAGAAGCTTAAAGGTTGTTGCATGCCATCTAAATGGGGCCAATAATCAGGTAAAGCTACATGCAATACTCAAACGGATAAAGTCATCGCAATTTCAGAAATTCCTTCTGCAGGAGACTAAATTAAAACTTCATGGGAAAATGCCTTAGCTCTCCAAATGTATTGCTTAGTCTTCATTTGCACTGACAAGCCTACTGTTCGGGGGTGGTGGCCATCTTAGTAACGCATGAATTTCCTAGGGTGGTATATGAGGTTTATAAAGCTCCACAGGCAAGATGGCTAATAATTAGTACACTAGTTTAAAATCAGCATATACACTCTGTGAGCTTTTATGGCCCCATGAAGATTAAATAAGCTCCCTTCAGGGCTTATATAATGTACTGATTACACTTCCTGGCATGTTCAATGTAGGAGAAAATTTCAATATCATACCTGATACCCAGCTTGATACTTCATGCGAGAACATCTTGCTTTCTCGGAAAATGTATTTCTGACTTGGTGCCAGTAGATGTCTGGAGGGCAGACAAATACCCAGAGAATTGTATTTACTTGCTTCTCTAAAAAGAATAATGCGGCCTTCTGGATAGACTTAACCCTAGCTTTTTTTCTGTGGGCAAGGCATGGCTCGACCATTCTGGCTAATCTATTTTCTGATCACTCAGCTCCTCAGATTAGTGTATATATGCCAGGGGAGCAGGCTTATCGCACGTGATGGAATTTTGCTAAGTCCCTTTAGGCAGGCGATGGATGGATTGAGATTCTTAAAACATCGGTCATCAAGTTTTTGGATAACAATAAAGGTCTGCCTCCTTATTCAACATCTGGGAAGCTTGTAAAGCTCATATAAGGGGTGAAACGATATCCTAAAAATCTCCCTTGACGAAACTAGCTAAGGAGAAAACCTCAGACCTTCAACAGGAGCTTGATCAAGCAGTAAGGACCCATCAGGTAGCTCATGATCCTGAGGCAGCCCTCAAATTAAAAGAGGCCCAGGTTAAACGGAGGGATTTTTATATATTCCGTGAAATAGTTAATCAGCATACAATCTTTCAGCGACAATATGAAGAGAACGAAGATGTGGGTAAGCTTCTGGCCTGGTCCGCAAAAAAAGTCTAATAATAACTTTGTCAAGTCTATATTTGATGAGAAGCAGGGGGTATTCGTTAATCACTCCAAAGATGTAGAGGAGGTTTTTCTATCCCATTATTTTAAACTTTATGCTTCCACACTTCCAACTAATGTGGGACAGATAAATCAATACTTAAGTACACTCAAGCTATCAGTTTTAGGTGAAGAACCACAGGTTGTGTTCATCACATTACCGGAACCACAGGTTGTATACATCACTAGCGTTCATCACATTGCCGGAAGTAAAAGAGGCGATTCTTGCCCCACCCAATGGAAAAGTCTGTGAGGAAGATAGCCTCCCAGCCGAGGTGTACAAAACTCTATAAGGCCAAATATCAGAGTTTTTGGTCACCCTTTTTAATGATATACTCGATGGAGCGGATATACCGGCCTCCTTTACAAGAGTGGTCATTGTTAGCTTTGTAAAAAAGGGTAAGTCACCCAAGAAACCAGGCTCCTACCACCAGATTAGCCTATTAAAGCATGACTATTAACTCTTGACAAAGATTTTGGCAGGCAGAACTGCCTCAGTGGCTCAAGGGGTAATTCATGAAGATCAGTGGGGCTTCCTTCCAGGCAGACTTATATCAACTAATACCAACTTTCTAGTACAGGCCATTGACTATTTCTCCCAAAATAATATCTGGACCGCTTTTATAATGCTTGAAGCAGGGAAAACATTTGATTTAGTTTAATGGGAGGTTCTGTTTTCGATCCTGGATAGGTTCAATTTGCATAGGCAGTTTATCCAGGTACTGCGTAATTTGTATTCTAAGGCTCAAGCCAAGATCTTAGTCAATGCACGCATAGCAGGGACGCTGCAAGTCTGTCGGGGTATGCATCAGGGTTGTCCTCTTTCTCTTGTGCTTTTTGGACTTTTTATTGAACCCCTGGCAGTCGCTCTTCGCCAAGACAGCTCTATACACCCACCTTTTCCCCAAGCACCTAAACTGAAACTCTTTGCAGATGATATGATTCTCTATCTCCTAGCTGAGTCCTCGAATATAGAAAGGGCAAACAAAAAACCTAGCATACAGCTGGATACGTTATCCTTAGCAGTAGAGGAAGGTGGGCTAGCCTTACCTCATTTCAGGAAATATTTTGAGGCCGCTTTCTTGGACTGGGCTATAGGAGCCACTTCTTTGCTCAACCTTAATTATTATCTTAAACCCATGCTAGCAGAAAGTAGTACACAGCTTCCCCATTTTCTCAAGATACCTAGACTTCCCAAACTTACAAGGTACAAAGTTCTGATAGCAGTCCGCTCCAGGGTCTTGCAGTTCAATGAGCTCCCCAGCTTTTACCCAGCAATCTTGCTCCATGATTCAGGAATGTTGGGCCTTAAGTTGAACCCAGGTCACATCAGAAGGTGGAAACAGTTGGGTTTTGTTGGTCTTTCAGACTTTTTATTAGGTGACCAAACGAAGATATGGGTTCAATGTCAAGCAGACGGAGTATGTATTCCAGGCGGTCTTAGATTTTCTCATCTTCAAATCCAGCGTTTTCTTCAGGCAATCGAGAAAATAATAGACACATCCATCTCCACAATTGTCCAGGCTTTTTATAAGAAAAACCAGCGGGGTATAGGCAGCTGGTACCGGATCATGAGTTCCCAGTTTTCATCTGGAATTATATCCCGCTTTTTGATAAAGGTTGAAAAGACAACAGGATGTAAGACAGATCCACAGCTGTGGAGGAACTTTAACATTCTATCTTACAAGGCAATAGGGAGTGCCACATTTTTTAAAAAATTGCATTTTACTCAGAATGGATGCTGGATTCCACTCCAGCTCGAATAAGGGAAGTGTTTCTGGCAGATTCTGGACTTTGTCTGCGCTGCAGGGGCAATCAGGGGGACTGGCTGCACCTATGTTTTACATGTCGAAAGCTTGCAGAATACTGGGAGAAAATATTTTAGTGGATTAGCTCTGAAGCTCGGTTAGTTCTTGCCCCAGATCCTGCTGAAGCGCTGTTTGGTATCTCCAGCCATGCTAGCTTACAGACCCGCACAAAGCAAATTCTGTTTATCGCTTCCCTGATTGCCAAATCATAAATTCTTCAGTCATTGCCAAATCATTTATTCTTCAGCCACAGAAGTCACCTCTACCACCATCCTATAAGGCTTGGGAGACTAAAATGAAAATCGTAAGTTCTAAGGAAAAATTGTATGCACAACGTATTGGTGCAATACTGAAGGGTAGCTGGGTAACAAGTAGAAATCCACCCTTAGAATAAAGGGTTGTAGCATTCTTTAATTTGGCAACAGTAGTGCAGTTTCACATATCGATTCCCCATATGCTGTATTGATTCTCATTTTCTTAAGAATGTGCTATCATTGTGTCTTATGAATAATGAATGACTTATCAATTTGATTAATTTATATTTTTATTATTTTCTCTGTCATGTACCTGTAAAAATTGAATAAATAAAAATGTAAGAAACAACTGTGTGAAATTTCATGACTTGCTTCTAAATAGAATATAATGTAATAAATATAAACTAGAAATTAAGGAATATCAGAGGCATATAAACTAATTAAATTTGATTCAGCCTTTAAATGTCCAGTGTATCAGGCAGTGAGAGTAGACAAAGGACTGTTCTGCATGCAGAAATTAGCACATGATTTTTATAGGTTAACACAAGATGCAGCGGGTATGCTCCCTGAATATTGAACCCACAATATTAATGGGACAGTATATCAAGGAAAAATAATAAGAAAAAAAAATATTGCTAGGTAAGAAAGTCTAGAATTACTACATACCCTACATACATGTACCTCCGTGGTAAATATATCTTCAACGAACAGTGTGCAGTTAGGAATAGTAAATCTATACGTCTCTATATACACTTACTTTTCAAAATTTTGCTCCTCGGTATTCTGTCCTCAAGATTCTTATACCACAATATTGTTGGTGTTAATATTCAGCAGTGCAGTGGTTCAGTGCAGTACCACTGAATTGTATAGCCACCAAAATCATGAAATGAAGCATTGAACAGTATAAAAACACGAGCCCGCCCACCTATCCAACCATGGATACAGTACACAACCTAAGTTAGCTGTAGGATATCACACTATTTCTACACCTCACAAGACCTTTGCAATTAAAAGAAGAAAAATGAACGAAGCAGGCAGGAGGAGGCTGATTGGAATTTTGCATTTTTAACTGATTTCACTAACACAACCTGAGAGTTGATGGTGGGGTCTGATCAATCTGCCGTGGACAGCATCCCGTAAATATTGGCCCTTGTAGAGGATGGCACCCAGCCAAACAAATGATGCAGAAAAAGGATATTACCAATACGAAGATCATGGCTTTGCTGCATTTCTGTGACACAACATCTTTCCATCACACTCAAGTTAACACACAGGCACATACTGCACTGTAGGGTATTCTACTACTAGCAGAATTTAACTGGCACTAATATCACTAACCTTCCTAACTTGAGCTTAATGAGTCCCAGGGAATCAAGGTTAAAATCCTTTCATTATATGTCATGCATATTTTGCTTTACCACCTTTCTTTATATGCTACTTCGACCTTGCTTCACTACACCACACACACCTCTCCAGCATCTCTTTAGTCATTAACTCATGATCTATTGGATAACTCAACCCAACATGGAAAAGACCTACACCACACACAGCAACCATCAAAGTACTAACCATAAAATACCTCAGTCAGTGACTGCTGCGGAAGGTATCAAGAAGAAAAATAATAGAAGCTTTAAGAGTGAGAACACTCAATCAAATGCACCAAATCATGCTAAAGACACTGTAGAAGGGATGAGAAAATGAAAACGAGGACTTTGGAAAACACAGAAAGAGCAGGAGTACAGGGAAACATGTGCATCAAAAATCAGAAGCCAGTGAGAATATCTTTCAGACATGCATAAAAATAATATACCCTGACTGATCTTGACAAAGCGGCTAATTTCACATTTAAAGAAAAGATCAGATCACTGGGGCTAATTCCACCAATGATCTAACCAGCACAATCACCCACTTGCACATAGGAAAGTTAGTAACTAGTCCACGAAGTATGGGGTCCAGCAATAACCCAATTGATGGACTACACCCCCACAACTAATGCAGGTTAAGCAGATGGTCAGAAGACCTGCACCCCATAGCAATGCATTCCACATAGGGACAAACTAAATAAATACCAACTCCACACAGATTTGGATGAAAAGACCCATCCCCTCTCTCATGGTTTACTTCCGCAGGGAAAACCTTACACTCATTCCACATCATAGTTACTCAGAGAGCCTTGACATGTCCAAAGACACTCCCACCTGGTCAGTGCTTAATCTGAGCCAGTGGTTTCCGGTTGGGGGCACCGGCATTTACTTATGTGAGCAAGCACTCATTTTCCTGCATCTGGCATTTACTGCGTGCAAAAGACAGATATGGGAAAGACGGAGAAAGAGAAAGATGGAAAAGCATCTCAAAGGGAGAAAAAAGAAAGCTGCAAGAGTGGCTGTAGATGGATTAAAGAGGCTTGAGATGGCTTTAGTATTATGCTGCCTCAGTCTTCTGTGCTTTCACATTTAATTGCAGAACATCTGTCTTTCAGAGGAGAGCTTTGGGCACCAGCACATTTCTATTTACAGATTAAGCACTGCTCCTGGTGCCGACACTCCATAGGCAAACCTATAACTGGTAACAAGACACTAACAAACTGAGCCAAGCACTTGTCAAATGCATTGTTGGACTTGGCCCTCTCTGCAGGGTCATCCCCAAACATTTTGCATTCACACTCCTGTTTCTGAACCTGTTTTTGTTGGCTTCTAGGACTCTGCACACTTCACCACTACTAACCAGTGCTAAGGTGTGTGTGCTCTCTTCATAAAACATGGTACAATTAGCTACACCCAACTGGTACATTTAATTTACTTGTAGCTTCCTAGTAAAGTGGTACTACATGGAGCCAGATGGGCCTCAGGGGAACTTGCTGCAAACAGTGCTGCATAGACACCTCTGATTAAGTTCCTAAAAGGCCAGAAGGGAGAAATCTTGAATACGGCCTAATAGTTTGCATTCCCTGATGCAGCCACCTGATTTCCAGACTCATCCTCGACCTCCTCAAGCAGATCCACACTACCCCCCACCTCCTAAAGCTCCACTGCCTACCGTACAGAAGAGATGCCACTTCAAGATGTTAACTCACACTTCCAATGCCTTCCACAACCACGTACATCAACCACTGACTGAATTTCTCATTTAGACACCTATGCTCCGCCTCCCTCTTCCTCACACACACCCCCTGAATTTGGCGCAACAACAGCGGAGAACACTCCTTCTCCCTCCTTGCCGCAAGAACCTGGAACAGCCTCCCACTTCATCTGTCGAGCTCACCCTCCCTGCTAGAATTTAGAAGAGGGCTCAATACCTGTTTAGTTGAGTAAGACGTGCAGCTACATAGACCAGTGCCGGAAACCCTCACAAAATATTAGCCATGCTCTACAAATCTAACTGGAATGTAATGGAGTGAATGGGGAATAACCCTGACCATGTTACATGAAGGAAGGTGGGACATGGATTCACCTGACAACTGCTAGAGCTCT
Organism: Pleurodeles waltl; assembly: GCF_031143425.1. NCBI lineage: Eukaryota > Metazoa > Chordata > Amphibia > Caudata > Salamandridae > Pleurodeles > Pleurodeles waltl. The sequence goes on from NC_090444.1 coordinate 134,575,374, forward strand.
AACCTGAAGGGATTCTGTTCTTAAAGTTAGAAATAACATACTACTTTTTTTTTTATAAAAAGGAAGTATTAAACTGGAGCCCATGACCCACTTTCTCCCCATCAGTCTCCCATCATATGAGACGTGTGGCGCGTCTGGATTAGTAGCAGTGCAACTTCTTGGGGTGTGATTGGCCTGGGGAGACCAAACTGCAGGCCAACCTGGCAGCCTTGGAGACCCAGTAAGCAGTCACCACCAAGGGCCAGATATCCATTTGCAACCCCCTATGTATCAGACGCTATGTTGCCCATCCCAGCCAGGGGCCTTGAGGACTGCACCCTCATCCTCCAGCAAGCTATTAACACATGCTTCAGGAACAAGTGAGCAACACATTCACTGCAAGACCTTCCCTAACTCTTATCATTACCACCAGTGTTTAACCTGCTCATCATCTCTGTACAAGATATCAAGGCTGGCAAACCAATGATCTATTTGTCCATAATCTCATTGGAGAGCATATGAGAGATGCTCTATAACAGATTTGCTGGCATAAGCAGGGTAAAACCTGCCTCATCTCTTACCATAGCCTCACAGTCAGGGCCTGGGGCCCTCACCAGCATGATTGTTAGAAATGGGGTCTTTGGTTGGCAGTCAGGTTACCCCCTGTTCAAGCAAGGACCCTCACTCTAGTCAGGTTAAGAGAGAATCACCCTCAGCTAACCCCAGCTCACCCCCTTGGTAGCTTGGCTCGAGCAGTAGGCTTAACTTCAGAGTGCTAGGTGTAAAGTATTTGTACCAACACACACAGTAATTCAATGAAAACACAAAAAAAGTTACACAGCACAGGTTTAGAAAAATAAAAAATATTTATCTAAACAAAATGACAAAAATCCACCATACACACGTCAAGTTATCAATTAAAAAACAAAAAGAGTCTTCATGTGATTTTAAACACAACGCTAACGCTGTTAGCGTGGAAATGTACCTGGATGCGTCAAAAATAACTACGCATGGGCGAGTGTGAGTCAAAAAGGGCTTGCGATGCGTCTATATCACTCACGAGCGAGACTGTGTGCTGTTTCTCCTTCCGTCAGGTCAGCGTGCGTTGTTTCTTCTCTCCGCAGGAGAGCGATGCATCGATCTGAACAGCAATCTCATGTCCGGGCAGGCTTTGAGTCATTTTTACATGCCCAGCGATGTTTGCGTCAGAAATCCCGCCGCACGATGATTCGAAAACCCCGCAGGGTGCGATCTCACCAGCCTCCCTCAGGTTGTATTTCCACTATTTTTAATTGTTTTTAATATTTTATGGATTTCTCTATTTTTTTTAAAAAAAAGGAGTTACGGGGGGCTGTTTTGAATTCATTTTTAAATATCTTTGACCACTGTTCTTCGGGGGTGTTATTTTTGCACCGGTGCCTACGTTTTTTAGAGGCTCACGGTTCTTTTTTTTTTTATTTCGGCACTGGTCAGCCATTACGGTGCCATTTTCGGCAGCCATTTTGGTTGCCTTTCTAGTTGTTAGGTTCGGAAGCCAGGTCGGCCCTCCTGCATGACTGATTTAAACGCGGGCTGCCGCCAGCTCCATTCAGGTACAAACAATTACTCTGGAAGTTCTTTGAATGTTGTATTGCCACTATTTTTAATTGTTTTTAATATTTTACTGATTTCTCTATTTTTTTTTTTAAAAGGAGTTACGGGGGGCTGTTTGAATTAATTTTTAAATATCTTTGACCACTGTTCTTCGGGGGTGTTGTTTTTGCACCGGTGCCTACATTTTTTAGAGGCTCCCGCTTCTTTTTTTTTTATTTCGGCACTGGTCAGCCATTACGGTGCCATTTTCGGCAGCCATTTTGGTTGCCGTTCTAGTTGTTAGATTCGGAAGCCAGGTCGGCGCTCCCGCATGACTGATATAAACCTGGGCTGCCGCCGGCTCCATTCAGGTACAAACAATTACTCTGGAAGTTCTTTGAATGTTGTATTGCCACTATTTTTAATTGTTTTTAATATTTTATGGATTTCTCTATTTTTTTTAAAAAAAAGGAGATACGGGGGGCTGTTTCGAATTCATTTTGAAATATCTTTGACCACTGTTCTTCGGGGGTGTTGTTTTTGCACCGGTGCCTACGTTTTTTAGAGGCTCACGGTTCTTTTTTTTTTATTTCGGCACTGGTCAGCCATTACGGTGCCATTTTCGGCAGCCATTTTGGTTGCAGCTCTAGTTGTTAGATTCGGACTGATTTAAATGCGGGCGGCCGCCGGCCGCTCAACGGACGTGCGCAGGCAAGCCTGTCTGTGCCCGTCCGCGTCCTGACGTGCCTAGAGCCCAGGGATGCTGCCCATTTCTCTACTAATAGGCTTGCCTACTCTTCCTCTCAACTGCAGGCTCTCAGAGGCATCCATACATGTCCTACCTTAGTAAGTATTCCTCAGCCTTTTGCTTGTTCTTCCTGTCCTAGCTGCTCCTGGACGTCCACTGCTGTCCCATCAACTAATCCTCCTTTTCATCAACTGGGCAAAATGTTTTTGCTCAATTGCCGTTCTTTATCAGCGCACTCTCTACATATTTATATGCTCCTGGAAGAATTAGCGCCTGATGCTTTGTTCCTGATGGAAACTTGGCTGAGTGAAGATGCCTCAGTTAATATTTGTAAATCTTTACCTTCCACCTACTCTATAGTTCATGTAGATAGACCCCGGATTAGAGGTGGTGGCATAGCCATTATTTATAAAAACACTATTAAGTGTGTGACATCGCAACTTGAGATTCCAGAGTGCGAAGGGATGACCTTTTCTTTATATTTGTCATCCACTTTTACTTTCTCTGGAATTCTCCTCTATCGCCTTCCCGGCCCTTGTGCCTGTTTTTTGGAAGCTTTACCCGATGTCGTGGCTAGTCTTATAAGTAAGAGTCCTAATTCTACTATCCTCTGGGATTTTAACATTCATTTTGACAGCTTAGACTGTCCTTCGGTGAAATCTCTGTTAGACTCTCTCACTGCGTTAGAAATGGTCCAATTTGTCACTGGCCCCACTCATTTGAAGGGTCACACCCTAGATCTTATTTTTAGTAACATCTCTGATCTCATAATTTCATCCTCTTTGCCTTTACTCTGGACAGATCATTTTCTCTTGTCATTTAATTTTCCTTATGATGTTCCCAGAGATCCTCAACCCAGGCTTACTATCTCCGGGCGTACTTGGTCGAAGCTGGTGCCAAGTATATGGCATACTGCACTTCGTGCCTCCTCTATGATTAACGACTGTTCCTCCCCTAATGCTGCTGACCTATTCGACAGTTGGATCTCCACCTCTCTGGATTCAGTGCTGCCCACCAAATTGAGAATAAAAAAACCTTCTCATAAATCTAATCCATGGTTCTCGTCTTCTCTACTAGAACTCATAAAGAAGTTAAAAAAATTAGAGAGGATCTGGAGAAAAAACTACAGTCCCTTTGCTAAAGAAGCTTACAGGCACGTCATTAGATCCTATCATCATAATATTAAGGCAGCTCAATCTGCTTATTACAGCAATAGAATAGAGAATTCCTCTAACTCTCAGAAATAAATCTATCAGATTTTTAAAGAGCTCACTATAACTCCTATGCCTGTCTCTTTGATAGAAACCTCTACTATACAGGGAGTGCAGAATTATTAGGCAAATGAGTATTTTGACCACATCATCCTCTTTATGCATGTTGTCTTACTCCAAGCTGTATAGGCTCGAAAGCCTACTACCAATTAAGCATATTAGGTGATGTGCATCTCTGTAATGAGAAGGGGTGTGGTCTAATGACATCAACACCCTATATCAGGTGTGCATAATTATTAGGCAACTTCCTTTCCTTTGGCAAAATGGGTCAAAAGAAGGACTTGACAGGCTCAGAAAAGTCAAAAATAGTGAGATATCTTGCAGAGGGATGCAGCACTCTTAAAATTGCAAAGCTTCTGAAGCGTGATCATCGAACAATCAAGCGTATCATTCAAAATAGTCAACAGGGTCGCAAGAAGCGTGTGGAAAAACCAAGGCGCAAAATAACTGCCCATGAACTGAGAAAAGTCAAGCGTGCAGCTGCCACGATGCCACTTGCCACCAGTTTGGCCATATTTCAGAGATGCAACATCACTGGAGTGCCCAAAAGCACAAGGTGTGCAATACTCAGAGACATGGCCAAGGTAAGAAAGGCTGAAAGACGACCACCACTGAACAAGACACACAAGCTGAAACGTCAAGACTGGGCCAAGAAATATCTCAAGACTGATTTTTCTAAGGTTTTATGGACTGATGAAATGAGAGTGAGTCTTGATGGGCCAGATGGATGGGCCCGTGGCTGGATTGGTAAAGGGCAGAGAGCTCCAGTCCGACTCAGACGCCAGCAAGGTGGAGGTGGAGTACTGGTTTGGGCTGGTATCATCAAAGATGAGCTTGTGGGGCCTTTTCGGGTTGAGGATGGAGTCAAGCTCAACTCCCAGTCCTACTGCCAGTTCCTGGAAGACACCTTCTTCAAGCAGTGGTACAGGAAGAAGTCTGCATCCTTCAAGAAAAACATGATTTTCATGCAGGACAATGCTCCATCACACGCGTCCAAGTACTCCACAGCGTGGCTGGCAAGAAAGGGTATAAAAGAAGGAAATCTAATGACATGGCCTCCTTGTTCACCTGATCTGAACCCCATTGAGAACCTGTGGTCCATCATCAAATGTGAGATTTACAAGGAGGGAAAACAGTACACCTCTCTGAACAGTGTCTGGGAGGCTGTGGTTGCTGCTGCACGCAATGTTGATGGTGAACAGATCAAAACACTGACAGAATCCATGGATGGCAGGCTTTTGAGTGTCCTTGCAAAGAAAGGTGGCTATATTGGTCACTGATTTGTTTTTGTTTTGTTTTTGAATGTCAGAAATGTATATTTGTGAATGTTGAGATGTTCTATTGGTTTCACTGGTAATAATAAATAATTGAAATGGGTATATATTTTTTTTTTGTTAAGTTGCCTAATACTTATGCACAGTAATAGTCACCTGCACACACAGATATCCCCCTAACATAGCTAAAACTAAAAACAAACTAAAAACTACTTCCAAAAATATTCAGCTTTGATATTAATGAATTTTTTGGGTTCATTGAGAACATGGTTGTTGTTCAATAATAAAATTAATCCTCAAAAATACAATTTGCCTAATAATTCTGCACTCCCTGTACATAGTAATTTACTAGCAGCTCATTTTCAGGACAGAATTACTAAGATATACTCCGGTTTTCCTATGTCCTCCCCCCAGGAGCTGTTGGAAGAGCAGACTGCGAACTCCCCTCTTATTGGGACTTCGTTAATTATTTTTTAATCCCTCACAGATGCTCTAACTTTTACATTTCTTTCTAATATTTAATCTGGTTCCCCCCTGTATTCTGCCCCTCCTGCCATCCATTTGAGGGCTGCAGACATCATTGTCCCACCATTGACACAAATACTTAATAACTCTCTGTCCTCAGGCATTCTCCCTCAGTCCCTCAAACATGCTATTATAAAACCTCTTCTAAAGAAACCAAAACTTGATCCCTCTGTTTTGGATAATTACAGACCTATCGCTCTTCTTCCCATCTTAGCTAAGATTTTGGAGAAACATGTAAACTTGCAATTGACCAGTTATCTTGAGAGTCATGAGCTCCTACATCCCACTCAAATGGGCTTTAGAGCTCAACATAGTACGAGTCGGCGCTCCTTACGGTGACTGAGTCTGCTCGTCAACTATTAGATTAAGGAGGACAGGCTGCTATCATCCTCCTTGATCTTAGTGCAGCCTTCAATACTGTTGATCACACTCTCCTTTGCGACAGACTCTCTAAGGCAGGCTTGGGAGGCTTGGCTCTCTCTTGGCTTTCTTCTTTCCTTATAGGAAGAACTTTCCAAGTTTTGGACCGTTCTTTTTCGTCCGATATTGTTCCACTGACTTGCGGAGTCCCTCAAGGCTCCTCTCTGAGCCCAACTCTTTTTCATATTTATTTATCATCTTCGGCTAAAGTAGTCACTCCCTATAATCTTTCAATGGTCACCTATGCTGATGACACACAATTAGTGGTATCCCTTTCTATTACTGGGGTTTCTTCTTCCGCTAATTTGGCCGGTTGTATGAAGGATATCAGCGATTGGATGACCCAATCCAAACTTAAATTTAATGATGGCAAATCTGAAGTACTGATTGTAGGCAATGGCTCTCCAGCCTCTTCTTTGGCATTGCATTCGGAGGCCTTCCTTAGTTTGCACCCTCCTAAGGCGCAGGTAAAAAGCCTAGGTTTTTTGCTTGATCCCCGCTTGACGATGGAACTGCAAGTAAAAAGAATTTCCTCTGTCTGCTTCGGTCTTATTAGAGCTCATAGGAAGATTCTCAATCTTCTTCCTCTTACAGCGAGAAGAACCCTTATTCAAGCGTTGGTTCTTTCCCGTCTGGATTATGGGAATTCTCTCTATCTTAGTTCCCCAGAGTATGTAATAAGGAGGCTGCAGATTGTGCAGAACGCAGCAGCTAGACTTCTTACTAACTCTCCCAGGCACCTCTCTGCCAAACCGGCTCTTGTAGCACTTCATTGGCTTCCGATCAAACAGCGTATCCACTTTAAATCTATGTGCATCACCCACAGAGCTTTACATAATAGGGGCCCTCTCTTCTTCAGAAGGCGGATCTCTATTTATGTCCCCCCTAGATACCTGAGATCATTATCTACTCAGCAGATTTATATACCCCGTGTCAAGAGATCCTGGGGAGGTAATTCTTTTACCATCAAGGCTGCCCGTCTCTGGAATGCCCTGCCTTCTGAACTTCACCACGAACCATCAGAACTTCTTTTTAGGAAGAAGTTGAAAACTTTCCTCTTTATTAGCTAATCTGCTTTTCTTGGTCTTTCCGAGAGTTATTGTGTACCTTTAGAGCTGGGATGCCCTAGGGTAGCTATGCGCTCTATAAATCCATAAAACTAAACTAAACTCAGCGATGCTGCGTATCGTTTCTCCAGAAGCGTGCATCAATCTTTTAACCGCGAAGCCGCAGTACATCAATTTTTCAGCTGCGTCTCGGAGTTGCGTCTATCTTTTCCCCTCACGGCGGTCTGTGCTTGGATTTCTTACTCTTGTTCTGCCAGCTTCTCCTTTCAGGGCCCCAGGAACTGGATGGGCACCACTTGGCAGGGTAGAAGTCTCAGCAGAGGCTCCAGGTGATGGCAGAGAGAAGTCTTTGCTGTCTCTGAGACTTCAAAAACAGGAGGCAAGCTCTGGTTCAATCCCCTGGAGAGTTCTTCACAAGCAGGAAGGTACACAAAGTCCAGTCTTTGTCCTCTTGCACACTCAGAAGCAGCAACTGCAGGATAGCTCCACAAAGCACAGTCAGAGGTAGAGCAGCTCTTCTTCCTCATCTCTTCAGCTCCTCTCCAAGCAGAGATTCCTCTTGATGTCCAGAAGTGTTCTAAAGTCTGTGGTTTTGGGTGTCCTTCTTATACCCATTTTGCCCTTTGAAGTAGGCTTACTTCAAAGAAAAGTCTCTCTTGTTTGTGAAAATCCTGCATTTCCCAGGCCAGGCCACAGACACACACCAGGGGGTTGAAGACTGCATTGTGTGAGGACAGGCACAGCCCTTTTAGGTGTGAATGACCACTCTTCCCCTCCCTCCTAGCACAGATGGCTTATCAGGATTTGCAGGCTACACCCCAGGTTCCCTTTGTGTCACTGTCTAGAGAGAGGTGCAAACAGCCCATCTGTCAAACTGACCCAGACAGGGAATCCACAAACAGGCAGAGTCACAGAATGGTTTAAGCAAGAAAATGCTCACTTTCTAAAAGTGGCGTTTTCAAACACACAATCCTAAAATCAACTTTACTAAAAGATATATTTTTAAATTGTGAGCTCGGAGACCCCAAACTCCACATGTATATCCGCTCCCAAAGGCAATCCACACTTTAATCATATTTAAAGGCAGCACCCATGTTAACCTATGAGAGGGATAGGCCTTGCAACAGTGAAAACCGAATTTAGCAATATTTCACTGTTAAGACATATAAAACACAAAAGTATATGTCCTACTTTAAACATACACTGCACCCTGCCCATTGGGCTACCTAGGGCCTACCTTAGGGGTGCCTTACATGTAAGAAAAGGGAAGGTTTAGGCCTGGCAAGTGGGTACACTTGCCAAGTCTAATTGGCAGTTTAAAACTGCACACACAGACACTGCAGTGGCAGGTCTGAGCAATGTTTACAGAGCTACTATTGTGAGTGGCACAACCAGTGCTGCAGGCCCACTAGTAGCATTTGATTTATAGGCCCTGGGCACCTCTAGTGTACTGTACTAGGAACTTACCAGTAAATAAAATATGCCATTCATGGATGAACCAATTACATACACATTTCGTATAGGAGCACTTGAACGTGTTGAGTAACAAAAACAGCAAAAACAGAGTCCAGCACACATCACAACCTGGGAAACAGAGGCAAAAAGTTAAGGGAGACCACGCCAAGGATGAAAAGTCTAACATGTGTCCCCCCCAGGCTGAAAGTGGGGAGCATCTACCCAACCTCATTGGAGTTCTCATCACTAAGGCAGAAGAATCTGGACAGACCATTAGCATTAGCGTGTTCTGTACCAGGGCGGTGTTCCACCGTAAAGTCCATCCCCTGTAGGGAAATGGACCACCTCAACAGTTTTGGATTCTCACTCCTCTTCTGCATTAACCATCTGAGGGGTCTGTGGTCTGTCTGAACCCGGAAGTGAGTCCCAAACAAGTAGGGTCTTAGCTTCTTCAGCGCCCAGACCACAGCAAACATTTCACGTTCTATGGCCCTCCACCTACGTTCCCTGAGAAGTGACCTCCTTCTAATGAAGGCTACGTGTTGATCTAGGCCCTCTTCATTAAGCTGTGAGAGTACTGCTCCAATACCATGCCCTGAGGCATCTGTTTGCACAACAAACTCCTTGAAGTAGTCAGGTGCCTTCAGCACAGGTGCTGTACACATGGAAGCCTTCAGGGCATCAAATGCGGTCTGGCAAGCCTCTGTCCCGATCACCTTCTTGGGTTGCTTCTTAGAAGTCAACTCAGTCAAGGGGGTAACAATGGTACCATATCCCTTGACAAACCTCCTGTAGTAACCAGTGAGACCTAAAAAGGCTCTCATCTCAGTCTGGGTTTTGGGAGGCTCCCAAGCCAGAATGGTGTCAATATTTGGCTGTAGAGGTGCCACCCGGCCACTCCCTACCTGGTGTCCCAAGTACACCACAGAACCCTGCCCTATTTAGTACTTGCTTGCCCTAATAGTGAGGCCTTCCTCCTGCAGGGCCTCCATCACTCTGCAGAAATGTTCAGATGCTCCTCCCATGAGGAACTAATGCCTTCCAGGTAGGCGGCACTGAACTCATCCAGCCCAGCCAACACCTGGTTGACCAACCTCTGAAAGGTGGCTGGGCATTCTTCATCCCAATTGGCATCACTTTGAATTGAAAGTGCCCATCTGGGGTGGAAAATGCAGACCTCTCCTTGGCCCCCTCAGTCAAGGCAATCTGGCAATACCCAGACGTTAAGTCAAACGTGCTGAGGTAGGTGGCAGCTCCCAAACAATCAATGAGCTCATCAGCTTGGGGGATGGGGTGTGCGTCAGTCTTGCTGACTGTTTTGAGTCCCCAGTAGTCCACACGGAACCTGAGTTCTGGAGTGGCCCCAGGTGCAGCAGTCTTTGGGACCAATACCACTGGGCTGGCCCAAGGACTGCTGGAATGCTCAATAACCCCCAGGGTTAACATTTTGGATACCTTATCCTTAATGCATGCCCTGACCCTGTCAGTCACCCTGTAAACTTTCTGTCTAATGGGTGGACTGTCTCCAGTGTCCACATCATGTGTGCACAAGTGTGTGACCCCTGGGATCAGGGAAAACAGTGAGGCGAACTGTCCCAACACCTGGCGACAGTCCCTCTGCTGCTCTTCTGTCAGGGAGGGGGAGTGGATCATTCCTTCCACAGACCCATCTTTTTCCCCCGCAGACAGGTGGTCAGGAAGAGGCTCACTCTCCTCCTCCACTCCATCGTCTGTTGCAAGGAGCATGGACAGTTCAGTCCGCTCAAAGTGGAATTTGAGGCGGTTAACATGCAGGACCCCTAAAGGGTTCCTGGGTGTCTGCAAGTCCACCAGATAGGTGACTTCACTCTTGCGCTCCACCACCTCATAATGCCCAGTCCACTTGTCTTAGAGCACCCTAGGCTCCACTGGTGCCCTCACCCACACTTTATGACCAGGTTGAAACTTGACCAGAGTGGCATTCCGGTCATACCACCGTTTCATATCCTCCTGGCTTGCTTTGGGGTTCTCCTGGGCGAGACTCCTGAAGCGGGCAGTCTGGTTTCTCAGAGCCAGCATATAGCTAAATACATCCTGGGGGGTTTACTAGGAGCTTTTTACAAAGCCTCCTTCGCCAGAATTAAAGGTCCCCTCACAGGGTGGCCATAGATCAGCTCAAAGGGACTAAATCCAAGTCCCTTTTGAGGCACCTCCCTGTAAACAAACAGAAAGCATGGCAAGAGGACGTCCCACTTCCGCCCCAAGGGCTCTGACAGGCCCTTAATCAGGCCTTTCAAGGTGCAGTTGAATCTCTCAAACAGACCATTACTTTGGGGGTGGTAAGGGGTGGTGAACTTGTATGTTACCCCACACTTCTTCCACAGAGACTTCATATACGTGGAAATAAAGTTGATACCCATATCAGATACCACTTCCTTGGGGAACCCCATGCTGGAAAAAAAAAACCCATCAAAGCATGACCCACCACAGGAGAAGTGATTGACCACAGAGGAATGGCTTCTGGGTACCGGGTGGCATGGTCCACCAAGACCAGGATAAACCTATTGCCCATGACTGTCTTGGGATCCAGAGGCCCCACATTGTCAATGCCAACCCTTTCAAAGGGGGTAGTGACAACATGAAAACGTTGGAGGGGAGCCTTACATTTCCCCCCACTATTGCCACTAGCCTGACAAGTTTGGCACGAGCTGCAAGGTACATCTGAGTGCCTGCACATTAGGGGCCAGTGAAAGTGGGTGACAAGCCTCTCAAAGGTCTTGTCCCGCACCAAATGTCCAGCTAAAGGCACATCATGAGCCAACCCCAGTAGGAAGGCCCTGAAGCAATGGGGTACCACCAGCACATGTACTGACCCAGGCTCAGGAACCTTAAGCTCACTGTACAGGAGGCCGTCCTCCCAGTAGATCAGGTGAGATCCTGGGTCCTTGCCAGCAGCCTCATCTGCTGCCTGCTGCCGCAAACCCTCCAGAGTGGGGCAAGTCTTCTGTGCTGCACAGAATGCTTCCCTGGCGGGCCCCTCTTCCTGCTGCCACTGCGACAGCTCAGGAACCTCCCCCAGTTCAGCTACCTGTTCCCCTATAGGCTCCGGGCGTCACCCTCAGGCTCCGCCTCCTCCTGGACCGCGGGATCTTCCGGGGCCAGTTTCCCACACCCCCTGCCCTTCCTCTTCTTTGCGGTCCCCTGGGATACTGTTTCATGCTCTAGGGGCTCTCGACCACCCTGACAGGCTGCCATTGACCGGGTGGACACGCATACCCACCCAGACAGTCCCAACATCTCCAAGTGTGACCTGGGTTCCACCTCCTTCCAAGGGGAATCCTCCAGTTCATTGCTCAGCAAACAATCTACAGGCATGGTTGGTGTCACAGCTACCTTCAAGGAACCTGAGCCTTCCCCCCCCCCATTTCAAAGGGAACTTGTGCCACTCTGCACACACGCTCTGAGTTGTCCACTCCAACTACTTGGTGAAGTACCTGGGGATCAATCTGCTCTTCAGACACTAGGTGAGTCCTCACTGTGGTCACACTGGCTCCTGTGTCTCTCAGAGCCTCCACCCCCTGTCCATTGATGGTCACCCACTGCCTGTACTTGTTAGTGTTCTCAGGCACGAGGGTTCTCTGGACCATCTCACTGTCCCCTAGTGAGACAAGGGTCATCTCAGCTGGCTCCCACCCACCTGCAACCAACTCCTCCCCAGACACTACACTAGCCAAACCCTGGGACTGCGCACCAGTGGGCGCCAGTGTACTCTTGGGGCATTTGGGGTTCCCCCCCCTCACATGACCCACCTGGTCACATGCATAGCACTTACATTGGGGACCCCCTGGCATTGGCTCCCCTTTGGAGAACCATGGCTTCTTCTCACTGGGGGGTTGGGAATCCTTATCCTGGGAATCAGTTTGGGGCCCTTTAGAGAACTCCCCCTGTTTACCCTTACCCCTCCTATCTTCTGAGAGGGACCCTGCCCACCCTTGGCGTGGTCTACCCCATACCTTTTTTGGACCCTGGTGCTCCCCCAGAGGTCCGCTTTCTGTGCAAGCTTCCTGGGGTCAGTCAGCTTGCTGTCAATCAGGTGCTGGCACAGCTCTAGAAAACATAAACTGTACAAGTGCTCCCAAGCAATCAAATTGTAAAGCCCCTCACACGTAGTTACCTTACTGCCCTCCACCCAACCATCCAGTGACCTACAATAAGAATCAACACATTCCAACCACGTTTGGGATTCCTACTTATTATAGGACCTAAAATTGTCTTTATATTGCTCAGGGGTGAGACCAAATCTTGTGAGCAGGACATCCTTCATGATAGTGTAGGAGAGATTCTGAGCATCCCCTAAGGCTGTCTGTGTACCCCTCCCCTCTACCTCAAAGTGCTTCCACAGACCCATCCCCCAATGAGCTTCAGGGACCAGATTCATGTGGAGAGCAGACTCATACCCCTTGAACCACAAGTATATGTCATCCTTCCTCTTGTAATCCTTCACACTGTCTTTAGGAATGTGCACCCTCCTCTCAGGTTGCACTGTGCTGTTGCTGCCACCATCTCTGCTAGACTGCCTCCTCTGATCTAACTCCTTTAAGCTAAGCTCATGAGCCAGCAGTATCTTCCTTTCCTAAATGGCCATCCTTCTCTCTTTAAACTCTAGACTGAGCTTCCTCAGCTCCAATTGGTATTCTTTCTCTGCCTGTCTGTCCTGTAAGTCTTCAGGAGTCAGACCTTGGAAGACACACTGCTACCTGCCCCTGAGACTCTGTCCCTGGACATAACAGGCCCACCCACTACATAATTGTGAGTGACTTGCACCCCTTCCTCCTCTTCCTGCTCCTCCTCTGTGTGCCCCTCAGCTTGTTTGGCTGTCACCCAGGCCTTCAGCGCCTTCTGCAGCTCCTCCTTCTTGGATGAGCTCTTAATGGGGCAGGCAAAATCCTTACAGAACTGCTTCAACTGAGCCACTGTGTAGCTCTCCAATTTCTCTATGCCAAAGGCAGCTCCAGCTGATGCATCTCCAGATTTGGACATGATGAAGAGTTAGAAAGTGCAAAGTTCTAAAGGCAGAAAAACAAGTTCCCAAATGAAGATTTAAAAAAAATGTCAATCAAGGGATCAGCAAGAAGTAGAACAAAAAGAAGTCCCAAAGAGAAAAGCAAAAATCACAAGATAAGCAGTATGTGGTCACATAGTGGTTTGAACTCAAAACAGTAGTGTACACTTAATCACTGTATGTCAAGTACAAATACAACTCCAATCCCAACTGATGATCACCAATGTTAGAAATGGGGTCTTTGGTTGGCAGTCAGGTTAGCCCCGTCCAAGCAAGGACCCTCACTCCAGTCATGGTAAGAGAGAATCACCCTCAGCTAACCCCCGCTCACCCTCTTGGTAGCTTGTCACGAGCAGTAGGCTTAACGTCAGAGTGCTAGGTGTAAAGTATTTGTACAAACACAGAGTAATTCAATGAAAACACTATAAAATGACACAACACATGTTTAGAAAAATAGAAAATATTTATCTAAACAAAACAAGACCAAAACGACAAAACTCCACCATACACAAGTCAAGTTATCAATTAAAAACCAAAAAGAGTCTTCATGTGATTTTAAACGCAATGCCAGCGCTGTTAGCGTGGAAATGTACCTGGGTGTGTCAAAAATAGCCCCGCACGGGTGAGTGTGTGTCAAAAGGGGCTTGCGATGCGTCGATATCATTCACGAGCAAGACCGTGCGTCGTTTCTCTAGTCGCATGCGTTGATCTTCCAGCCGCACTGCAGACGAGCGTCAATTTCAGCTGCGTCTCGGAGTTGCGTCGATCTTTTCCCCGCACGGTCTGTGCTTGGATTTCTTACTCTTGTTCTACCACCTTCTCCTTTAAGGGTCCCAGGATCTGGGTGGGCATCACTTGGCAGGGTAAAAGTCTCAGCAGAGGCTCCAGGTGCTGGCAGAGAGAAGTCTTTGCTGTCCCTGAGACTTCAACAACAGGAGGCAAGCTCTAGTTCAAGCCCTTGGAGAGTTCTTCACAAGCATGAAGGTACACAAAGTCCAGTCTTTGTCCTCTTGCACAGGTAGAAGCAGCAACTGCAGGATAGCTCCACAAAGCACAGTCACAGGCAGGGCAGCTCTTCTTCCTCAGCTCTTAAGCTCTTCTCCAGGCAGAGGTTCCTCTTGGTGTCCAGAAGTGTTCTAAAGTCTGTGGTTTTGGGTGCCCTTCTTATACCCATTTTGCCCTTTGAATTAGGCTTACTTCAAAGAAAAGCCTCTCTTGTTTGTGAAATCCTGCCTTGCCCAGGCCAGGCCACAGACACACACCAGGGGGTTGGAGACTGCATTGTGTGAGGGCAGGCACAGCCCTTTTGGGTGTGAGTGACCACTCCTCCCCTCCCTCCTAGCACAGATGGCTCATCAGGATATTCAGGCTACACCCCAGCTCCATTTGTGTCACTGTCTAGAGAGAGGTGCAAACAACTCAACTGTCAAACTGACCCAGACAGGGAATCCACAAACAGGCAGAGTCACAGAATGGTTTAAGCAAGAAAATGCTCACTTTCTAAAAGTGGCATTTTCAAACACACAATCTTAAAATCAACTTTGCTAAAAGATGTATTTTTAAATTGTGAGCTCGGAGACCCCAAACTCCACATGTATATCCGCTCCCAAAGGGAATCTACACTTTAATCATATTTAAAGGCAGCCCCCATGTTAACCTATGAGAGGGAATGGCCTTGCAACAGTGAGAACCGAACTTAGCAGTATTTCACTGTTAGGACATATAAAACACATTAGTATATGTCCTACCTTAAACCCACAGTGCACCCTATCCATGGGGCTACCTAGGGCCTAACTTTGGGTTGCCTTAAATTAAAGAAATGGAAGGTTTAGGCCTGGCAAGTGGGTACACTTGCCAAGTCGAATTGGCAGTTTAAAACTGCTCACACAGACACAGCAGTGGCAGGTCTGAGCTATGTTTAGAGAGCTACCAATCCAGTTCCAGCCTTTAGGAGATGACTGCCGTAAACAACAATGTAGTGGTCCGGATGCCGGGGATGTAAGGGCTACTCACCCAAAACAGTTCTGATACTGGTTTTCTCTCTCTGTCACTGTCTCAAACTTGTCTACAGGAACAAAAGGCAGCCTACTCGGGTCTGGTAACTACCATTTATCCTAAAAGGTGGCTTCCCCTTTGAAGTTCGCTTTCAGGCTAACACCCTGAGTGATCATCCTGTGGGAGGAGGTCACACCTCACTCTTCAGCAACTGCCTTTTTTCGTGAGACTGGGAGTCATTCACATCTTCATAGGTGGGCAGAAAGCTGTCTGTGTGCAAAGGCCTGTGTTAGGGCATGGGACTAGCCGGGGCACAGAGTGTCAACTTTCTAAAAGTTGCTTAGCTTTAAAAATTACATAAATGTCGATTTGAACATCAAGTCATATTTAATGCCATGAATAATTGGATACCTTATAGTACCCAGTTAGGTAGTCCCATTCAGAAGTTAGCCAGGCTGAGATGCCAGCCAGTAACTCTGTTAGCCGTTTGGGCTACTAAAGCGCCTTAGCAAAACAACAACTTTTAGGGTTTTGCTGCTAAGACATATGTGAAACTATGGTGGTCATTATGACTTTGGTGATCAATCCTGCTTACTGCCGCGGTGACGGCCGCCAACATACCGTCGCGGAAGCGAACATCTGTTTGCCATATTATGACACACACACAAACAAACGACAGAATCCTGCCACAAACACAAATCCGCCAGATCAAAGGTAAGTGTTAAACTGTCGGTGTGAACACCCACACTGTCACGCCAACAAAACAACGCCCTTCACATTGTGACCCACAACTCACCACAGCGGACATTCATTGGCGGTAAACCATAGGCGGTACACACTGGCGCGGTCAGAATGGCCACCCAAATACAAAACAACACAACATTGGCCAATACCAAAAACACACACCTGACACTAATACACACACCACACCCACCCACCAACAACACTATAAAACACCTACCCACATTACACAACCCTTTACGAACACAAAAAATATCCACGAGACAGACATGCAAATCACAGACACAACTACACACACCACTAACACCCAGCCATCCATCACGCACCCCACACTTCTCCACATTATTCAACATGCACTGCACAACACACACTACACAACACCCATTTCCCCACAAAGGCACCCCCATTTCACAGAGGAGGAGTTGCGGGTCATGGTGGAGGAAATAGTCAGGGTAGAGACGCAGCTGTTTGGAGCCCAGGTACAGCAAATATCCATTGCAAGGAAGATGGAGCCATGGCAGAGAATTGTGGACCAGGTGAATGCCTTGGGACAGCATCCAAGAACAAGGAACAACATTAGGCAGAAGTGGAATGACCTATGGGGGAAGTACATTCGATGGTAGCAAGGCACCAGCTCGCCATCCAGAGAACTGGCGGTAGACCCCCACCTCCTCCCCCACAGCTGACAGCATGGGAGGAGCAAGTCTTGGCAATACTGCATCCTGAGGGACTCACTGGAGTTGCCAGAGGACTGGACACTGGTGAGTCAAAATTTACGACCTATCATCTCGCCCCCTCACCCTGACTCCCATCACTCTACTCCATCCTACACAGTGCACCTACACATATGACTCTCCCCAATGCCAAGCCCTGCATGCCATACCCACTGCATGTACAGCCTTCCCAGCCCTGCATGTACACCCACCACCTATTCATGCACAGCATGGAGAACTAACAATCCCACAATACATCACCATACACAAACAAAGGTGGCAGAGCAACAGCAACGATATAGGGGAAGCTAGACACACAGTCATGAAGCATAATACATCACTTACATCCCTGCAGGTGCCCCAGCCAATCACAGTAGCGTGGAGGTGCCACGGCTATCCAGTCCCCCAACAGAAGATGCCCCCAGCGATGACAGTAACTCTGGACATCAAGATCTGGATAAACTTCCTGGCCCATAAGGGTCAACCACCCCAGCTCACTCCCAGTCCACCACAGAGCCTCCCTCCTCAGTATGCAACACCACAGCACCCACCCAACGTCCCCGCACCTCTGTCCCTAGGACACGGCAATCAGCAGTGTGCCCACCTGTACATGGACCCCAGTCCACACCACACAGCCAAGACAATCAGAGTTCTGGGGTCAGAGGCAGTGGGCACACAGACACTTGCTAAGACCACCGCCAGGAAATTAGGCCCTTCTGAATGTCCCCATTTTGTCCTACTCTGTCACATTGTCCACTTTGAACTGCCTTTGCTCCCCTTCCTATGGCCCCTTGGACACTGGACCTGTGCTTCAAACAGACTGGACCAATACCCTGGATTTACCTCTACCATCACCCCATTCCATTGCACTATTCCGTCTATAAATTTCACAACAATAAACACCCTTGAACACAACTTGAGTGATAGTGCTTTATGTGAAGAAAATGTGCAATTATGGTAACAGTTACTTCTTGTCCAAATGACCTGGACTCTGTGATAGCATACAAATAATGACCTGTAATTGTCTGTAGTCATCACATCAGTACACAGTAGTTATAACACCAACATCTGCAAAATGAGAAGGCATAGGTGACAGGCAGTTGAGATGCAAAGGAATTAACTGCCATCATGCTACAGCCACACTGAGAGGATAAATAATCAGAGGAATGGTCAATTCCACTGTCTCACCTGTGTGTCATTGGAAGTACTGCCGTATAGCTGATGTTCTGTGGTCCACATACTCATCCTCTGCCTCCTCATCCTCACTGTCCTCAGGGTCCACTGCTGCCACAGGGCCATTTCCAATCTCCTCCTCCCGTAGATAAGGCACATGTCGTCTGAGTGCCAGGTTGTGCAACATGCAGCATACTACAACTATCTGGCAATCCTTCTCAGGGGAGTAGCACAGGGATGCACCTTTCAGATGGAGACATCTAAAACTGACCTTCAGGAGGCCGAAGGTACGTTCTATGATCCTCCTGCATTGCCACTGTGCATCATTATACCAATTCTCAGCCCCTGTCCTGGCATTCTTCACAGGGGTCAGGAGCCACAACAGGTTTGGGGAGCCAGAGTCACCTGCAAGTATTGAGGGACAAACATTAGCCTTACACAATGTTATGGGGGGTGACTCCTGAAGGTACACACTGCCATACAGTGGGTGGGGACTCTGGCTCACCTATTAGCTACACCGTGTGCCTTTGTAGTGGTGCTATCACATTTGGGATGCTGCTATTCCTCATGCACCCAACCAGGATACTTGGCAGTGACGTGAGAGATGTACTGGTCAGCCAGGCACACCATTTGCACATTGAGTGAGTAGAAACTCTTCTGATTCCTGAATACATGTTCATTGTGCCAGGGGGGACAAATGAAATATGTGTTCTGTCAATCGCCCCAATAATATTTGGTATATGTCTCATTGCATAGAATCCAGCCTTCACAGTGGCCAAATCTTCCACTTGAGGGAAAGCGATGTAGCTGCACATGTGTTTGACCAAGGCAGACAAAACCCTTGCCAGCTCTATTGAGAACATTGACTGTGACATTCATGCTGCCAATCCCACTGTCACTTGGAAAGAACCAGTTGCCAGGAAATGGAGCACTAATAGAACTTGAACAAGAGGGGGGATTCCATTGTGATGATGGATAGTTGATATCAGATCAGGCTCCAATTGAGTACACCGCTCTGTGATTGTGGCCCTGTTCTGTCTATAGGTCAGTATCATGTGCCTGTCCTCCAGTGTAGCCAAGTCCACAAGGGGTCTGTACACCGGCTCTTGTCAACTCCGCCTATTCCTCCGTAGTGGTAGGTATCTAAGGGGCACACGAGTGAGTAGGGTGTCACAATCTGAACAATGGAACCACCACCTCAGTGTACATAGAGCATGTATGTAATCGGAAAATGTGAATGGCAATGTATGTGCAATTTATAGCAATGACACAGTTTCCAATATCTGAATGTTGTCCACCACCATAAAATGGTGACTGCCTATCCTGTAAGTATGGACAGGTGGAAGTAATGTAACGCCGCCGGAGTTGGGCGTCATGGCAGAAGGTGGTCTTGCACCGCCGTGCTATTCCTCATTGGCTAAAATGGGGCTCTATGGAGTACAGTGTCCAATGGGGATCACTGGCGGCGGTGACGGTGTACACCACCGCGGATGTGACCACCATTTTCTGTCTAAAACCTCACTTGATTCCTGACTTTCCTGATACTCTCTGTTCATTGACGACCACTCACTTACTCCCCCCCAGCGCCTTGAGACCCTAGCGGGTGACTAGGCGCACTTTACAAGTATACTGATTGATTGATTGACTTTCCACAGGACAACACGTCCACTGCGTGTGCTGCTGTGACCTGTGTCTGGATCCTTCCATGGCCCGCGTGACAGGGGAAAGGGCCCCTGCCTTCACTTCGGAGGAGTTAGAGCACCTGGTTGATGGACAGCTGTATGGGCCTCCAGACGACCAGGTGAGTACACCGTGGGCATGATGCATGTGACAAGGTTGCATGCAGATGTGTGTGCTAGCAGTGTGTAATTTGGGTGGGGGGCATGTCTGGTGGTAGCGTACATGCAGTGCTCCGGGTGATGTGTGTGCCAATGGAGATGAAATGGTATTTGTGGGCCATATGTGTGACAGGCTGGTTGTATGGGTAGTGGTGTCCTCCTGTCTGTAGTACCTCTGCAGGTCAGCGCCCATCAGAAGAAGGGATTGTGGCGTGCCATCACCAAGGACGTGCGGACCCTGGGAGTCTATAGCAGGCGGAGCAACCACCGTAGGAAAAGGTGAGAGGACCTGTGACGCTGGGCCCGGAAGACTGCGGAGGCCCATCTGGGGATGGCCTCCCAACGAGGGTGTGGTGCCCGTCGGAACCTGGTCCCCCGACCCCCCTGATGGCCCGCATACTGGCAGTGGCCTACCCAGAGCTGGATGGGCGCTTGAGTGCAGCACAGCAGCCACAAGGGGGTGAGTACAGTGAGCGTGTCAACAATTATTGTTGGGTGGCATGGGATCCTGGTGGTGGGTTTCAGTTAGCGGGTGCCCCTTAATGCCAGCTCAGCCATTGCTGCGTTATCCAACTCAAGGTAAATGGTTGTATAGCAAAATCTGGTAACCTAGATGGGTAGCTTTCCATGTCAGTCCGGGCTTATTGGGTCCCAGGAGGGGTGCAGTTGGTAGTGGTTGACTCTCATCTTAATGTGGCACTTGGCCAATGTTATGGCGGTGCGATGCATGGTGCTCAATCCTGATCCCTGTGTGTGATCGTAATGTGTATGCCAACTGTGGTGTAGTTGATGTAATTGACCCAGTACTCCCTTTCTCTTCCCCCCCTATTATCTTCTGTCTCCTGTCCATGGGTGCATTAGCATCATCTGGCGGAGGAGCAGGGGCACTGGCAACTGTGGGAGCTGCATCCAACAGGACCTAGGAATCAGAGTCCACTGACGCCGAGGGGGCCAGTGGGATGGAGGGCTCGGGGAGCACCTTGCTGGAGACAGGAGGTGACAACACTGACTCTGATTCCTCCTCCGATGGAAGCTCCCTGGTGGCGGCGAACACCTCTGGAACCACCCCCGCTACAGGTACAGCCGCAACCCCCGTACCAGCACCGTCCTCCCAGCAGCCACTCATCGAGTTGCCTGTGCCCGCTCACCCAGGACGGTGGGCATCTCCTTCATCCCGGGCACAACAGGCCCTGCCCCGTGAGCCCTGCTGCCCTCAGTGAGGAGGCTATTGACCTCCTGAGATCCATCTCTGTAGGGCAGTCAACCACTGAGAATGCCATCCAGGGGCTGGCATCCCAGATGCAGCAATACAGTGCATACCTGTAGGGAATCCACAGTAGGCTGGTGGCCCTACAGAGATCGTTTCAGGCTCTGGCCTCCTCTCTGATTGCAGCCATTGTCCCAGTTCCTACCGTCCCTCCTCCAACTACCACTTCCCAGACCCATTCTCCTCAAAACCCAACCCATCCCAGGCACATAAACAGACAAGCATGCACACAAAACATCACACAAAAGTAGCACAGTCAAACACAGGCAGCACACTACAGGCCACAAGCACTCACACAAACATCAGACACTTGCACACACAACCACATCCACTGCCTCCACTGTCTCCCCTCCTCCCCCTCCTCCTCCTCCTACCTCACAGTCACATCCGCACTCACAACTGCATGCACTGCATCAACAGCCTCCATCACCACATTATGAAGCACACACCCCACTTGCAGACACCTCCACATCTATAAAAGTGTCCCTCTTTGTTCTCTCCCACCCTGTCTGCCCCCACTCCTAAGAGACACAAACACACACACTCAGACACCCAACAGCCATCCACCTCACACACTGTCCATGGACCTGAACCCAAGTCCAGCAGATGTACACCTCCGACAACCACTCACTCAACCTCCAACCCCAACCCTCCTCCCACACCCCGCCCCCAACACCCCTAAGAAGCTTTTCCTTGCATGTCTTCACCTCTTCCCTCCCCCTCCACCCCTCTGTCCTACCCGTAAGATCAGGGTCCCAACGACCCAGCCCAGAACCTCAGCCAAACAGTCTGCCACTGCTCTCATCAAATCATCAGCTACTGGCACACAGGGGCCCCAGAGTGTGAAGGCTGCCACTCCTACTGAGAGCACACCTCCGCCTCAGAATGGGGGGACTAGAGTGGTGAAAAGCAAGGGATAGGAGACGGGACAGTGGAGGCACCTCCTAGTCCTGGAGGCAAGGACACAAGTGACATGTCAAAGGCCAAGGGGACCCGTCACAAGAGGGGACACATGGATCCCTCTCCACCACCAAAGATTGCCAAAGACCCCTGTCCAGCAACAAAGTAAGGGAAGGTTCCCACTCAACCACCAATGAAAGTGAAGGTTCCCACTCCACCAACAATGAAAGGGAAGGTTCCCACTCAACCACCAATGAAATTGAAGGTCCCCACTCAACCACCAATGAAAGTGAAGGTGCCCACTCAACCACCAGTGAAAGGCAAGAGGTCCACTCAATCACCAATGAAAGGCAAGAGGCCCACTCAATCACCAATGAAAGGCAAGAGGCCCGCTCTACCAGCAGAGGGCAAGGAGATCCCACCTCCAGCTGCGGCACAGCAGCCCTCACCTCTTGCAGAGGGCAGGGAGTCCCCACCTCCAGCACAGGCACAGCAGCCCTCATCTCCAGCAGAGACACAGCAGCCCTCACCTCCAGCAGAGACTCAGTAGCCCTCACCTAAAGCATAGACACAGCAGCCCTCACCTCCAGCAGTGGGCAGGGAGCCCCTACCTCCAGCACAGGCACAGCAGCCCTCACCTCCAGCAGAGGGCAGGGAACCCCCACCTCCAGCAGAGGGCAAGGAGCCTCCACCTCCAGCACAGACACAGCAGCCCTTAACTACAGCAGAGACACAGCAGCCCTCACCTCCAGCAGAGGGCATGTAGGCCACCCTCCAGGGACTGTTGTATAAGGAGCCCCCCCCAGAACCAGTGGGCAAGTTCCCCACTTCAGTGAATGTGGCCTTGCACTCCCCAGAAAAGACAAATGGGCATGGAGCCCCCTCCGGACCCAATGGGCTACTTCCCGACTTCAGAGACTGTGGCCTTGCACTCCCCAGCAAAGACAAATGAGCATGGAGACCCCTCCAGAAGCAATGGCAAGTTCCCCACTTCAGGTGAGGTGCCCCCCTCCCCTCGCCCCTTCCCCCTGAGGTGCCTGTCCATTTCCAACATGAAGCCCCTGAACATCGGATTCCGGAAGTTGTCAGGAGTCAAGTTGGGCCTTAGACTGTGTCCTGTGGCCATGTGGCCCTTTTGTACTTTGGACTGGCCGTTGGCCCATTCTGAACATTGTCACCTGCATTTGGAATCGAATGGACAATATGTTGGCAGTTGGCATCACATTACAGTGTTTGCTGATTCTCATAGTTGTCCTTGTTTTATTTTAACCTGTGTCATGTGACTTTGGTTTAACTCTGCTGCTGGTTCTGTGTATGGTGTGTGTGTGTTGTGCATGTGTGTGTGTCACTCTCCTTTTCCTCCCTCCCTCCCTTGTGTGCTAGGTGGCTTGTACTCCCTGTCATCATCCTCAATGGCGTTGGTGTTCCAGGAGGGCCATGGTGTAGAAGAGCATCGGGAAGACTTGAAGTTTCGGTTCCATGGCAACGGAGGAATCCTCTGTGTACCTGTTGGTGAGTCTTTCATTTTCTGTGTTCTGTTTCCACCATTTTTTATGGCGTTGGTACCGCCTCGGAAATCGTGGCAGTTTGCTATTTCATAATGTGGTGGGCGGTACCCTGGCTTCTGCCTGGCTGTTGATAGCTACTGCTGTGGTCAGTGGTGTTAACGCCCTGGCGGTTGGCATGATACATTGTCTACGGTGTCTATGGGAAGTATCACTGCCATGGTCATAATTTGGCGGTATTTACCGCCAGCGTGTTGGCGGTATTACAACCACTTTATCACTCACTGCTAATGTCATAATGACCACCTATATGTCTTGCTCAATAATATACAGCTCCTTGCCGTAGAGCTCCATAGGCCTGCCTTAGAGGAGACTTACATATATTATTAAGGGACTTGGAGATTTTGTCATTGATGGCAATGGCAAAGTCAAACTTGTCATTGCCTTTCCAGTCTGCAGTGACAGGGTGGGAGCCATGTTTTCACTTTGTCAAACACACAGTGGCACAACCAGTGCTACAGCCTTGTGTGGACACTCTGCCTTACTTCTCCTGGGTACCTGGCTAACATGTACTAGGGACTTATAAATCAGTATTTGCCAAGTGGGGACATCCAATTTGACATGACCTTTGGAAATTAACACAGTCACTGAGGTCTGAACAGAAGGCCTCATTGCACTTTTGGTGTCAAATAACCAACAGCTAATAGTCGGGATGGGGCAAAAAGTTGGGCAAAACCTGCAAAAAGCTTGTTTCCTTACAGTTGAAGATTGCGTCTTGGCTTATTCCATACTCCCTACTAAAACTGATGCTGTAATAACCTCATTCAAACCTGAAATCACAAAACTGGAGAATCGTAATAGATGGAGCAAATTTAGAAATGGTGGCCTGCTTGAGGGCTTGGAGGACAAAGCTCCCTCAGTGATCCCCTTTCTTGAAACGTGGATCCCTTTGACTCTGGGCATTTCATTTGTCAAAGGATTTGACCTTGATCATCCACCCATAGACCCAAAAATGCTAAATTGTCCCTGGTGCTTATATTTAAACATCTTAGACATCAGCATATTGAACTTATGCCAACCCACCGGAGGAAAATCAAGTCAGTTCAATGGATGAGCTCCAGGATCTTCATTTCCCAAAACTTCACAAAGGATACATCACCAGAAAGAAAGGTTTTCCATCTCTCAGGTAAAGCCTTTCAGATGGATAGAGTGATCCAGCACTCCCTCTTAGGCCCATCCATGTTTAGGGTAATCCCCAAAGGTCAATCCCATGTCTTCTCAGAACCGGCAAATTTAGAGACTTTCCGGGATAATATCTTCTAAACTTGCATCAATGATAAGCCCGGTGGAAAATAATATTGAGGTGCTCAGTTATCGTTTTCCAGCTCTTAAGTAGAGCTCTGGTTCAGTCAGAGAATTAATAGTACATTACTCACCTTTTTTCACACTCAATGTAACCCGAGGGCTTACATGACTGCCCTCTCTAAATGTCAGTGGGCCTACATGCTGATGATTCATAACAATAGCAATGGAAGTTACATATGAAAGTTATAAGTGAAAGTTATTGCAATGGTGTAGCCATTCTATGCCGTTATTGTCAATATGTTGTTTCTATGATAGGTCCCACTGGTTGGTGATAGGTTACCCTCTAAGCATTAGAGAGTATATCTACTTGAAGTTCACCATGTGACTAATAAATCATGATTCCGGTAAGGTGGTATTAACTTTGACTTAAATGCGAAGTTCATTGCAATAATGAGAGAACACTGTGTTGTCATTATGGCTTGCTCTCCTCCTCTATGAGCTTTACAATCTTGACCTATAGACACCTTTAATCTGATGGTTTATGTTTGAAATTCCACACAGGTCTCTTCTCATGATGAGTCAGTTTGTCACATGAATGTACGGCTCCCTCACAGACCGGAATTTTCACCATTTGAATAGTCATATTGTTGTTTCCATGCTCACTTATTTGGAATGCCATGGTGATTGGGGGACGTGTAGCCCAGTTGGTTTTCTTCTCCTATATTGAAATGGTTGCATAGTTTACTTCTACTGTGTAGGTATGAGTGTGGAGGGCTCCTGTTCCCTCTGCATGAGAGCCCCACTCCCCAATTTACTTCATCTCGCCTCCTTGAGGCTCATTTCCCTGCCTGAAGGGAAATTGTTTGATTTTAGTGTTTGTTATGCACTTCCCTCCCTCTTTCCTTTTATTCATTCTTCTTCATATTTTCTGTTCCCCTTCTGCTCTCCTTTTCTCCAGAGCAATGTGTTCATCCCAACCTGCCCAGGCTTCTGCTTCTTAATTAGGTTGAGACAACACCTTAAGCCAGGCAGTTCATCAGGGTCTTACCTAACAGACAAATGTCCACATTGAAAATTATCTTAAGACTAAAGGGCTCAACCACCCAGTGAAGCATGAAAAGATTGCTGACTACTGCCAACTCTGAGGGGAGATCTGGTGTTTCTCCAGGAAACCAGAATTGGATATAAATAGGCACTAATCATGTCCAACAGCTGGATAAATCATATAGCCTGCTCCCTGGTAATGTGTAATTAAAATGGGATGGTGACCTTAATTTCTAAAAGCTCAGGTCTATCAGTTATTTCCTCAGAACAAGATGACAATGGTAGATGGCTGATCACCTGTCTCCAATCAGGTGACATAGAAGTATTTGCAGTTAATATCTACATGCCTAACACTGTTGACCCTCTCTTTTGGTCCATGTCATTGGCAAAGTTGGCACTATTCCAAACGATGGCCCTAATCATATTGGAAGGTGAGTTTAACTTACCAATGGACACTATCCTAGACATGATCTCTGCCTTGAAATACATAACCCTTAAAGTTAAAAAAGCATGCATTCATTAAGCACTTCTCATGGCGTCATTGATGTTTGGAAGCTTCACAACCCCACCAATAGCGATTTCACCTTCTTCTCTCCCCGACACATCAGTTTCTCGAGAATTGACAACGTATTAGATGACAATTTGCTTTTACAGGACATCTTAGCTTTCTACATTGGACCCATTATATTCTCTGATCGCACTGCGATCTCAATATCTCTTCACATACTCCCCCCAGAAGCTAAAAATCATTCATGGTGCTTGAATGCAAAAGTACTTGAGAACGAATCAGACTTACAGGGGCTGCGTGTAGAGTTGGCGTGGTTCCTACGGGACAGCTCATCATTAGTCTCTCCAACTGTTACTCCATGAGAAACCTTGAAATGCTTTTTTAGAGGCCAATTGATAAGTCGAATGTCTAGGAAAAACAAGGATATTAAAACCTCTTTAGACAAAATGACAGTGGATTTAAAAGTCCAGGAAAAACTATTTAGACAATCAAAATACCCTGCAGTCTTAACAACACTTAAAATACCTAAATACAAATAAAGTAAAGTGATCATCAAGCCCATGTACTTATGGGTTCAAGCCACAAAAATTCAAAAAAGTACTTTATCTTAATAAAGCAGGGAAATCACTGTTTAAAATGTAAAAGTAATTCCACTTTAATCTCTAATATAAAGGACCTTTAAGGACCTTTAGGTTATAATTAAAACTAAAAAGTGATATTCGTAAAATCTTTCAGAGGTACTACACTGAGTTAGATAACCCCTTAGCTTCCATGCTGAAAGATATTTGCCTAAACTTTCTCAAGACTTTGCCAATAAAGACCATTTATTTTGTGGACAGTATAAAGCTAAGTAGGCTGATAGAGTGTAGCAAGATCAGGAAGACGATGAAGCTTATCCTATCGGGAAAAGCCCCAGGTCAAGATGGCCTACCGATTAACTCCTTAAGACCTTCGAGTCCATGATTATGGATCCTTTGGACTCCTCATTGAATCAGTTTGCTTTATAAGGGGCGGTCTTGTGTACTGTCACAGAGGCCACTATTGTGTTCATCCCAAAAGAGGGGAAGGATCTTTCTGATTCTAACATTTTCAGACCAATCTTTTTAATAAATATGGAAAATTAAATCTATGGTAAAATTCTAGCTACTCCTCTTGCTTCAATGATAACCAATTTAATCCATGGCAGACATGGGGGAATTATCAAGGGCAGACTAGGTAGCAATGATGTTTGTCTGTTCTGCCATATTACACCTCTCCAGCTGCAGGAGCATTAGAATTGGATGGAAAGAAGATGTTCGATAAAGTGTCCCGGCCATTTCTGGAGGCTGGTTTAAATAGATAAAATCTTTGGAAATCTTTAATCAGAAAGTCCTGTCTACTAATCCTTCCACTAGAATCACAATCAATGGTGAGCTGTCAGACTCAATAATGTCACAACAAGTCACAGGTCAAGGCTACACCCTTTCACCACTACTCTTCCTATTAGCCATTGAGCTCCTGGTATTAATCTTGAATGAGACTAACAATATACCGGGACTGAAATGTAAGCATATGGCTTTTAAAACAGCTGCATATGCAGAAGGCATTTTAATTTTCACTGAATCCACTGACATTGCTATACCTGCTCTTCTAGACATCATCTATACATTTTCATTTTTCTCAAGTTTTTCCCTAAATTGGGATAAAACAGAGGTCTTATCCCTCAATGTACACGTAAGCCTTTCTGGGGTGCTCAAACTTCCAATCGTAATCTAAATTCATCAAATACTTGGGAATTTGGTTTTGTAATAATTTGGCAGAATATATATCCCACAATGAACGCAAAACAATTGATATAATTAAAGATGTATTGACTGCATGGTCTCCTAAAGAGATCTCTGAAAATGATGGTGACCCATTGTTAGACTTTTCATCCTTGGCGTGGTCTCCCTTAACTTTTTGCCTCTGTTCCCCAGGTTATTGATGTGTGCTGGACTCTGATTTTGCTGTTTTGCACTTTACCACTGCTAACCAGTGCTAAAGTGCAAGTGCTCCTGTTTAAAATGTGTATGTAATTGGTTCTCCATGATTGGCATATTTGTTTTACTGTTAAGTCCCTAGTAAAGTGCACTAGAGGTGCCCAGGGCCTGTAAATCAAATGTTACTAGTGGGACTGCAGCACTGGTTGTGCCACCCACACAAGTAACCCTGTAATCATGTCTCAGACCTGCCACTGCAGTGTCTGTGTGTGTAAATGTGCACTGTAAATTCGACTTGGCAAGTGTACCCACTTGCCAGGCCTAAACCTTCCCTTTTCTTACATGTAAGGCACCCCTAAGGTAGGCCCTAGGTAGCCCCAAGGGCAGGGTGCAGTGTATGGTTAAGGTAGGACATATAGGCGGTCATTCCAACCGCGGCGGGCGGCAGTAGCCGCCCGCCTGGCGGGACCGGCCGAATGACCGCACTGCGGTCAAAAGACCGCGGCGGCCATTCTGGCTTTCCCGCTGGGCCGGCGGGCGACCGCCAAAAGGCCGCCCGCCGGCCCAGCGGGAAAGACCCAGCAACGATGAAGCTGGCTCCGAATGGAGCCGGCGGAGTTGCTGGGGTTCGACGGGTGCAGTGGCACCCGTCGCGATTTTCAGTGTCTGCAAAGCAGACACTGAAAATCATTATGGGGCCCTGATAGGGGGCCCCTGCACTGCCCACGCCAGTGCCCCTGGCATGGGCAGTGCAGGGCCCCCCAGGGGCCCCATGACACCTGTTCCCGCCATCCTGTTCCTGGCGGTAACAACCGCCAGGAACGGGATGGCGGGAAGGGGCATGGAGGATTCCCTGGGCCAGGGGAAAACCGGCGGGAAACCGCCGGTTCCCCTTTTCTGACCGCGGCTTTACCGCCGCGGTCAGAATGGCCCAGGAAGCACCGCCAGCCTGTTGGCGGTGCTTCCGCGGTCATTGGCCCTGGCGGTCGGTGACCGCCAGGATCAGAATGACCCCCATAGTAATGTGTTTTATATGTCCTGACAGTGAAATATTGCTAAATTCGTTTTTCACTGTTGCAAGGCCTGAAAGGGCTGTGCCTGTCCTCACACAATGCAGTCTCCAACCCCCTGGTGAGTGTCTGGGGCCTGGCCTGGGCAAGGCAGGATTTCACATTCCAAAGAGACTTTACTTTGAAGTAGGCCTACTTCAAAGGAGAAATTGGGTATAAGAAGGGCACCCAAAACCACAGACTTTAGAAACACTTCTGGAACCAAGAGGAACATCTTCCTGGAGAAGAGGTGATTAGCTGAGGAAGATGTGCTGCCCTGCCTGTGACTGTGCTTTGTGGAGCATTCCTGCAGTGCTGCTTCTGCCAGAGTAAGAGGACAAAGACTGGACTTTGTGTGCCTTCCATCTTGTGAAGAAATCTCCAAGGGCTTGATTTAGAGCTTGCCTCCTGTTGTTTGAAGTCTCAGGGACAGCAAAGACTTCTCTCTGCCAGCACCTGGAGTCTTTGCGGAGACTCCTGCTCTGACAAGTGGTGCCCTATCCAGTCCCTGGGCCCTTGAAAGGAAAGCTGGTGGAAATCCAAGGAAATCGACTTTGGACGACTCCGGACTGACCCCGCTGCTGAATCCGTGGACGCCGCCTGCACCCGACGCCGTGACCTTCGCTGGAACGCAACGCTCTTCGCAGGCCCGACGCCGCTCCAGCCCCGCTGAAGTCCGCGACTGCGTGGAAGTTGCCGCACCACGTTGTGACCGACGCCGCTCAAAGTGCGTGGATTCAACACTTCGCACAGACGCCGCGATCCCCGACTTCGCGCATCGACTTGTTTTCACTCTTCACCAAAGGTACTGTACTTGGGGGTCTACGCGACTCCATGTCCGGCGCCGCTGGTGTCGGCTTGTTGGGAACGACTCCGTAACGACGCCGTGTTAACACCTCATCGAAGCATTTTTGTTTCTAAGCGCTATTTTTGAATTTAATCTTTAAAAATTCATAACTTGACTTGTGTATGTCGGATGTTTGTTATTTTGGTCTTGTTTTGTTTAGATAAATATTCCCTATTTTTCTAGACTGGTGTTGAGTCATTTTTTAGTGTTTTCATTAAGTTACTGTGTGTGTTGGTACAAGTACTTTACACCTAGCACTCTGAAGTTAAGCCTACTTCTCTGCCAAGCTACCAAGGGGGTAAGCAGGGGTTACCTGAGGGTGATTCTCTTTTACCCTGACTAGAGTGAGGGTCCTTGCTTGAACAGGGGGTAACCTGACTGTCAACCAAAGACCCCATTTCTAACACCCATCAGTTAAATTTCTGTCAAGCATGATCCCCATCAATCTATCCAACTCCTTTTTCTCAACAATACATAGAATCACGTCCGATTTTTCTTTGGAGTAAGATGAAGCCCAGAATAAATACTAAAAAATTTTGGTCTCCCATAAAAGCATGAGGCTGCAACCTCCCTGATTGGTTTTACTAGCCGCTTGAGGCTCCCGTTGGCCGGATCTGAATCTCACTGGTAGACCTGTCTGCAATATTTTCCCTCTAGTGGTGAACTTGACTATGTCCAAGCGAACTTTTGCCCACTCCAACAGTATCTTTAAAGTTATAATTAAAGCTCTATTAAGGGTAGGCAAATCTCTAGCCTCCAACATTTACAAAACCTTTCCCAGCTTACTGTGTAACAATATAAAAGTAAGTATTAGGCTGTACATTTATTTATTTTTTGCACTGTTTGTAATGAGTCATTTTCACCAGCCTTTATCTACATCCATCCCCAGAGGAAGCCTTGCTTCTCAAACACTGCTACCACTGAGAGTCAAGTGCAGAAGCAGTACTTGGCCCTGTTGAGCTGGATCCATAGTAAGTCGGCCCCAGGATATCAGGAGTAAAATGCCTCAGCCACCATGGTTGGGCTTTGTAGTTCCTGCATACCTCGTGGCCCTCTGAAAGGGAATCTGACAGCTTTAGAGGTAACTGACCAACAGACTGACCCTTGCCTTTTCCCAGGTATGAGGTTAGGAGCTCCTTCCCTAGACTGAAATGGGCAGAAGGGCTAACACTGCCTTACTCTCATGTTAGATGCTAGAGTGTAGCTAGGGATTGTTACACTCATGATTATATCAGGATGTTGGCACTGTTTATATGTTTTACTCTAATGGGTACAATCATCACTGTGTTATGTTAAATCTTCCTAATAATTTCAGCTCATGCCTTTTATCATAGAATGCAGTTGCTTCAATAAATTCATTGAAACCTATCCTGCATTTCTTTGTCTGCCTCTGCATGTGTGAGGTATGAGGTAAAGTGGTAAAATCCGTTCCACCACAACTTTCCTGAGGAGTCCGAGTGTCATGTTTTTAGACTGCCATACATCACCTTTGCTTCCTAGGTTTGGGTGAGATGCTGCTAGCTAACCGAGAAGCTCAGGCCAAGAATTTCCAGTCAGTGTGGGACTGACTCAGTCACCCACACACGCTGGTACTGCCATCCAAAACCCAGCAGTCTTACCCCCACGGTAAGAGTCCTACGACAGGGGCAGTCACAGACTGACTGGACAGTCCTGGGTAGATTTTCTGAACTTCTACAGTTCGGTGTTGAATGGTTGGGTGAGGGGCAGCTAAGTGAGTGTTTAAGAAGGGCCTTAGGATCTAATTTTCAGAGGGTACATGCTTAGTAACTGTTTCACTGAGTTGCACCAACACCTGGTTGACTGAAAGCTTATTGAACCAGGGAGCTTGTAAAGGAGGCAGACCTCCGGGTTAGTACCAGAGAGTCTGGGAATGTACCTGGCAGTGATCTTGAGGAGGGTGGTTCAAGTTCCCCCAACAGAGTGAGGAGGAGGTTTGCGACCTGCACCAGGCTGATCCCTGCATGACACAGACATAGGATGTCACTCTTGAGGGGAGTTGTTCCTCCCGCAAAGACTTGGTTCACCAGATACCTGTTCAGCCTCAGGGTGCAGACCCTGGGCTGAGTGGCTAGTCTCAAGCTATCACACCTGGACTGATAGGCGATAGAGTGGAAATAGGATACCCAACACCCAGGGGGGTTTCCCCTACTTTTATAAACCTCAGAGGTCGGAGACCCTGGATGGCTCTGGACACTGACAACTGTTAGTGGCCTCTGTTGGCTGCTGTCATTTTGGGTAGAATTTTCCTTGAGTTGAGGACAGATGTTTGATCCAAGGAATGCAACGGCCCATATCACTTTGTTGGCCATGGTGGTACTATCTACCTACTGGGATGCATTTGTTTGCAAGTTAAAGTTAGGCGCTGCACAGATGGGGTCTACAAGTGAGGAGAAAGGTGCACCATGGGTCAGGTCAGTGGCTCAAGAGAATGTAGACACTGGGATCCAACTGAGTTCACAAGGGTATATAACTGACAAGTACCACTCCATTTGTCCATGTTCTTTTGCCTAGGTAGGAAAGCCCATTAAGGTACTGATTAGTATACCCTGGCATTTGGCTGGAGATGGTTATATTGGACTTGGCCCTGTCTGCAAGGTCATCCCCAACCTTTTTGCCTTCACCCTCCTGTCTTCTGAACCTATTATTGTTGGCTTTTAGGACTCTGCACACTTTACCACTGCTAACCAGTCTTAAAGTGCTTGCACTCTCTTCTTTAAACATGATAACATTGGCTTACACCCAATTGGCACATTTAGTTTACATGTAAGTCCACTGTAAAGTGATACTACATGTACCCAGGGCCTGTAAATTAAATGCTACTAGCGGGCCTGCAGCACTAATTGTGCCACCCACTTGAGTAGCCTTTTAAACATCTCAGGTCTACCATTGCAGTCTGTGTGGGCAGATTTAAACTTTCATCTTAACCTGGCAAGATAAACCTCCTACTAGGCTCAAACCTCCCCTTTTAATACATATAAGTCATCACTAGGTTAGCCCTACACACCCCAGAGGGCAGACTGCAGTGTTTTTGAAATGTTGAGCATGTACTTTTGAGTTCTGCAGGTCCTGGTAGTGAAAAACTCTTACATTAATTTTTTTCCACTGCAAGGCCTACCTCTCTTATAGGGTATCATTGGGTTAATGTGTTACATTCAATAAGTGCTATCTTTCAATTGGAAGCAAGTAGGAATGTTGAGGTCGGTGTCTAAAACACTGTAATTTTAAACACTCTTTAGTGGTAAAGTTGGGTTTTAAGATCTAACCATTTGGTGCCTGCAGCCTGTTTCCTGGGTCACATGACTAGGTGTAGCTGGCAGTTGGTCTTTGTGTATTGCTCCCAGACAGTGACACAAAGGGAGAATAGGTGTTGGCAGGATGGGACATCTCTGACTGGATAGGGGGGTGGAGCTGTCACCTACCACAATTGCACATCACAAAGTCTCTGCCTTAGCATGCTAACAAAGGGTTTGGCATAGTCTTTTGTGTGACCAGACAAGCTGGAGCCAGGGCAGGGAGGCAGGAAACTGCAAGACCCTTTGATGGCTGGAAACCTCCAGAACCTTCTCCTCCTTCAAAGTAGACACCAGTAATAAATAATGGACCCTCGGACCTAACTCTTCAGTAGACTGCTAGACCTGTGGAATGCTCAGAATGACTACTGTGCTTCTCTGCAAGAAGAATTACTACTTTGCTGCCCTCCTACCTGAGTTAGAAGGACAGGACCTACATCTTGAGCTCAGGGCCACCAGAATGATTCCAAGGGCTAGTTGGCAGGCCTCCTGATCAGAACCTCAGGGGCAGAAAAGGCCTTGAAACCAGTACCTGGACTCTGTCTGCTATGAGTCCTACCCTCTCATGTGGTGCTACACCAGTCCTGGATCATTGGAAGTAGGACTGAAGGTGCTCTGCCAGCCCAGCTGTGATCCACACTGAAACCAACATAGCTTGGAACTGCAGCTATGTGACCCATCTTGACACAAATGTTGCATAACAGCTTCGCAGCTGTTCAGAACTGCCCCAACGCAACACATTCTGACCTCCCATCACAGCTCTGCTGCCCATCAGAACCGACGCTGCGTGATGCATCCCGATGTAGGACGTTGCATTGCAGCCGAGCAGCGCATCGCAACCACCGCTCCACGGTACATCTTCTGTGCAAG
This sequence comes from Pleurodeles waltl, assembly GCF_031143425.1. Lineage (NCBI taxonomy): Eukaryota > Metazoa > Chordata > Amphibia > Caudata > Salamandridae > Pleurodeles > Pleurodeles waltl. Next base: position 134,609,750 of record NC_090444.1, read on the forward strand.
ACTGCAATGCTCTGCAACCCTTATTTTAGTTACTTTGTTCAGCCAGCCTAACTTGGAATCTGTGTCTGACCCACACTCCATTGCAGCCACCTAAACTTGCTCATTTGTCCCAGCCTGGCGCAACTAGCTAACCACAGTTAGAGCCATTTTTACTTAAAACTTTTAAATTACATATCTCTGGTTCTACTAGTTGGATTTCTGTAATTTTCATCTCAAATAATTTGCTACATTTTATTCTGTTTGTCTATATTGATGGGGGATTTTTCTTGCAATATGTTTTCACTTTATGGCTGTTTGAAGTGCTGCTTGAATACTTTACTCATTGCCTCTAAGTTGACCCTGACTGATTTTGGGCTTCTAGACGTTTAAGCACAGGTTAATTTGGGGTTTGCTTGTGACTTCACTCTAACAGAAGTTGTGTTTAGACAGAGCTTCAGCAAACTCAGATGACTTTTCTCTGCTCTCTACTACTTCTGCTCTCTATTGATGAAGGGCTAAACCCAGAAACACGTGTCTAGCGATAACAGCACTAAGTAAGCGTTTTGCACTTACCAGGATGCAATGGGGTGAACTGTGCTGGAATGGAAGTCAGTGTGCGCCCTCCCCCCTTGGGTAGGGTTTTATACCCCTCAACCAATTTCCTACATGTGTGCAAAGAAGAAAAACATGTAACATAGCATGAAAGCAAGAGGGCTAGTGAAAACATTAACATATAAGAAATATTTTGACAAAATCTAGTGGGCATTCATATATAAATTCTCAAGAGAGAAGATGAATCCCTCTGACAGGCACTGCTCATTGGAGCAGAACCAACTTCTCAAGGATTGCCTGTACTGTAATTACTTCATCTCCTCCTGGAATACACAATGATTGCACGCCTGCCCATAACAGGTAAACCAATGGGGCCCCAATGCTGAACAATTAACTTGACATAACCCACTCATAAACCTTTCGCCGCTCAATCAATCAATCAAAGGCATTTGTATAGCGCACTGCTCACCCGGAGGGTCTCAAGGCTCTGGGGGGGGGGGAACGCTACTGCTCGAACAGCCAGGTCTTGAGTTGCTTCCTGAAGGCGAGATGGTCTTGCGTTGTCCGGAGGTGGATGGGGAGGGAGTTCCATGTCTTGGCTGCCAGGTAGGAGAAGGATCTTCCTCCGGCGGTGGCTCTGCGGATGCGGGGGACGGTGGCGAGAGCGAGGCTGGCGGAGCGGAGCTGGCGGGTGGGCTTGTGGAAGGTCAGGCGGCTGTTGAGGAACTTGGGGCCCAGGTCGTGGAGGGCCTTGTGTGCATGGGTGAGGAGTCGGAACGTGATTCTTTTGTTGACGGGGAGCCAGTGCAGGTCTCTCAGGTGTTCGGAGATGTGGCTGTGTCGGGGGATGTCCAGGATGAGTCGTGCTGAGGCGTTCTGGATCCGTTGGAGTTTCTTCTGGAGTTTGGCGGCGGTGCCGGCGTAGAGGGCGTTCCCGTAGTCCAGCCGACTGGTGACGAGGGCCTGGGTGACCGTCTTCCTGGTCTCGGTGGGGATCCACCGGAAGATCTTTCGAAGCATGCGCAGGGTGTTGAAGCATGAAGATGAGACGGCGTTGACTTGTCTGGTCATCGAGAGGGAGGAGTCCAGGATGAAGCCTAGGTTGCGAGCGTGGTCCGTTGGCTTGGGGGTGGCTCCCAGGGCGGGGGGCCACCAGGAGTCGTCCCAGGCGGATGGTGATGATCCCAGGATGAGGACCTCCGTCTTGTCTGAGTTCAGTTTCAGGCGGCTGTTCTTCATCCATTCGGCGACGTCTTTCATCCCTTCGTGTAGGCTGGCTCTGGCAGCGTCCGGGTCGCTGGTGAGGGAGAGGATCAGCTGGGTGTCGTCGGCGTAGGTGATGATCTTGAGGTTGTGTTGACGTGCGATGGTTGCGAGGGGGCTCATATAGACGTTGAAGAGGGTGGGGCTGAGCGATGACCCTTGTGGAACTCCGCAGATGACTTCGGTGGCCGCTGACCGGAACGGGGGGAGGCGGACTCTCTGGGTTCTTCCGGCGAGGAATGAGGTGATCCACTCCAGGGCCTTCTCCTGGATGCCGGTGTTGTTCAGGCGCTGTACCAGGGTGCGGTGGCAGACAGTGTCGAACGCTGCGGAGAGGTCCAGGAGGATGAGGGCCGCAGTTTCCCCATTGTCCATTAGGGATCTGATGTCGTCTGTGGCTGCGATGAGGGCGGTCTCCGTGCTGTGGTTGGCTCGGAAGCCGGATTGCGAGTGGTCGAGGGATCCGTTGGTCTCGAGGAAGGCAGCTAGCTGTCTGTTGACGGTCTTCTCGATGACTTTGGCAGGAAACGGGAGGAGCGAGATGGGGCGGTAGTTCTTGAGGTCGGAGGGGTCTGCAGTTGGTTTCTTCAGCAGGGCACTGATCTCGGCGTGTTTCCAGCACTCCGGGAAGGTGGCGGTGTTGAAGGAGGCGTTGACGATGTCACGGAGGTGGGGTGCGATGATGTGGTCGGCCGTGTTGAAGATGTGGTGTGGGCAGGGGTCCGTAGGGGATCCGGAGTGGATGGTGTTCATTGTGCGTGTTGTGTCTTCGGTGCTGACTGGGGTCCAGGTGCGGAGGGTGGCGGTGGGGGGCATCGGTTCGGTGGTGGGGTTTGTGGTTGGTGGGCCGAAGCTGTTGTGAATGTTGGCGATCTTGTCGTGGAAGAAGGCTGCGAGGGAGTCGCAGAGGTCTTGCGAGGGAGTGATGTCATTGTTTCCGGCGTCGGGGTTGGAGAGCTCTTTGACGATGCTGAAGAGTTCCTTGCTGTTGTGGGTGTTGTTGTCCAGTCGTTCCTTGAAGGCTGTCTTCTTTGTGGCGCGGATCAGTTGGTGGTGTTTGCGGGTGGCGTGTTTGAGGGCCGTCATGTTGTCTGTGGTCTGGTTGGTGCGCCAGGTGTTCTCCAGGGAGCGGCAGTTCTTCTTGGAGGTGATGAGCTCGTCGGTGAACCAGGAGGCTTTCTTGCTGCTGCGTCTGCTGGGGGGGTTCTTCTTCAGTGGTGCGAGGGCATCTGCGCAGTTGGTGATCCACTGTGTGAGGTTGTTGGCGGCTTCGTTGGGGTCCGTTGAGCTGGTGGGGGGGTTCTGGCTGAGGAAGGTGGTGAGCTGGTCGCCGGTGATCTTGTTCCAGCTCCTGCGGGGGGTTTGTTGAGGGTGGTGGTGGGTCGTCGTTTTACTGAAGCTGAAGTGGACGCAGCTGTGGTCAGTCCACTGGAGATTGGTGGAGTGGCTGAAGGTGACATATTTGCTGGATGAGAAGACTGGGTCAAGCGTGTGGCCGGCGTGGTGGGTAGGGGTGGTTACCAGTTGCTTGAGTCCGAGGTTGGCCAGGTTGGCCAGTAGAGCAGTGGTGTTGCGGTCCTTGTCGTCCTCCAGGTGGAAGTTGAGGTCCCCCAGGAGGATGTAGTCGGTGGAATTGATGGCGTGGGGGCTGACGAAGTCTGTGATGTCTTCGCTGAACTGTGTGCGTGGTCCCGGTGGTCTGTAGATGAGGGTGCCTCTGAGCGTGGTCTTGGGGTTGGTGTGTATCTGGAAGTGGAGGTGTTCGGCGGAGGGGAAGGTGTCATCGGAGTTGGTCGTGATGCGGATGGTGTTCTTGTGGATGATGGCGATGCCTCCTCCTGTCTGGTTGACGCGGTCCCTCCTGGTGATTTTGTAGCCTTCTGGGACGGCGATGGCGACGTCGGGTGCTGAGGAGGCGTTCATCCAGGTTTCCGTCAGGAAGGCGATGTCTGGTGCTGTCGAGTCGAGGAGGTTCCAGAGTTCGACGGCATGCCTGTGAACGGAGCGGGTGTTGAGCAGGATGCACATCAGGTGTTTGTTGCTGGGGCTCGGTTTAGTAGGTGCAGTGTTGGGTCGTAGGCTGGTGAAGCGGCAGGTCAGGCAGGTGAAGGGTCCGTGGGTGCGTCTCGGGGTGGCTCGGTAGCAGGCGGTGTTTCGGCCGGCGTTGAGTGCGTGGAGGGTTCTGGCATCGTAGCTGTGCAGGGGGTCTGGCGCTGGGCGCGGTCCAGGCGCGGACGGGCGCAGACGGGCTTACCTTTGGCGCACCTTCGGCGCTCAGTCGGTGCTCCCGCTGCGCGCGTCCGCTGCGCGGTCGCTCTGGGGGCGTCATAAGTAAGGAGCCGGGAGGGAGGAGCAGCTGGGTGGCGGGAGCGGTCCGGCGAATGGAATCACAGGGGGGCGGGGCCGCAGGGAGGCAGCGGCGGGAAATCCCAGGAGCAGCGAGCGAAGGAATCTGCAGGCAGGAGGCGGCAAAGGCAGGCAGGAGCGCCAGCAGTGAGTGGGGCGACCAAGCCCTGTGGAGGGCTGAGCGGTCACCCGCTAAATCATGGTTGCCTCTGTTCATTGTAGAAGGGTTTATGAGCTCCAATGCATTAACATCTACACCACCGAAAGTCCCATTTGTGCCTTTATTTATTAGTAGGCTTTTTAATATTCCCCCTGCCTCCTGCTATGGGTCTGGGACTAAATCAATTTAGCTGCTGCTAATTGAGCAAGTGTAGTAAATGCTACTGGAGGCAATCAACCGCAGTGACGGCTGAAAACACAAATATTTTACAAGCCTGAGGCAAGATTCGTAAACCATTGAGGAAGTTTACAACTGTACCTTTGCCCTTGCTTTAAAAACTGAGGGAGGACTATTTCTAATGCATGGGCTGTTAGTATGAAACGTCAACTTCTGTCTATTTCGAGATGCATACACAAGTATAGTCACTCATAGATTTGGAACCACAGCCGCAGTCTTCAATATAATATGTTTTAAGAAGGTCTGCTTCCGCATATCCCGGGTGTTCTGTTTAATTAATGTATGTTTTGTGGTGACTCTGCCATGTAGGTATTCAGATCAGTGGTTGTGGAACTTATATAGCGCTTAGATGTTATATTTCACGATGTGCTTTCTTTACAGGGCAAAACTTGCAATCAGAGTTCTTGTTCACAATTTGCAGCCGGAACTCCAATGCTGCTAGAGAGCCTGAGGAAATACATGTACATTTCTGTTTTCCCCACTAATAGGTTCCTGAGTGATGAAGCTGTAAGAGGAATGGGTTCGTTTTAGGAATTTATAATAGAAAAACATTTAATGCCAGCCCTCATGAGGGCCCAAAGCACAGAATGACCTTTCAGCAATAGTTTTTTCTAAAGCCTGTCCTCTGCCGTTACCAATATATTTATGCAATTTATGTGGCTTCAGTGTTTACCAGGTAATTTATGGATTTGCTACATAATTTACCACATAATTTGCATAATATGTAGATCAAGCCCCGTGCCCAACCTTCAGAATTCATTCATTTATTTATTTTTGGTGATTTGAGGATGTCTGGACAAGGTTTGCAAATCTAAAAATATATATTTGTGTTAACAAATTTGAGGTACTCGGAACAAGGTTTGCGAATCTAAAAAACCCAGTCCAAGAGTTTGTTGACCCCATTAAGTCCCCATCTAAACAGAGAGGCAGGGGATGCTCCACATGTCCGCTTATGGCCCTTTCGTTTGTTTCTCCTCCCGCCTTGCCTTGTAATCAGCTTCATGCAATGAGAGGTCCTTATTTTTAGGGTTGAGCGTGCAAGTGCTCTGGCCCCTGTTGTAATCTCCCATGTCCATGCCCATGTCACGCCCATCAGTCTGGTTAGTTTGTGGGCTTGTCTTTTAAAATTCGCTTGATTTCATTGGTAAAAGGCATGCATACGTCATGCCTTTTCCGGTGTTTAGCCCTCCTCGAGAGCACCGGTAAACTACTGAAAACATACGAGGCTCCGTGTTGTGCGCATGGCTTCTGGACTACTTTTTCTTTTGATTTCTTACGCATCACAATCTTGCTGGGCAGTAGTCGAGCGCTTTGCGTGACATCGACCCTGTTACATGGTTAATTGCACTTTTACCAGTTACATGGTTTATTGCACTTTTGCCGATACGTTTGACTGCAAGCAAACTTCTGTTTCCTTTTGTGTGTCTCCTTCATGCTCATGGTGGCCGTCGGCTCGCTTACGTGAAACTCTTTTACTTTTCATTTTCAGTATGTGGCCAGAAGAGTCCAGTTAGGAGTTTACAACGCTAATAGCTCTAACTCAAGCAAATGCGAGACCCACTGTATTGCAAAAGCTTGTATTAATTTGAGTCCCCAAGTGTTTGCAATTCTGGTCAGTCCACAAAAAATCGATCAAGATATACAAAAGTGTTAACTCTTTGAAGCCCATCAAACATCTGTTTCAAAGGCTACCATCTCCAAACCTACTGAATAGATTTACACCAAACAAATTTCTACTTTGTTGCAAAGTTGATTATAAATCTGTTTAGCATGTTTTGGTGTAGATGCAAAAAAGATTTCCTATGGGTGCTGACATGGGAAAACACATATTTTTAAAACCACCTTCCCGTTTTCCTCTTGGCACAGAATTTCACAAAAATGTTATATGTATATATATTTATTGTGTGTATTTATGGTCAAGATACAGCAAATATCATTCATATGTGAGGACTCTTCCAGTAAACACATGATTAACAACTTGCACGTGGGCAAATCTATTTTTGTTTTTTTAACTCTCAAGATGAAATGGGAATATGTCCTTTTGCCACCAGGAGGAGTCAAAAAAGAAGGCCGCATGACACCAGAAGTCTATTTATTTTGCAAGCAGGCAGAGAAAATGAGGCGGGCCATTAGGAGTCAACAGACTCTGATGCAGGGCATTTTTTGTTGCAAGCAATGAAATTACATACAAGGGCTCAATTCCATTGCTACTGAATAGATTGACACCAAACAAATTTCTACTTTGTTGCAAAGTTGATTACAAATCTGTTTAGCATGTTTTGGTGTAGATGCAAAAAAGATTTCCTATGGGAGCTGACATGGGAAAACACATATTTTTAAAACCACCTTCCTGTTTTCCTTGGCACAAAATTTCACAAAAATGTTATATGTATATACATTTATTGTGTGTATTTATGAGCAAGATAACGCATATATCATTCATATGTGAGGACTCTTCCAGTAAACACATGGTTAACAGCTTGCACGTGGGCAATTTTTTTTTTTTTTTTTAACTCTCAAGATGAAATGGGAATATGTCCTTTTGCCACCAGGAGGAGTCAAAAAGAAGGCCTCATGACACCAGAAGTCTATTTATTTCGCAAGCAGGCAGAGAAAATGAGGAGGGCCATTAGGAGTCAACAGACTCTGATGCAGGGCATTTTTTGTTGCGAGCAATGAAATTACGTACAAGGGTTCAATTCCATTGCTTAAAACATTTGTGAAGTCACAGCATGAGACTCAAAGCAGTGTTTTTTCTCCCACACCGTCCCATATCAAATCTTGAGGTTCCAATAATTTAACAGACCATGAAAATACTATGGACTTGCTATGGTTGCACAGTTAGCAAACGCAAAGCTATCACATTGCAAAGGCTTCATCATCCTTGGACAATAATTACCATGTCACTGAGGGATCAAGGACAACATAGCAATCTAACCCTATGAAAGCTTTTCAGGGATGTTGGCCCTCATTATGGCAGTGACGGTAAAAACCATCACCACCGCGGTGACAGCCGCCAAAAGACCATCGCCGTGGCTACCAGCCGACCACCATAATATGACTGCAGCCGGAATTCCAGCAGAAGGATGGAATTCCAGATATGGTCATGGCGGTGGGCGGCAGTAAGGTGGCGCTGCTGCCAGCAGCAGAGCCACACCAGTAGACCGCCGCAGAACGTATCATGATCCATGATACGGTCTGGTGGTGTTCTGCTGGTGGACGCTGCTGCTGGCAGCAGCACCCCGTCCCGTCTCCTGCCGGAGGACCCCCTGCAATCAGGTAAGTTGGGTGCTCCAACAGGGGAGGGGAGTGGAGGATGTTTTGTGTGTGTGTGTGTGTGTGTGGGGTGTGTGTATGTCTGTGTGCGTGAATGTGGGTGTGCGTTGTGTGTGGTATGTATGTGCATGTGTGGATGTGTGAGCGTGTATTGTGTGTTGTGTGAATGCATGTGTGCTTGTATGTATGTCAGTGTGTGTGGATGTGTGTGTGAGTGGATGTATGCATGCGTGGGTGAATGTGGGTATGAGTGTGTGTATGCATGTGTATGATGGTGCGTGAATGTGCGTGCATGTCCTGGGGGCCTGGAGTGGTAGTAAGGAAGCCACGGAAACCATGGCGGTAGGCGGGGTCAATAATCCCGCGGTGGGACAGTGACAGCCACCTGGCTGGAAACTGAAGTCTCCAGTCCGGCAGACAACGTGATACATTGGCAGTTTGGCTTGAGCCATACCGCCAATGTCATATTTTGGGGAAAGGTACCACCAGCCTGTTGGCAGTATTTTTCTCCAAAATACCGCCGTCCGCCAGGGTCATAATGAGGGCCTCTGTCCCTTAGAGGTTGTATGTTTTTTTAACAAGATAGCTAAATTGTCTATTTTGATACCCACATGACGACTACACTGCTGGACCTATCAATCATCTTTACACAGCCCACAATCACACTTACTGAAGCTACCATCCTACACTGGATTTCCTGTTAGTGTTGTCTTACTTCCCATATACATTACCTCCTACTGAAGCCCACTAACTGACATCATCAAGTCATTCAATCTAACCTCCTAGATCTATGTTGATGAAACCCAGATTACAGTAAAGATGGAAAATCCTGCGGTCCTAGATGCCTCATGAGTAGACTACTGCCTTCAGCTGTCAGGCAATAGATGCTGAACAACTACCTTAAATTTAACTCTTCTAAAGTATGAGCTGTAACCAACGGAGAATTAAAGAACACTTAGACTACAAAAATGTGTCTCCAACGACCTGGACTACCACCAGCAACATCGATTGAGAAACAAATTTCAGAAATGATTATAAACTCCTACTGAGCAATCGTTTGTCAAGTTAAAAGAGGCATTTTCTACATCATTGAAAAATTTTCATGTAGCTTTCCTCATTTGGGATACCCAAACAAGCTACATGCTACCCTTGTAATCTCTTGGGTAGGCCACACAATTTTACTCTACCTAAGAGTTCACTCTTCCTGCTTCGAAGGGTCCAAAGAGTTCAAAATGCTTGTAGAGAAACTCGCAGAATACAACCTTCCAATCTAGACCAACACTTTTGCTGAATGCCTCTCACTACATGAAGCATGCTTCAGAGGATTATCTTTACAGCCAGTAAAATTATGGAACTCTATCCCAGAAAATACAGGAAACCTTCAACACAACCAGGAATTGATGAAGGATTGCATCAACTGCACCAACCAATAGAATCTGCTTTTTTCAGCCTGTGATCCCTGTCATGGGGTTTGTGGAATCTTTCAAACATATGAACACTTACTCATTCCACAGGTGGTCCATCAAGGATCCAAAAACAATTGCCCAGAGTTTGGGCACCTTGGAATAGGGGTTGTGCCCCTTCGGGACCACTTAGTTGACTGCAAAGCCAGCCCCAGGGGTCTGAACTCCACTGTAAAATCAGATTTGGGGGAGGGAGAGGATGCTTTCCCTGGACCCCAAGGGGGTTTATTTTTTATTTATATTTACATTTTTGAGCCTAGGGCCCAAACCCCCACACCCTGCAATGGTGTCTTCAGCACTTTTTTGCAATTTATGGTCAGCCAATCACATTGTTCTGGGATCACCATCATGGCTCTGGATACTCGAATCTGAAATGGACAATGGGAGAGAAAACTCCTTCTTCAAAATAGATTTTAGTATTTTTTAGAGTTTGTGTCTGTGAATGGTCCACAAACCTAAGGTTTCCAGCCATTCACAGACTAGCACACCAGACATCTGTAACTTGATTGACTGCTCACATGAATTTCAATTCCTCCCAAGTCGCTTTTCTAAAATAAGTTTCTGAATAACCAGCAAATCAAGAAAGTGTCCTTCCTTGAGTAAAATTCTAGTGTTATACTACGTTCGGCATAATTCAAGGGGTGTGGCATGGTGGCCACGTACTGAAATCACTCTATGTGGTCATTTACAATCTGCCAACTTCCCTCATCACCCTGGTGAGGAAACACCTCCATCTTGCCTAACAGGGCCCCACATGATACCTGCGGAGTGGTAGGTGCCTTTGGATGATGCAGATTGCTTTCATGCTGCTGGACTGGTGGCAGCGCCTCATGGGCCACAAAGGAGAACCACACAGCTGGCAGGTCATGCCCCTGTGGCTCAGACTATTGGGCCCCCTAACCCTAGTTACAAGTGGATGGGTCAAGCAATGCATCAGCCCCAATTAGCCAGCTCCTGGGACCTGGAGCTTTTCTCATTGTCAGTAAGTGGACAGCGGGCCTGGGGGATTTTAAAGACCTCTGGACTTAGGAGGCCAACAGGGGGGACTTCACTGACCCCCAGCACTCCCCCCACCTCTCATCATTGACCTGTGGTGACAGAGGAAGCCCACTGATTGGTCCCACCTGTGATTCACCAGGGGAACTGGCTGCAGCTGCCTGGTGTGGCACAGCCTTCATTGTGGTGTGGCCTTTGCTGGGGCTTCTCAGCCCACCACAGCTCTACTCTCTTTCTTGGCCTGCTGGGTTCCTGCGGCAGCTGGGACTGGACTCCCAGGAAAGCATGCATATGGACATTGAGTGGGTGGACTCACATTAGGCCCTGAAAATTGCATGGGAGGGTCCCCTATACCCCTGGGCTTTGTATATGTATTGGATCCACAGATCCTGAGGGGCTCATCGGAATCTGCCACAGGAAGTTCCTTTTACTCACAACACACTGTTCTTTGACACCGATAATGTGAGCTTTTGGAACTTGATACTCCATCCTGGTGCTGTGCTCTGATTTTTAGTGTGGAGTTACCCCTAGGGGGGTGCACAAGGGCATATGTCTCCCTGCTGCAGAGATGGCAGGGCAATCTTTTGGTGAGATTTGCAGCAATGCCCTCCTTCATATTTACCACTGCATCTGTGAGTCAACTCCGGGACAGCAGTCATTGGCCTCCCATATCAGGGTCCTCTGGGGCTATCAGATCCTTATTGCTCATGCCACCTCCCATGGGAGACCACTTAGGGGGTCAGGTGGGTCAGCCACGGCTAAGGATAAAGCTCCACCTGGTACCAAGCAAAGTACTCCCAACAAATACACCCATCCTGGGGTGTCCATCTCACTCCTTGAGGCAGGCAGCTCCAAGAACACCATACTTGACAACACTGCCCTACTGGCAATCATAACGCAGTCACGAGACATGCTGAATGCCAACATTGCGGCGGTGGGCACTGAGGTTACCCTGCTCTGCCAGGACCTATGAAATGCTGTCAACCAGATCACTGCGGCTGAGACTAGTCTCTGGAGTGAAGGATTCTGTTGGTTCCCAACAGCAGACCGTGAACAAACTAACAGAAGTGACTAGGGAGCTGGCTGCCTGGGTTGAGGATGTGGAGGGCAGGGCTCGCCACAATAACCTGTGGTTTGTTGGGTTCCCAGAGGAGTGTGAGGGCCACTCAATGGAGTGTTCCTTGGATCAATGCCTCCGCACACTGATGCCCCCAGAGACCCTCTCCCCTTACTTTGTGACTGAGCAGACCCATTGGGTCTTGACGCAGCAACCCCCGCCTGGGGCTAGATTCAGAACCTGGGATTGCCATGCATCCTAATTACATGTGCAGGAACGCTATTCTTAAACACTCCAGACTCAAATTTATGTACCAGCTGCATTCCATTTTGATCTTCCCAGATTACACAAGGATGGTCCAGCAACAATGAGAATCCTTTCAGGCTGCCAAGCAATGTCTTCAAGAACTCAACATATACTACATGCTCCTGTATCTGGCAAAACCGACAGTTCTCTACCAATCCCAGATGCTTTTTTTGAAACACTTGAAGAGGTCTTCCAATGGACAGATCAGAGAGTCTCTGTAAAGCCCCATACACCTCCATGGATTGAACCAAGTTTATCTGTGGGGAACAGGCACAACCAACCACTGAAGACTCCTGCAAAGCATCATAATTAATCCTCTTCATCATGGGGGAACCCCTGGCAACCAGATGGCCCATTAGCGAATGATGGCAGCTCCCCACCCTCCCAGGCGTCATCTTAAGTGCCTTTGCTGTATTATTGTTTTGCTCTTTTTATTTCCAGGTGATGCATCCTCCGGAGTTCAAGTAGTTTTTGCTTATTAGTGATTGTAAGACATTTGGGTGGTCATTACAACCCTGGTGGACGGTGTTAAAGGTGCGGTAATACCGCAAACAGGCCGGCGGACAAAAAAAAGGAATTATAACCGTGGCGGAAACCGCCAACATAGACAGCCACTTTAACACTCCGACCGCCACGGCGGTACAGACAAGCAGCGCGGCGGTCACCGCCAACAGACAGATGGAAGACAATGTACCGCCCACAGTATCACAACCCGCCAATCCGCCACCTTTTCCGGGGCGGATTCACCGTGGATAAAAACACGGCAGAAACAGCTTTTGCAATGGGAAAACGCTCACCTCTACACATCCCACGAGGAAGGAGGACACCATGGAGCCGGAATTACAAATCCTCCCTGCCCTTGTCTTCCTGCTCACATACGAACACCAGCAACGGCGGCGGCGAAGACAACGGTGAGTACTGCACCTACGACATAGGGGAGGGAGAGGCAAAAGTCAGGGGGACACACATGCAACACCCCCACCCCCACCCTCACCCTTGCACATTACAACACACACACCAATGCATTTCCAAACATCACAGTAACAACCCACAACCCCCCCGGAAGAATGCAAAGACGAAAGGAAATCAGTTCAAAAATTGTAATGTATCAAAATACAGTTACCAAATATATACAGATATATATATACACATTCAAAAGTATATACATTACGAGAAGTAGTGCAGGTATGCACATATCAATGTCCGTGCACCACTGGGCAAAAAATGCATGGGCGAGGCCCACACTAGATACCTGTCCACAAACAGATAGAACACTGCAGGGGCATCAGATAGAAATACAGCAGGCACCTCAGGGGGAAGCGAAGGGGGGGCACCTCAGCCGGATTACAGCACCACGCCAGATCCACGACGGGGCTCCATGCCCATTGATGTATCCTGGGGAGTGCAAAGCCATAGTCTCTCAAGTCTCTGCAGTGGTTGGTTTGCCCACTGTTCCATCCTGGGGAGTGTAAAGCCACAGTCTCTCAAGTCTCTGCAGAGCTTGGTTTGCCCACTGTACCATCCTGGGGAGTGCAAAGCAACAGTCTCTACAGTGGTTGGTTTGCCCACTGTACCATCCTGTGGAGTGCAAAGCCACAGTCTCACAAGTCTCTACAGTGGTTGGTTTGCCCACTGTACCATCCAGGGGAGTGCAAAGCCACAGTCTCTCAAGTCTCTGCAGTGGTTGGTTTGCCCACTGTACCATCCTGGGGAGTGCAAAGCCACAGTCTCACAAGTCTCTACAGTGGTTGGTTTGCCCACTGTACCATCCTGGGGGGTGCAAAGCCACAGTCTCACAAGTCTCTACAGTGGTTGGTTTGCCCACTGTACCATCCTGGGGAGTGCAAAGCCACAGTCTCTCAAGTCTCTGCAGTGGTTGGTTTGCCCACTGCATTATCCTGGGGAGTGCAAAGCCACAGTCTCTCTAGTCTCTACAGTGGTTGGTTTGCCCACTGTGCCATCCTGGGGAGTGCAAAGCCACAGTCTCTCTAGTGGATAACAGTCTCCACTGGTTCTGGAGGGGGACTGGTGCCCAGAGTGCTTCATCCTGTTAAGGACAGACGGAGTGGATGCATGTCTCCACTGGTTCTGGAGGGGGATTGGTGCCCAGAGTGCTTCATCCTGTTAAGGACAGACGGAGTGGATGCATGTCTCCACTGGTTCTGGAGGGGGACTGGTGCCCAGAGTGCTTCATCCTGTTAAGGACAGACGGAGTGGATGCATGTCTCCACTAGTTCTGGAGGGGGAATGGTGCCCAGACTGCATTAGGCTCCCCGTGACGGTTCCTGTTCCGTCACTGTCCCAGCTGTACATGGGATGACAATGCTTGATGTGGCGGTGTTTTCCTTCTTCAGCGGTGCTTTGCCCTGTTCAGCGGTGCTCTGCCCTGTTCAGCTGTGTCTTGCCCTGTTCAGCGGTCTTCACCATGGCGGTGATTTCCTTGTTCAGCGGTGCTTTGCCATGGCGGTCTCTGCCCTGTTCAGCGGTGCTCTGCCCTGTTCAGCGGTGCTTTGCCCTGTTCAGCGGTCTTCACCATGGCGGTGATTTCCTTGTTCAGCGGTGCTTTGCCATGGCGGTCTCTGACCTGTTCAGCGGTGCTCTGCCCTGTTCAGCGGTGCTCTGCCCTGTTCAGCGGTGCTTTGCCCTGTTCAGCGGTCTTCACCATGGCGGTGATTTCCTTGTTCAGCGGTGCTTTGCCATGGCGGTCTCTGACCTGTTCAGTGGTGCTCTGCCCTGTTCAGCGGTGCTCTGCTCTGTTCAACGGTGCTTTGCCCTGTTCAGCGGTCTTCACCATGGCGGTGATTTCCTTGTTCAGCGGTGCTTTGCCATGCCGGTCTCTGACCTGTGCATTGGTGTGTGGCATGACGGTCCCTCATTGCCCAGCGAGGCTGTGGAAGCCGCGGCCCTCCTGGGCACTGACTCCGGCGGTGGTCTCCTGACCAGTTACAATACTCCTGCTCTCCTGGGCACCGACTCTGGCGGTGGTCCCCTGACCAGTGACGATACTCCTGCCCTCCTGGGCACTGACTCCGGCGGTGGTCCCCTGACCAGTGACGATACTCCTGCCCTCCTGGGCACTGACTACGGCAGAGGTCCCCTGACCAGTGACAATAATGCTGCCCTCCTGGGCAATGACTCCGGCGGTGGTCCCCTGACCAGTGACGATACTCATGCCCTCCTGGGCACTGACTCCGGCGGTGGTCCCCTGACCAGTGACGATACTGCTGCCCTCCTGGGCAATGACTCCGGCGGTGGTCTCCTGACCAGTGACGATACTCCTGCCCTCCTGGGCACTGACTCCGGCGGTGGTCTCCTGAAAAGTGACGATACTCCTGCCCTCCTGGGTCCTGACTCCAGCGGTGGTCTCCTGACCAGTGACGACGGTGCTGGCGGTGGCGTCCCGGCCGCCGGGGAGGATGGCGCCCTTCTCCGCCGTGCTGCTCTTACCAGACTGTGCAGACTTCTTCTGGCACTTCACCACCTTTGGAGGAGTCACAGCTGACTCTGCAATCCCCCTGGGACCCTTGTGAGCACTTTTGCCGCCAGGAGTCTTCACCCTGTTCCGTCGGCCACTTTCCAACTTGAGATTCTTTACAGGGGGTGGACTGGCAGTGCTTTGGCTCTGTGTCACACTGCCTGCCCTGGTGGCCGGTGCACTCCACACACCTGTAACACACACCACTGGTACTGGAGTCTTTTTGGCTGAGGCGCTACTACAGGACTGATGAATTGGAGGGGTGGGGGCAAAGAGGTCAACGTTGCTGAGGGAGAGTTCCTGACGAACACTGGGATGGGTAGCTGGAGGGGGTCTGGGAGTGGAGGAAGAGGAGGTGGTTGTAGGAGGTGTCACTTTAGGTGTTTTGGATGCAGGTGCAGGTACTGGAGGCTGTCGTGAGGTGGATGGATGTTGGGTGTGTGGGTGCCCACGTTTGTGTACTTTCGGAGGGGGCGTCACAGACACACTGGGAGAGGACACAGGGGACGTGTAAATGGTAGTGGGGGTGGTGAGTGCAGGTGAGCGGCGTGTGGTGCTGGGTGTTCTGATGCGAGTCCTAGTCCTAGTGGCTGTAGATGTAGTGCATGCAGGTGAGAGTGTAGACGACACTGGGAGGGAGGAGGGAGACGCCGACGAGGGGGACACAGTGGAGGCAGTGGATGTTGCTGTGTCTGTATGTGGGTGATGCTAGTGTGAGTGCCTGTGGGTTTTGTGGTGCCTATGTTTGCCTGAGCTACTTTTGTGTGTTGAGGTGTATGCATGCTTGTCTGATGGTGTGCTTGGAATAGGCTGGGGTACAGGGGATTGGGTCTGGGTGGAGGAAGTTGGAGGGGGGGGAGCCTAGACACAGGGACAATGGCTGCCATCAGTGCTGAGGCCAGAGATTGCAGGGTTCGATGATGGGCAGCCTGACCAGAATGAATGCCCTCCAGGAATGCATTAGTGTGTTGCAACTCCCTTTCTACACCCTGGATGGCATTCACAATGGTAGACTGCCCAACAGTGAGGGACCTGAGGAGGTCAATGGCCTCCTCAATGAGGGCAGCAGGGGTGGCAGGGGCAGGGGCAGGGGCTGAGGTGCCTGGGGCGAAGGTGATGCCCACTCTTCTGGGTGAGCGGGCACAGGGCGAACGCTGAGGGGCTGCTGGGAGGGCGGTGCTGGTAGGGGAGGTGGCGGCTGTACCTGTAGAAGTGGGAAACAGAGATGGTGCCGCCACCACAAGGGAGCTCCCATCGGCGGACGAGTCCATGTCGCTGGTTGGTGATCCGGTGACTGACGTGTAGCTCCCCTCCCCCTCCTTCCCACTGGTGCATTCTGAGTCCGTGGTGTGGCCCTCCATGGCCATGTGGGATGCAGCTCCCTCGTGCTCCGGTGCCACTGTACCTCCGCCTGATGATGTTGATGCACAAAAGAACAGGGAGAGCACAAAAAGGTGGGGGGGAGCAACAGAAGAAAGACAGGTTGAGTGCATGGCTTACCGCTACCGTTGGCGGACAATACAGACACAGCAACCCCCTGCACTACGCCGTGCTCTTGGCCTCTACAGATGCAATTCCTGGGATATGGCCTACATGGCTATGGTGGACATCTGCACACATGGATGCCACAGGGGCATGTATACCTGTACTTGGCCCTCTACTGAGGTGGGGTGGAGTGGCACATGGCCTGCATTATGGAGGGGCCTAGCCTACGTAAGTCACCCTGGCCTAGGGAAACCCACAGCCCTCCTCTCACACCCAGACCCCTCAACTGCGCGCAAAGTCCCCAGAATGAGGGTGTACTCACCCCCTTGTGTCTGCTGTGATGCCCTCAAGCGCCCATCCAACTCCAGGTAGGCCACCGCCAGGATCCGGAACATCAGGGGGGTCATGGTGCGACGGGCACCCCTCCCACGTTGGGAGGCCATCCCCAGCTGAGCCTCCGAATGTCCTCCCATCTTTTCCAGCAGTGGGTGCCCCGTCTCTGGTGGACCCCCATGGTCCGGACGTCCTTGGTGAGGTGGGCGCTGACCTACATGTCATGCACAGGGGAAGAAGAGAAGTCATTACCAACTGCACGGTCGATGTGAGTTGCCCCCATCCCTACCCTTGCCATGTGGCACATGCATTCACAGTCCTTCATGTTCCCTGAAGCCTGCCCCTTCCCTCTTACAACTAGCCCTCTCCACCCAGGCATAGCCCATACAATGTGCTCCCTGTGTACTTACCTGTTGGTCTGGAGGACCGTAGAGTAGCGTGTACTGGGGGAGGACCCCATCTACTAGCTTCTCCAACTCCTGAGCAGTGAAGGCAGGGGCCCTTTCCCCAGACGCAGCAGCCATTGTCTCTTCCATACCGAGTCCACAGCAGCACTTGTAGTGTAGGTCCTCTCCTGTCGAAGATCAGGTATCGAGTGATTGAACAGATAGAAAATGGCGGTCACGTCCGCGGCGGTGCGTATCATCACCACCGGCGCACTTCATCATTGGCTCCTGGGACCCATAGGGTCCAATGTTAACCAATGCAGCATTGTGCCGCGGTCTATGACCGCCTACCGCGACGGTGTACAACGCCAGCGCAGATACCTCACATCCCATTGTCCCAGTTTAGAGGTCAGGCAGCCGCCATTTCAGGGGCCCACATGGCTTCTTTAACTACTGCGTCACACATACCTAGGCCTACACTCGACACACATACAGGAAGGGGTTTGTCTTTGGTGTCGTGTTCTGTGTATCTGTGGGTACATACCTGGGATTTTGTTGACTCTGTGGTCGCTGTTGTCCTTCCTAGGCACCGTCAGCTGGGACATTTGAGAAGATGGCGGAATCCTCTGGTGTACCGACTGCTGGTGGACCTGTTGACAATAGAGGAGCGACATTTAATCATCACCTACAGGTTTGACCGTGCCACTATCCAGGAACTATGTACCCAGTTGGAGCCAGACCTGATGTCACCAATCCGCCATCCCACTGGAATCCCCCCTCAAGTGCAGGTGCTGTCAGTGCTCCATTTCCTTGCAAGTGGGTCTTTTCAGACAACAGTGGCCATGGCATCAGGGATGTCCCAGCCTATGTTTTCCAACGGGTTGTCCAGAGTGTTGTCTGCCCTGCTGAAACACATAAGGAGATACATCGTTTTCCCACAGGTGGAGGATTTGGCTACAGTGAAAGGTGACTTCTATGCCCTTGGACATATCCCCAACATCATAGGTGCTATTGATGGGACCCATGTAGTTCTGGTCCCCCCCCCACAGGAGTGAACAGGTGTACAGGAACCGGAAGAGTTATCATTCCATGAATGTACAGATGGCATGTTTGGCAGACCAGTACATCTCCCAGGTAAATGCCATGTTCCCTGGCTCAGTGCATGACGCCTACATCCTGCGCAATAGCAGCATCCCTTAAATGATGGGTCAACTCCAGAGGCACCGTGTGTGGCTATTAGAGGACTCTGGTTACCCCAACCTGTCCTGGCTATTGACCCCAGTGAGGAATCCCAGGACCAGGGCAGAGGAACGCTACAATGAGGCCCATGGGCGGACTAGGAGGGTGATCGAACGCACCTTCGGCCTCCTGAAGGCCAGGCTCAGGTGCCTCCACATGACGCGTGGTTCCCTATTCTACTCACCGAAGAAGGTGTGCCAGATCATCATCGCCTGCTCGATGCTTCACAATCTTGTTTTGCGACGCCAGGTGCCTTTTCTGCAGGAGGATGGTTCAGATGACGGTGTTGTGGTAGCTGTGGAGCCTGTGGACAGTGATGAGGAGGAAGCTGAGGAAGAAGACATCGACAACAGGGAGTCAGTCATACAGCAATATTTCCAGTGACACACATGTGAGAACATTTTTTTTTTAACATTACATTCACTTTCACACTTCTACCTCTATTCTGTCTGTCATTTCATAGCAGTATTTGGTCACTGAGTTGTACCTTCCCATTACGGTTTCACAGGTGTGGTTACCAACGTGTGTCATCTGCTTGCATCCTTCAAGGACTTGTGATGTGTGACATAGGTATGTTGGCTTTACAACTGGAAACGCATTTTGACACTGTCATTCATAATACATATTTATCCAAATCACAGACTGACTCCAGATTGTTTTGTGGTTCAAGGGTGTTTATTTAAGTGCTCAAAAATGGAGGGGGATTGTAATATGGTGATGGGGGACGGTGGAGGAATGTCCATGGCAGAGTCCAGTCCATTGGTCACACAGGTGCACTGCCCATATGGGCATTGGAAGTGGAGCTGGGGCAGTTTAAGTATGGACAGGGTAACAAAGTGGGACAGTGGGAGGACAATCAGGGTGGTCTCATTTCCTGGCGGGGGTCTTGCCATCTTGTTCTGTCCTGTTCCTGGATCTCAGGGACCGCTTGCGTGGTGGTTGTCCGTCTGCAGGGGGTGGGGTGCTGGTGTGGTGGTCCTGTGGCGGGCATCCTGTCCACTAGCGCCGGCGGAGGTGGTGGGCAGTTCATCGTCCAGGCTAGTGTCAGGGGCCCCTTGGAGTGCCACGGTGTCCCTCATGGTCTTTTGTATGTCCTTCAGCACCCCTACGATGGTGCCCAGGGCGGAGCTGATTGTTCTGAGCTCCTCCCTGAACCCCAAATACTGCTCCTCCTGCAGGCACTGGGTCTCCTGAAACTTGGCCAGGACCGTCGCCATCATCTCCTGGGAGTGGTGGTATGCTCCCATGATGGAGGAGAGGGCCTCGTGGAGAGTGGGTTCCCTTGGCCTGTCCGCCTCCTGTTGCACAGCAGCCATCCCAGTTCCCCTGTGTTCCTGTGCCTCCGTCCCCTGGACCGTGTGCCCACTACCACTGCACCTAGGTCGCTGTTGTTGTTGGGGTGGTGGGTTCTCCTGGGTTCCCTGTAGTGGTGGACACACCGCTGATTGACGTGTCCTGGGTATGGAGGTATGGGCCCGCTGGGTGGGTGCTGTGCTGGTGTTACCAGAGGGTGGAAGGTCAGTGTTGGGCTGTGCTTCTGCAAGGGGAACTGACTGTCCGAGGCCCACGATGGTCTGGGCTGGTCATCAGGATCCAGTAGGGCAGAGCTGCTGTCGTCACTGTGGGCCTCTTCTGTGGGTGGAGTGGAGTTGTCTGGACCCTCCGGTGTGGTGACGTTCCTTAGTGGTCCTGCAGGGATATAAGAGCATGATTATTGCATCTGTGTGTGTCATGGTGTGCAATGGGTGGGTGTTTGTGTACCCCAGTGCAAACATTCCTGTCTGTGGGTTTGTATGATGATGGTTAGGGGGTTGTTCTGGGTATGTGCAGTGAGCATGCTTTGGGGAGGGGTGAGCATGCTTAGTTGTGTCTTGGTGTTGGGATGAGTGGTTTATGTTATTAGTACATTAGTGAGGAGTTTGAGTGATAGGGGAGGGGGTGAGGGTGGGGGTGAGTGATAGCATGCAGGTAGGGTGGGTGATATGATAGTTAAGAATTGACTTACCAGTGTCCATTGCTCCACCGACTCCTCCGAGGCCCTCTGGATGCATGATGGTCAAGACTTGCTCCTCCCATGTTGTTAGTTGTGGTGGAGGAGGCGGGGGTCCGCCGCCAGTCCGCTGTACTGCGATGTTCTGCCTGGAGACCACGGAATGCACCTTCCCCCGTAGGTCGTTCCACCTCTTCCTGATGTCCTCCCGATTTCTTGGATGCTGTCCCACAGCGTTGACCCTGTCCACTATTCTGCGCCATAGCTCCATCTTCCTGGCTATGGATGTGTGCTGCACCTGTGAGCCAAATAGCTGTGGCTCTACCCATAGGATTTCCTCCACCATGACCCTGAGCTCCTCCTCGGAAAACCGGGGGTGTCTTTGGCGTGAAATGGGGTGGTGTGGGTGATGTGTGGGGTGGTGTAAGTGTTGATGTGTGTGGTGATGTGTAGTGGTATGTGGTGAATTGTGCGTGTAATGTTGTATGGGTGATGGTGTTGTGTGCCTCTGTGTGGTGGGGTTCTCAGTTGCTGTGCTCTCTGTCTCTCTGGCCTTCGTCCGTGAATAGTGGTCATAGGGGTTTGTGGGTGATGTGGGTGTGTGTTTTATATTGAATTGGGTGTTTGGGAGTGGGGTTTTTATGTGTATCAGGTGTGTGTATTTGTAATTGTCCAATGTGGCTGTGTTTTGGAGATGTGTTTTGTATTTTGAGCGCAACGGTGTGTACCGCCAATGGAATACCGTGGTTGAAAGACCGCCGCGTGGATTTGTGGGTCGTGATAGCATGGGCGTGTTTCTGTTGGTGTGACGGTGGAGGATTTGTTTTCGACAGTTTATCACTGACCTTTGGTGTGGCGGACTTGTGTGGGTGTCTGAATTTCGGCGGATTCCGAGATGTGGGTCATAATAGCTGCGGTGAAATTCCGCGGCCGCTGCAGTGTATTGGCGGTCTTCTGCACGGCGGTAAGCGGCTTTTACCGCCGATGTTGTAATGACCCCCTTGGAGTGCTTATTTAATTCCCCCACTTGTTTTTGTTCTGTTCTGTTCTGTTTTGTTCTGCTGGGTATGGAGAACCATGGGGTCAGGCCGGATGGGGCTCCCTTTTGGGGCCCAGAGAAGGGCTATCTCGCAACAGATACTTCCTGTTCCTCAAAGTATTGGGTGGAGTTCAAGGATTCATAGCTCATGCAATTTTTGACTATGCGTTTTTGTTTTCTGTATTCTGGCTTTGCGTTTTTGTTATATACCTGCTGTGTATCTGTCCTCTCACACACCTTGTCTCTTGATCCTCACATGCGCCCCCGATATGAATAATCCCCCACCAGATAGTCCACTGGATCACTTGCAAGTTATACTGTGGAATGTGAAAAGTATACTCAACAAGGTTAAGAGAGGTGCGGTTATAAAACATGTCAGGAGGGTCAGCGCAGATGTACTCCTCCTCCAGGAAATACACCGCCTTGGTACCAAGGTCCACTGTCTGGCCTACTTTGGTTATACCCAGGTTTTGCACTCTGGGTTCACGAGGGAGTCCAGGGGCATGGGTATTTTGGTCAAAAGCACTGTCCCATTCCTCCACACTAGGATGTGGACCAATTGGAGGGGCCTTTAAATTGCAGTTGCGGGGACATTATTTAGAGAAACCGTTACATTCCTATGTTTATCTGCCCCTCTTCTACTTGGCTCCTCCGTTATAGAGCTATTGATGGAATTTTATAGAGAGCTCCCTTAGGACTTTATAGTTCTGGGTGGGGACTGGAATGGTGTGATGGACCTGACATCGGATCGGTGGTGCCCAGGCGGATCATCCCAGGCACCTCAGGCGATGTGTCTGTTCTCCTTCATTTCTTCACTGGGCTTGATCTACGTGTGGCGGACCCACCACACGACCCAGGGAGGTTATACATTCGTCTTGGCCGCCGACAGCCCTTCTCCAGAACATATTATTTCTTTGTCCCATTATCCTATGTGCATAGAATCATCATATGCTCATCATATATATATATATATATATATACACACACACACACACAATTTGTCTTTCAAACAAATTCCAATCAGGACACTGGACCTTCTATAAAATCCCTTGTCCGGCCGCTTGTTTATACCATTGAAGTGACCGACACTTCACATTTAGTAATGCTCCAACTTCGTGTTGGCAGACGTACCCCTCATTCTTTTCGTGGCGGTTCTGACACTCCTTAATTACATCCAAAAACAATCCCACTTAATTCCTGTCATACACTTTGTATGACGGGGACCTCCTTCGTGATAAGTAGTATCACACAATAATTTTCAAAAAACATTTGACAAAGAATTTGTATACACATATACATATATTTATGTTTTGTGTGTATGTGAGTACATATTTGTGCGTATGCGTGTATGTTAGTATATATATATGTGTGTGTGTTTATCTATATATCTATATCTATATCTCTCTATATATATATATATATATATATGCAAAAAAAAAGATTTTGCTGTACAAATGGCAAAAGGCTTTGTCACTATCTAGCTCGGCGAGGATAGCACTGTGCTAATCCTATGCTTAATAACTTTGCTAGATAAGCAGACATTTGAGGTGAGCAAATCTAGAGTGTCACTGGTGTTGCAGGGTGCTCCTTACTAGAGCAGCTCTCCACCTAAAATTGAGAACTTCCCAGAGTTCTCCTTTGTTTTTTTGCATAATTTATGCGTCACTCTATCCCTGAAAGGGTTTTGGTTTGATATATATATATATATATATATATATATATATATATATATATGTTAGACATGGCATCTAACAATATATATTATGAATGTCCAGTGCAGTTGCTGAACACAAATGCCCAGTCATAAGGGTAATAGTGTTTATGTGACAAAAGACAAACTAGTGAATGTTGGAAATATTACAACATTTTTGTTCTAATAAAAATAAGAAGTGGCCAGCCATTGAGAAAATATGAACCAAATGATCATTAGAATGGAGTGGGATTAGTTTAAATACACACATTTAAAACAATCATTGGCACGTCTGGCATTGGCAGGCTGGTGAAATTTGTATTTTCTTTCTTTTTATTGCAAGCACATTCCAACAAAAAAAAAAGAAGACAACAAAAAATACGGCTCAACCTAAATGTCTCATACATATGCTGCAATAAAAAATGTGTATTGAAAAAAGATTATAATTTTATGATCTTAATAGAGCAGTGCTTTCTAACAGCCGTTTTTAGAAGCAGTATAGAAATTCTTGTTAGCTTTTATGCACATCACAGAAAGATTCTGAAGACAGAATTTAAACACAAATGGATGGCTAACAAAATTAAGAAAGGCCTGCTTGTTGGGGCATTTCCTGCTCAGCATTGGATGGGCTGAAAATCCAGCAAGTGAATTGAACCGCCATGAATGCCGAAAATTGTCACAATATGCACCCATTTGGTGATAATGAGTGTGCATGTGTGTGTGTGAGAGAACGTGTGCATACGTTTAGGCACTTTGTGTGTGTAATGGTGATGTGAGCATGTGTTAAAATTGAAAGTTAGAGGCCATTGCCCCTCCCCCCCTTTCAAAGAGCATAGTGCTGTGACAGCAAAATGCAAGTAAAACACTCAAATGTACTTTCCAAAGAAAATGACTTTAAAAAATATTTTCATAAAAGATTTCTGGGTGTTTATTCAGTTTTTTTTTTTATGGAACGCCTTTTCCAAGTTACAGTAAAGTTTGGATGGGCTAGGGAGACAAATGTAATGTGATCCTATCAGCTGAGTGATAACATGTTCTGTTCAGAAGTAAATATCTCCCAGCCATGCCGATCAGTGCTTGTCATTCACCTTTCAGCTGCCACTATGAGAATATCCGTGTACTTCCTTGTAAAAAACAGCCTGCAAAACTAAGGCTTGGGAGAAACAGAAGATGCCTTAGACAAGCTAGCAGAAAATAAAATAAAAAATATCTTACTGCAGTTAACTAACTATTATTTGGCATGGGCAGTGATCTGCGCGATGGGTGCAGCTGCACCCGCCGCACGGAGGCATCGGCGGCAGCTCCATGTGGAGCCGCCGTCAATGTTCCGGCCAGGCCTTCCCGTGGGCGGAAAAAATGTTTACGCCCGGTGGCCCACAGGAATGTTCTTTATGCAGCCGGCAGGGATCCGGGGACGCTGGCGGTCAGTGTTATGACCGCCAGCATGAACACAGTGGTTTTTACTGCCGTGTTCATAATGAGGGTCATAGTGTTCATGGACGTCAAGGCTTGCCGTTTGCGACCCCTGGCACAGTCCCTGCAACCCCTGACTTACAAGGCTTGCTGTGTAATGTTTTATTTCTGGAAAGGAAAAAAAACAAGAATTCTGTTGTAGTGTGGCATGCTTGTCTTGAAAGCAAAGCTACTACATACACGTCGTTAGGTTTCAGTTTTGTTTTACCCAGTTTTAAGTGTCTACATGCAATGTTTCAGAAAGTAAATTAGCGGGGGTGTGGCTGGAGGTCACGCAAGATGGCCGCTGCTCTTTAGAGCTCCGTGAGGCTTCAGCACTTCCTGGAAAGAAGGAGATGTTTTCACATCAAAATTATTAATTTCTTCAGCATTTTTGAGCACGGAGCACTGCAGCTGCATAAATATGCCTTTATCTTACAGAGACATGAGTTTTTAAGTCATTTCAGAGACTTCATGTGAGTGCCTGAGGTAATTAATTATCTGTGTCATTTGTTTGTAAGCCTCTGCACAAACCTAAACTTTCACAGAAATGTTTCTATTTGACTTTTAACTGCTTGCCTGGATGTGATTCTACAAATCTAGTTTCCTCTGCAATGGAATATTTATTACCATTAACTTTTGACCTCTCTCTTCAAACACATTTAGCTGAGTTTTTCAACTTTCAGTATTTACTGGCAGCTCTTGTCAAGGAGCTCTTTCAAATTGCTCTTCATAACATGGTAAATGCTTTCCTTTGACCAAGGGGATTTTTGTCCTTTTCAGAAGGTTCCCTTAAAACTAGTCACCAATTGTTTGACTATGTGCAGTAAAGTGCTTTGCTCTTGTGGTATTCTGTCATGCCTGTTATGAGAGAATAATTTAGGATTTTCTATTTATATATTTTTTATTATATTTTGCTATGTTGTTGGAAACTTCTGGCAGCAGCTTCTCATTGTAATATAATTTCATCAACACCTCACATTGCTGGCTTCCTATTACCAAATTGCTGCTGGCTTTTATGGGGAGACCACATAATTCTCAGAGTTGCCAGTCATCATCTTTCTCCAAGTCTAATAATCGTCTTCAAGTGGTGCGCACACATATAACTAAATCTTCTCTACCATCAACTTTAACAATGGATAGTGCTGCAGTCTTTTTAAAGGTGGGCACCTCTTCATCTCATGCTGCTGGCGCAGTTGCGAAAAAAACATCTAACACCTCCTCCGTCAAGCGCCCCCAAAAAGACCTTGATTCTCCCTCAAAATCACCTACACATCTTACTCTAGATGATGTCATGGAGGAATTGCGTGCACTAAAGCCCTTTATGATGGATACTAATGCCTCTTTGCAACGTATTGAGGAGCAATGGTCCCAACACGAACAACGAATTTGTACTCTGGAACAGAGAGTCAGTAGCCTTGAAGATTGTAACACTGTCAATCCTCAGATCTCTAAAGACATAGCTCAACTTAAAAGGCTTACTGAAAGCTTAGAAAACAGAAATAGGAGAAATAATCTTTGCCTTTTTGGGATTCCAGAAGGTTCTGAAGGCTCTAACATGATTGCATTCCTTCAAAAAGCAATACCTTCAATTCTTCGCTTGCCTCCTAACTCTCCCCTCTCTATCCAACGGGCACATCGTTTAGGTCCACAGACTTCAACTGGCCCTCGTGCACATCCTAGAGGAATTATTATTCTCTTTCTCCAATTTACTGACTTGATGCAAATACTCTCGGAAGCCAAAAAGATGGGCTCTTTGCTATGGTGAGGTCATAAAGTATTTTTCACACAAGACTTCTCTCCTGCTACAGCTGCACGTCGCAAACAGTTTTTGGACTTACGTCCACAACTCAAATCCTTGAATATTCGATATGGTCTTCTTCACCCATGCCTTTTAAAAATTACATTCAAGGACAAATCTTACTCGTTTGAGGAACCTTCAGCACTACAAACGTTTATTAACCAACACAAAACAGAAGCAATGGAACTAGGAGCATCTGCAATTACTTGAAGATATAATTTAATTTGTCTTTAATGTCCTTCTTTTTTTTTATTTCTGGACAGTTTTATAGTAATGGTTATGTTTAATATTTATATCCATGGTTTTCCATCTCTGCATCTTCTTATTTTCTTATATATATATATATTTTTTTTTAGATAGTGTTCTTTGTGCAATCCTCATGTTCCTTTCCCAACCGTATCCTTTTCTCACCATCCAAACTGTTCTCCTACACGTTCCACTGTTAAGCTTTGATTTTTATTGTTTTTCATGTCACAGTCCTTTACTGTAGTTATTACGTTATTTGGTCTCCTGAATGGTACATTTTTCGTTTGTATGTTTTTTGTTTTTTTTAATTCCATGAAACTTGCCTTCATATGTTTTAATATCTAATATCACTTTTCTTGTGCTGAAGCCACTCTTGCCTGTCTTTTCAAGTTTTCCGCTGTCCCTCTACCTTTCGGGGTATTCACTTTCTAACTTGTTTTTTTTAGCTTTCGTGGACTTTAGTCCCTGTATTGCCACATCCATGTATATACAACTTCTGGAGGTCATCTTCCTCCTTTTCTTTTTCTTTACTATCTTGTTTCTTCCTCATTTCTTTGCTTTTGCAAAATTGATATGCCAAGTTTTTTCATTGTTTATAGCAGTTGTTTATTAATACTTCTTGTTATGCAACTTAGAACTGTTACATGGAATGTTAAGGGGCTTAAACACCCCATTAAACGTCAGCGTGTCTTATCTCACCTAGCTCGTTTGAAATGCCACATTGCTTTGTTGCACTCACCTCAACGACTCTGAGGCAATTAAGCTTAAAAAACAATGGGTGGGGGACATTTTCTACTCCCCTTCCATCACAAACAAAAATGGGGTAATTATACTCTGTCATAAATCTCTCAAACCTACCATAATTTCACAGCATCAAGATACAGAAGGTCGCTGGGTACTTGTTACATTTACAATTGACAATATTTCTCTTACTATCCTTAATATATACGGCCCCACACATCCAGATCCAAATTTTTGGAAGAATCTTTCACATATTGTCTCTGAACATTCCTCAAACAATTTACTAATAGGTGGTGACTGCAACCAAATTCTCGATCCATTTTTGGACAGACGTTCCACGTCACGTTTCATTCCACATGCCTCCCACAAAGCTTTTAAAAACTTTATTTTACACCATTCTCTCTCTGATTCCTGGAGACTATGCAATCCCGACCTCTTGGAATACTCTTTTTATTCTCCTACCCACCATTCCCATTCCAGGCTTGATATATCTTTCTGAGTAAAGGTTTATTGCAACATATGGTCAACTCTGAAATCGGGGCTATTTTGATCTCAGATCACGCACCTGTGATTACTGACCTTGATCTTTTTCTTAATGGTTCTAAAACATCTTCATGGAGGTTTAATAACTCTCTACTTTCAGATGCTACTTTTATCGCTTCCTACAGTAAGTTTATAGAACAATACTTTCACATCAACGATAGTGATCAACTATCATTTCATTTTGTATGGGATGCATTCAAAGCAGCCTCTAGGGGTTTCATCATAAGTTACGCTCACTCAAAAAAAAAGTCTGCTCAACAAAAATCGACTTCCATCCTTGAAAATATAAAGTCCCTAGAACATGAATACTATACTCACAAAACTAGTAAATCACATCTTGAAGCACTAGTCTCAGCTAAAATGGAGTTTAGCCAATATACCACTGAACAAGCATGCGGCACCCTCCTGAAAATAAATGCCAGATATTATGGTGGTAACAATAAAGCTGGTTCTCTTCTAGCTCGATATTTGAAACAAAGAAAAGAAAAAACAACTATTAAATCTATCACAGATAACAATGGTGTTAAACACTTTAGAGATAAAGATAAAGCATTGTGTTTCGCTTCTTACTATAAGGACCTGTACACTCCAGAACACATACCAACAGTTGAATCTCTCAACCAATATTTCTCTAATCTCAAACCAAGGGACCCATTGCAGATTGACCTCTCATCTTTAGACCAACCCCTACAACTTACCGAACTATATACAGCTTTAAATCTCTCCCCAAGGGTAAGGCTCCAGGCCCAGATGGCTTCACAGTAGAATTCTTTATTCAGTTTGCTAAGTCTCTTTTCCCAAAACTCTTTCAATTACTTAATCATTTTATAATGTCAGGTTCTGCATCTGGCTCATTTACGGAGGCCATGATTTGTCTTATTCCCAAAAAAGATCGGGATGTGACTGACTGTAAACATTATAGACCCATATCTTTAATTAATACTGATTGTAAACTCTATGCCAAAGTTTTAGCTCTCCTTTTACTCCCATATATACCTGACCTTATTGATTCTCATCAATCTAGTTTTATCCCTAATAGAAATGTAGCAGATAATTCCCGTACTTTTTTAAATATTATTAACAAGGCATCTAAACTTAAGATTCCTCTGGCAGCTTTATCATTGGATGCAGAAAAGGCCTTTGATAGGGTCTACTGGGGTTTCTTGTCGAAAGCATTGGAATGGCATGGACTAGGTACTAAATTCCGACATTTTATATCCATTTTTTATTCCTCACCATGTTCCTCGGTTATAACAAACGGTATCCGATCTCCTTTTTTCCCTCTTAAAAGGGGTACTCGTCAGGGATGCCCATTATCTCCTTTACTATTTATTTTGGCTCTCAAACCTTTTCTATACCAATTAAAAACGTCTGAACAATTTACGGGGTTTCAAGTTAATAATGCACACATCAAATTTATGGCATATGCTGATGATATTCTTTTGTTCATGTCTCACCCTGACACTTCTCTTCCTGCATTCCTGCATGAGCTCAACTTATATTCTGATGTATTTGGCTATAAACTTAATATAGACAAAACAGTGGTCTTACCACTTAATGCTCATTGCACTGGCTCTGTATTCCTTGATGCAGGATTATCTTGGAATTCTTCTAAGATTAAATGCCTGGGGGTATGGTACTGCACTACTCTCAAGGATACATTAATGACTAATTTAGAAATCCTATCGGCAAAGCTTGTAGGTCTCACACAGAAATGGTCTCCGTTATATCTCACGTGGTGGGGCCGCTTGGACACCATTAAGATGATGCTTCTCCCTATCATTAACTTCTTCCTTATGATGCTTCCTATTAAGATACCTAAACTATTTTTTAGTTCAATTGATAAAATTCTATCCACGTTCCTGTGGAACGGTAAACAATCCAGAATCTCTCTCTCAAAATTAAAACTTCCTAAAGTACAAAGTGGAGTTAATTTCCCTGACTTTATAACTTATCACAAATCTTTTGGCATTAAGCAAATACATCCCTATTTATCTACACTCAATGATGCCCCTAAAAAGCTAGGATTCTCTTTGGAAGAAACATTTATTTCTCCCTTTTCCCATAAACGCATTATATTTATGTCTAACCCCCCAAAATTCTGGTTGCCCAGCACTATCTCCCATTAAGTCAACTTACTGAAACCTTTTTTTATTTCGCATCTTGCCCCCATTAATCAATTCTTTAACAGTCCTATTTGGCACAATAGTTCGCTTAGGAAACAAGGTAAAACCTTGTGTTGGAAGGCTTGGATGACTAAAGGTATTCTTCTCATTTCCCAATTATATCATAAAGACTCTATCATCCCTTTTACTACTCTCTCAGCAATTTATAATCTCCCTATTCGCATGAAATCCCAATATATCATTCTTTCTACTCTAGTCCAAGAGGTCCTCAATAAACTTATACATCATAATCATTCTTCTCTTGCATCATCTCCACACCCGATTGTAACTTCTAATTATCCTAGGGCAGCTGGAATTTATAAACTTTTAAGAACGTCTGTTTCACCTAGACTCAAATCACCTATTGAGACATTGTGGGAATCAGATCTTGGTGTTGTTTGGCCAACTTCTTTATGGGATAGAATATGGTATAAGATACAGTCCACTGCATGCACTGCAAGCCTCACACAGACCCTATATTTTTTTTTATAATAGACTTTTATACACTCCTGTACGCCTTTACAAATTCAAACTTGCACAAAATGACAATTGTTGGCGCTGCCACACTCATCAGGGTACTGACTTTCACATGTTTTTTTCCTGTCCATCACTATCTACTTTTTGGTCCTCAATATGGTCTCGCATTTCAGCAATAGCTCAGATCTCCTTACCAATGTCATATGAATTACTGTTTTTGGGAGGCGTACACGATATCTGGAGTTCATTCAGGCCTCTTGGAAAATTGGTGGACCTTTTGCTTTCTATTGCAATCTCTATTATTACTTCTAACTGGAAATCTTCGGAGAACATTACTCTCAGACAGTGGTGGAATTCTGTATGTTATCATCATAGACTTGACAGCTACAAGCTTGATTCAACAGGAACTTTCTTCAAACGTCATCAGCTATGGTTGCCATTAAGTAACTATCTCTCACGCACTGCAAAGGAAATGGATTTTTCTCCTCCTTTTTAAAAAATGTCAATATATTTCCTGTTTTTCTTCTTATATATACTTATTTCATCTTACATTCGCTGTAACTAATGCCTATTGCCTTTCTCTCCACATGGCTATCACTTGATTCCCTTTTCTATCCCTAAAGCTCTTCTCCCTCTACCTCTTTCTTTCTTCTTTCTTTATTCAAACTTGGAGTCTTTGATACTACAGTATATTGCTGTATATGCCTAATTCATGCACATGTTTAAATATGCATTTACAAGTACAATATTCCTTATGCATATATATTCACAACTGTGTATCTCTGTCCTGGCAATGTTAAGTTAATGTTCTTGTATTTGACTCAATAAAAAACATCTTTAAAATAAAAAGGAAGTAAATTAGCTGACACGTCACAAGTTCAGTGCCTGGTGCCACAGAGATGGGTGTCTGAGTATAATGAGCGAGTATCCCTGGAAAAATGTGTTTTCATTTGTCCATTGCTCTCAGCCCATGGAGGTGTGTATGCTGAAAAGGGCTGAGTGGAGCTGATCAATGCCGAATGGCTTAAGGAGTTACATGGCAATGCCACACTAAGCACTGCTGCTGCAAAACACAGATCGGACCTCAAGCAGGTCAGTCATCCACTGTGTGCTTTATTTTTTAAAGCAGTATAAAGCAACCTTTGCATGCGACCCTTAGATTGGTAAATTCATAACTTACAGAAATGAAGAGCTAAGCATTTTTATGACAATTGACCACCCTGAAAAACAATTAAAAGACATATACTGTGGGTATTTGGGGTCAGCTATAGTCAGCAGCCTAAGGATTAACTGAGTGGAAATGTTAGTACAATGAGTTGATAGTAATTTACAGTGCTTAGGAATTGCAGAAGCGTAAATCAAAGTGGTGTATAAAAAAACAAGTAATTACAATAACTTAATTTTATACAGCACTTCGATCCACAGTCTGTGATTCTTGAGCACGATGAGAGTGTGTTTGTGTGTGATTGCATGAGTGTTTGTGAGCACGTGTCTGTGTGAGTGAAATGGAATCAGTCAGTGACATCTAGTGAGTGAGTCAATGACAGGCAGTGAGTTAGAATAAGTGAGATTGAGTGCCAGTGAATATGAGTGAGTTAGAATATGTGATGTTAGGAGCTAAGGAACACAAGTTGGAAAGTATGACAGAGTTAGCGTGAATGTGAGTAAGAATGAAGAAGAGAGAATGAGTGAGTGAGAGTATGTGAGAATGAGTGAGTGTGAGTGAGGATGGCAGAATTAGTTTCAAGTGAATATGAATGAGTATGACTTAGTAACAGTAGGAATGAGTGAGAAAATTAGTTACAGGGAGTGCAAAATAGTGAGCGAGAATAAATGAGTACACCTGAGAATGGAGGATGAAGTGTGAGCGAGAATGAGTGTGAGTTAAGGAATTGAAGTGAGCCTGACCGAGAGTGTGGATTTATGCTTGCTAATCTGCCATTGGCCCGAGCATACCAGAGGCAATTCTTGGCTTCTAGAGGCACCTATGGAAAAATACTGAAGCTGGCATAATGGAGGCAATCGTTAGCATGACAGGTTCCTTTGGAAAATACTAACACTGGCATGCTGGAGGTAATATTTGAATAAAGGGCACCCATGGGAAAATGCTAATCTGGCACACTTGAGGATATTGTTGGCGTGGGGGCAGGGTCAGACTAGGATAGAAAATATGCCCAGACAACAAAATAAAAGTGTCCCCATTTATGAATTAAAAAGATAAAAAAAGTGGCCATGCTTGCTAACTGGGGAAATTTTGAAATTGTAAAGGCACACTGTATGTTTTGCAAGGAATGGAAGACTGCATGGATTTTGAGTTTGCTGCAGTCAATTTTAGTTTTCATTTAAGGAAAGTCAACAGTAAAGACTGGCACAGCAGACCATAAAACAGGCCAAAAAAAGGCAAAAAACTAGCCCACCTACTGGACTGTCAGACCAGCCTGGATGCCTTCTAGGCCAGTCTGACCATGCATGGGGGCATCTATGGCTAAATGCTGGTACTGGCTCATTGGAGATACTCTTTGGCAGAAAGGAGAAACACATTGGCATATGGGAGGGGGGCAACCATGACAAAATACTGACCCTGTCATACTGGAGGTTATTAGACATAAGGGTAATCCAAGTTATTATGGTATTCAATGAAAAATTCTGAAATATTACAGGTAATATTTGGCATTATTGGACACTCATGGCATATGAAAGGCACCCCTGACAAAATGCTCTCCCTGGCACAATTGAGATGATTTTTGACGTAAGGTGGCATCCATAACACATTCTAAAAACAACAGGATGAACTCATCATGAGCGTCAGGTTTCATTGGTTTGGCACACCTTTGAAGTATTTGAATATGAATGAGTGACCTTTCAGATCCTATGTATTTTTTATCACATTTTGTGAAAATTGTGCTTTTTTGAAGAATACACTATTTGTCCCCATTTAAAAAAACAAAAAAAACATCTTGTTGGGAGAATCCACCCTCTCCAGCCCACTTAGAAGCATTCTGGTTAACTACGATTCAGGAAAGTATTGCATCCCACCAAGTTCAAAAATCATGTCAGCACTGTACTATAGGTGGATTATAAAATGTTCTTGTGTCTGTGTTGTGTTATACTAATCATGCGGTTATTAAAAAACTTCAGCAATATCAATTATTGCGATGTCTTCAGGGTTAAGGTCATATGACACTACTCACTAGGGACATTTAGGGTCAAAGGTCATATGATGTCACCTCATGTGAGGGTACTAAGGTCAAAGTGTGTGGGATGTCACTTCTACTACCCCTTGCATTTTGGTGAATCAACGTCCATGATTGTGTTATGGCATTCCCGTCAGTCAGCCCGGTGGGAACAGTGCTAAGGTATTGGCCTCGGCTCCGAGGCCAATTCCGTAGCACAACAGCACCCTCAGAATGCGCACTGTCTGCAAAGCGCATTCTGAAGGTGCTGGGCAGGGCAGTCCCTGCACTGCCCACGACATGGTCCCTTGTAACCCCCATCTGCCAGGCTGGCAGAAACTGGATTCTTGATCAGCACAGCGGTGCTGAGGTCAGCCACGACTCTTACTGTCATCAGCCTGTCAGGGACTGGAGTGCGGTTGTCTGACCGCCATAGCGGCATTGGCGGTCCTAGGGCCGCCAATGTCATAATGAGGCCCTTAGTGACCACAAAAAGAAGGAAGGGGGTAAGGAGGAAGGGGAAAAAGAAAAAAAAAGACATAGATGAAGTCGGCAGAGTGGGAAGATAGGTGTAGAAATGGAACCAGAGGACCAGGAAGGTATTGCATGACAGGAGGAGAAGGAGCAGTATCACAAATGCTGTGCACCACAAATCTGTCAATGTACTCCATCTTTTCTGAAGCTTTAGGTACGTGGAACTAGATATCATTATTGACAAGTTTACAGAATCTGTCAATGTGTGGATAAATTTGATGGATTCATTTTCACTTTTGCCTTTGACAAATGTTTTATTATACCAAGGATGTATCGGGGCAGGGATGCATCAATTTTGCAGTGGTGAAATTTCATTCCACAGCTGCCTCGCCATGGACTGTCCCCTTGAGCCAATCCCATATTCTTTTTAGTATTGCACGATTTACCATACTCGCCAGCTCAGTGGGCAAAGGACTGGCCAACTATCCAGACACAAAGCATAATCTGCAGAATGAGAACTCTTCACCAAAGAGCAAGGAATTGAATAGATAAAAGTAGTGCTTTAAATCGATTGCATTGTGAGTGGTTATTATCTATTAAGAAAAACAAAAAGATAGGTTACAAATTAAGGCACAGTAAAAGGTAACCAATAGGTTGTATCTCTCTCTTGCTGAATAAAGCTTTAATTTCTCACCTTTGCAAATAGACACCTTGCAGAGAAAAGCATAGTCTGTGCAGTCATTGGTTCAAACTGATAAGATGTTAGTAACTTTCAGTGATTTGAAAAATGCATTCTTTTAAAGAGTAGGCTTTGCATAGTGAACATTTGGCCTGATTATAAAAAATGGAAACATGACCTGCTCTAGTGACCTTGAAATTGGTGTACAGAAAAAAACATTTTAATATCAGGCAAGTACTTTAAAGTTATGTCAAGTTTAACCAATGTCTTTGCTTCCAACAACAAATTCAAAAACCATATCTTTATTGGTATATCAGCAGGATGAACCTAGAGATTCATATGAGAGTAGCATTCCATGATGAGTTCAGCTCACAGATAGGATAAGAATATATTTATAGTTGAATGTGCTTATCAACGTAAGAGAATATAGTGTTACAGTATTATTATTCTGCGTAAGTGACTCATTTGCTTACATTACTGCAGTTTTCCCTAGTTGTCGCTTGTAAGCAACATGTGGCTCATGACACCCTAATGTGTTTCTCACCAGGTGATCTTCACAACTATGTTTTATGTCAGTGAAACACTGGGCAGTCATTCTTTTTCTTTCAAATAGGAATCTCGTGAGGCTGTCCTGATTGATTTTCCCCTCTCCAGCTTCTCTGGCACTTGTTTCTTAAATGATTAGCTAGAAGAAGCACAAATGTTTCAGGATGCTGAGTCTGAGACAATAAAGCTAAATATTTTTTAAGGATGGATTCCATCTAAAGAGCTGTAAACTGAAATCCCCACTGGAGACAAGAAAAGGACCCAGTAGCTGGGTTTTGTGGAACAGAGCATCTTGGGAAAGATATGATATCTTAAGTTGGTCAGAATGTCCTTGCTTCTCCTGCCTTCCATTTGTTGACACTAGACTTATCATGATGCCTTTGTCTGATCATTGCTGATGCCTTCTTCTTTGTGAGCAGACCGGACATTGGAATGCAGGCTCATCCCTCTTCATCAGAACATATATACATAGATATATATAGGTGTGTGTGTGTGTGTGTGTGTCTGTTTATAAACATCAACATTATTTCTCTCTGGTTAACTGGGTACCTGGGGTTGACTTGATAATTCCTCTTCACCAGGGACTCACCATCATTTCTAAGAAGCCTCTTAGATTTTCTCTGTATGGCCAAGTAATTCTATACCATAGAATATAAATCAAGGTTTCATATAAAGGTATTAACAGACCCTAATATGATCATTATGTTAACAAGTTGCCGGGTATAAGCACCTTCCACATAGTCCTTCAGAAGACACTTTACTGGATCCCCCATGGACATTCAATTTTGCTGTACTGCAATGCCATGAACTTTGCATCGCGGGATGGCAGGATTGAGTGTCCACTGGGCTGTATAGCTGCGTCCATTCCAACTATTTCTTCGACATTGACTCGAAGTTGTGCTGTCTCTCACAAGAGATGTTGTGGTATAAGAGAGTGAGCTTCAGTCCTGTGTTTCTCTGTCACACACTTCCCTTCCCTGTTTTCCTCAGGTTCCTATTGCTGCTGATGGAGGCATTCAGAACAACCGCTGGCTTTCAGAGGGTCTACAGATCAGAACCTGACTCATGGAAGTCATTTAGAGATCTCCAGGGGTCGCAGCTCCTCTGCGCTATCTTTTTATCTACATTATTGGGCAGAAGCAGGATGTTGAATTTTAAATTTATAAAGCAATACAGAGGTTTCAACTTTGAAATCTATTTCTGTAATAATATATCCAATCAATGCTTAAGATGGTGTCCTGCTAGCATGATAATCTATTTTAGTGATTTGTTTATTGTAGATCAGTTAAATTTCAGAACTCTAGATTTTGTTGGCTTTATATTTCTCAGTGAGATAGTTATTGCCTCTAACTGTAAAGGTGTCCAAAAAATCAGTTATGTAATGTAGCTAAATAATATTTGTTTAATGCAAAAACGTTTCCAAAATATTTGTTTATCTACATGGCTTATCCAGAAGCATTTTAGTAAAAACTCCAAAGATGCAACACTTCCTAGGATATTACCAGCAGATATAAGCAGATTAACAGTTTTATGCATGCCTTCCTAAATACGTTCCTTTTTGGTCTTCACTTCGCTGATCTCAGTTGGTGAACAGATGGCATTCTACATTCTCCCGAGGACAAACTTCAGAAGCATCATGTGGTAGTATACATAAGAGATTAATAAGAAATCCAACCAAATGGGAAGCAGAGCTGTTCCTCGAAGGTAAGCATCACAGCTACAACATCGAAAGTTTGATTTGTTTATTATAGAATTAGGGGGTCATTCTGACTCCCGCCGGCCGCGGTAACAGCAGGGCCGGCGGGAGCCGCCAGAATACCGCTGCGCGGTCATAAGAACGCCGCGGGTATTCTGGGTTTCCCGCTGGGCTGGCGGGCGACCACCAGAAGGCCGCCCGCCAGCCCAGCGGGAAACACCCTTCCACAAGGATGCCGGCTCCGAATGGAGCCGGCGGAGTGGAAGGGGTGCGACGGGTGCAGTTGCACCCGTCGCGATTTTCATTGTCTGCATGGCAGACACTGAAAATCTTGGTGGGGCCCTTTTACGGGGGCCCCACGACACCCCATACCGCCATCCTGTTCCTGGCGGCCAAAACCGCCAGGAACAGGATGGCGGTATGGGGGTCGGAATCCCCATGGCGGCGCAGCAAGCTGCGCCGCCATGGAGGATTCCCCAGGGCAGCGGAAAACCGGCGGTACACCGCCGGTTTTCCGTTTCACAGCCGCGGTCAGAATGCCCTTGGGAGCACCGCCAGCCTGTTGGCGGTGCTCCCGCGGTCCCCGGCCCTGGCGGTCCATGACCGCCAGGGTCGGAATGACCGCCTTAATTTCTACTTGCTTAAAAAAATTGTGACTCCTGATGTGACTTCAAGCACATATCTTTACTGTCCCAAAAACTGTCACATTCACCTCTTTGGCCATCATATGTTTCACTCCATGCAGGCATACAACCATGGAGGTTTGTCATGGCTTAGGTGCACACAAGAACAGGGAGACCACAAAAAGGGGGGGGACAACAGAAGAAAGACATGTTGAGTGCATGCATTACCGCTACCGTTGGCGGACACGACAGACACAGAAGCCCCCTGCACTATGCCGCGCTCTTGGGCTCCACTGTTCAATCCCTGGGGCATGGCCTCCTAGGCTATGGACGACATCTGCACACATGGATGACACAGGGGCATGACTAGGTGTACTTGGCACTCTACAGAGGTGGGGTGGGGTGCCACATGGCTTGCCTTATGGAGGGACCTTGCCTACTAAACTCGCCCTGGCATAGGGAAACCCACAGTCCACCTACCCCACCCAGACACCTCCACTGCGCGCTAAATCAGCAGGATGAGAGTGTACTCACCTCCCTGTGGGTGCTGTGATGCCCTCAAGCACCCATGCAACTCCGGGTACGCCACCACCAGGATCCTGAACATCACGGGGTCATGGTGCGACGGGCACCCCTCCCACGTTGGGAGGCCATTCCCAACTGAGCCTCCGCCGTCTTCTTGCTCCAGCGGCGAATGTCCTCCCATCTTTTCCGGCAGTGGGTGTTCCGTCTATGGTAGGCCCCCAGGGTCCGGACGTCCTTGGCGATGGCACGGCAAATAATTTTTTTCTGGTTGGTGCTGACCTCCATGATTTGTACAGGGGGAACAGAAACTTATTACCAACTGCCCCGTCACAGTCATTGGCCCCCATCCCTACTCTTGGCATGTGGCACATGCACTCACCGCAGTTTCTTGCACGCCGCACTCTCCCCCCCTTCCTTCTTACATCCACCCCTCTCCAAACAGGCATAGCCCATACAGCATGCTCCCAGTGTACTTACCTGTTTGTCTGGAGGACCGTAGAGTAGCGTGTACTGGGCGAGGACCCCATCCACGAGTTTCTCCAACTCCTCCGATGTGAAGGCAGGGGCCCTTTCCCCAGACACTCGAGCCATTGTCTCTTCAAGACCGAAGTCACAGCAGCACTTGCAGTGTAGGTCCTCTCCTGTCAAAGATCAGGTATTGAGTGTTTGAACAGATAGAAAATGGCGATCACGTCCGCGGCGGTGCATACCATCACTGCCGGCGTACATCGTCATTGGCTCCAGGGACCCATAGGGTCCAATGTTAACCAATGCAGCATTGCGCCGCGGTCTTCGACCGCCTACCGCGATGGTGTACAACACCAGCGCAGTTACCTCACATCCCATTGTCCCACTTTGCAGGTCAGGCAGCCGCCATTTCAGGGGCCCACATGGCTTAATTTTTAACTGCGTCACACATACCTAGGCCTAGCCTCAACACACATACAGCCCACTTTTCAGATTATGATTCGTGTTCTGTGTAAGCTGTGGGTACGTACCTCTGAGTTGGTTGACTCTGTGCTCGCTGTTCACCTTCATAGGCACCGTCCGCTGGGACATGTGAGGAGATGGTGGCATCCTCCGGGGTACAGACCGCTGGTGGACCTATCGACAATGGAGGAAAGACATGTGATCATCACATACAGGCTTGACTGTGCCACAATCCATGAACTGTGTACCCAGCTGGAGCCAGACCTGATGTCAGCTATCCGCCATCCCACAGGAATCCCCCCTCAAGTGCAGGTGCTGTCAGTGCTCCATTTCCTTGCAAGTGGGTCATTTCAAACAACAGTGGCCATAGCATCAGGGATGTCCCAGCCTATGTTTTCCAACGTGTTGTCCAGAGTGTTGTCTGCCCTGCTGAAACGCATGTGGCGCTACATTGTTTTCCCTCAGGTGGAGGATTTGCCTACAGTGAAAGGTGATTTCTATGCCCTGGGACATATCCCCAACATCATAGGTGCCATTGATGGGACACATGTGGCTTTGGTTCCCCCCGCAGGAGTGAACAGGTGTACAGAAACCGGAAGAGTTATCATTCCATGAATGTACAGATGGTATGTTTGGCCGACCAGTACATCTCCCATGTAAATGCCAAGTTCCCTGGCTCAGTGCATGATGCCTACATCCTGCGGAAAAGCAGCATCCCTTATGTGATGGGTCAACTCCAGAGGCAGCGTGTGTGGCTATTAGGTGAGCACCTGGAAGCAAGTCAGTGGGAATGGTTGTCTGGGTCTGGGGATATCCCTACAGGTTAGTGTGTGTCTAACAGTAGTCCCTCGCCATTTGCAGGTGACTCTGGTTACCCCAACCTGTCATGGCTACTGACCCCAGTGAGGAATCCCAGGACAAGGGCAGAGGAAGGCTACAATGAGGCCCATGGGCGAACACGGCGGATAATCGAGCGGACCTTCGGCCTCCTGAAGGCCAGGTTCCGGTGCCTCCATATGACAGGTGGATCCCTATTCTACTCACCAAAGAAGGTGTGCCAGATCATCGTGGCCTGCTGTATGCTTCACAACTTAGCTTTGCGATGACAGGTGCCTTTTCTGCAGGAGGATGGTCCAGATGGCGGTGTTTGTTGCAGCTGTGGAGCCTGTGGACAGTGAAGACGAGGAAGCAGAAAAAGAGGACATTGACAACAGGGACTCGGTGATCCTGCAATATTTCCAGTGAGACACAGGTAAGAATACAAAGCTGCCTACTACATGTACTTTAACATTACTACCTCTCTACTGTCTGTCGTTTTCACCCAGTGTATGGTCACTGAGTTGTCACTTTCCTTTACGATTTCACAGATGTGGGTCCCACTGTGTGACATCTGCTTTGATTCCTCATGGACTAGAGCTGTGTGACATAGGTATGTTGACATTGCAAATGTAAGAGCTTTTTGCCACTGTAATTGATAATACACTAATTCGAAATCACAGACTGACTCTAGATTGTTTTGTGCTTCAAGTGCTCAATATTGGAGGGGGTTGCAAAATGGGTAGGGGTGATGGTGGAGGTATGTCCATGGCAGAGTCCAGTCTATTGGTCTCACAGGTGCATTGCCCAAATGGGCATAGGAAGTGGAGCTGGGGCAGTTTGAGTATGGACAGGGTGACAAAGTGGGACAAAAAGATGAGATTCAGGGTGGTCTCATTTCTTGGCAGGGGTCTTGGCATCGTTCTCGGTCTTTGTCCTGGATCTCAGGGACCGTTTGCGGGGTGGTTCTCCCTCTGTAGGGGGTGGGGTGCTGGTGTGGTGGTCCTGTGGCGGTTCCTCCTGTCCACTAGCGCCGGCGGAGATGGTGGGCAGTTCATCGTCCAGGCGAGTGTCAGGGGCCCCTTGTTGTTCCACAGTGTCCCTCCTGGTGTTGAGTACTTCCTTCAGAACCCCTACGATAGTGCCCAGGGTGGAATTGATGGCTCTGAGGTCCTCCCTGAAGCACAGATACTGTTACTCCTGCAGCCGCTGGGTCTCCTGAAACTTGGCCAGTACAGTTGTCATCGTCTCCTAGGAGTGGTGGTAGGCTCCCAGGATGTTGGAGAGGGCCTCGTGGAGAGTGGGTTCCCTTGGCCTGCCCTCCCCCTGTTGCACAGCAGCCCTCCCAGTTCCCCTGTGTTCCTGTA
Source organism: Pleurodeles waltl (assembly GCF_031143425.1). Classification (NCBI taxonomy): domain Eukaryota; kingdom Metazoa; phylum Chordata; class Amphibia; order Caudata; family Salamandridae; genus Pleurodeles; species Pleurodeles waltl. The sequence continues at coordinate 134,651,276 of NC_090444.1, forward strand.
CCTCTGTCCCCTGAACGGTGTGCCCACTGCCACTGCCCCCAGGTCCCTGTTGTTGTTGGGGTGGTGGGTTAGCCTGGGTTCCCTGTAGTGGTGGACACACTGCTGATTGAAGTGTCCTGGGGACAGAGGTCTGGGCCCGCTGGGTGGGTGCTGTGCTGGTGTTTCCAGAGGGGGGAAGCTCTGTAGTGGCCTGTGACTGTGTGATGGGAACCGACTGTCCCGAGGTCCCCGATGGGCCGGGCTGGTCATCTAGATCCAGTTGGACAGAGCTGCTGTCATCACTGTGGGCCTCTTCTGTTGGTGGTGTGGACATGTCTGGACCCTCCTGTGCGGTGACGTTGGGTAGGGGTCCTGCAGGGGTGTAAAAGCATGATTATTGCATCTGTGTGTGCCCTGGTGTGCAATGGATGGTTGACCGTGTACCCCAGTGCTTGCATTCCTGTGTGGGACCCTGTGTGAGGATGGTTTATGGGGGTGTGTGGGTTTGTGCAGTGGGCATGCTTTGGTGTTGGTTGTCCATGCCTTGTTGTTGCATGCAGGGCTTGGTGTTGGGATGTGTGGTTTGTGATATTGGGACATTTGTGAGGAGTTGGAGTGATGGGGGTGAGGGTGAGGGTGGGGGTATGTGATGGCATGCAGGTTGGGTGGGGGATGAAATAGTGAGAGATTTGACTTACCGGAGTCCATACCTCCATGTACTCCTGCGAGGCCCTCAGGATGCAGAATCGCCAAGACCTGCTCCTCCCATGTTGTTAGTTGTGTTGGAGGAGGTGGGGGTCCGCCGCCAGTCCGCTGAACCGCAAGGTGGTGTCTTGAGACCACGGAATGCACCTTCCCCCGTACGTCATTCCACCTCTTCCTGATGTCATCCCTATTTCTTGGGTGCTGTCCCACTGCGTTGACCCTGTCCACTATTCTTCGCCATAGCTCCATCTTCCTAGCAATGGAGGTGTGCTGCACCTATGATTCGAAAAGCTGTGGCTCTACCCGGACGATTTCCTCCACCATGGCCCTGAGCTCGTCCTCCGAGAACCTGGGGTGTCTTTGCCGTGCCATGAGGTGGTGTGGGTGATGTGTGGGGTGGTGTGTGTGGTGATAAGTGTGCTGATATGTAGTGGTGTGTAGTGTGAGGTGCGTGGAAGTTATGTGGGTGATGGTGTTGTGTGCCTGTGGATGCTAGTTTGTTGATGGTGGTGTCTCTCTCTGGCCTTCTCTCTGTGATTCTGGTCGTAGGGGTATGTGGGTGATGTGGACGTGTGTTTTATATAGTATTGGGTGTGTGGGAGTGGTGTGTGTATGTGTATCAGGTGTGTGTATTTAGATTTGTCCAATGTGGCTGTGTTTTGTAAATGTGTGTGTATTTTGAGCGCAGCAGTGTGTACCGCCAATGGAATACCGCGGTTGAAAGACCGCCGGGTGGATTCGTGGGTCGTGATAGTGTGGGCGTATTTCTGTTGGCGTGACGGTGGAGGTTTTGTTTTCGCCAGTTTATCACTGACCTTTGGTGTGGCGGGCTTGTGTGTGTGTCTGAATTTTGGCGGATTCCGTGCTGTGAAGCATAATAGCTGTGGCGGTTTTCCGCAGGCGCGGCGGTGTGTTGGTGGTGTTCTGCACGCCGGTAAGCAGCTTTTACCGCCAATGTTGTAATGACCGTCATAATTTCTAAGCCGATCATTTCACTGAGAATTTTAAGTGGAATCTCTCAGCAATAGATTCAGTCAAGATACATTTAGTCTCAGAATGAATCCAAGACATCCTCAAATAGAATGGGCCAAAATGTGTCAGAGTCAGAGGGCTCTCAGTCCTTCCAGTCTAACAAGTATGGTGAGCATAGTCTTGCCTCTTAGTTTGGGAACACATTTTTGTAATAATATACACTGCAACAAACTATAAAGCTTGAGTAGATAATCTTCAGCAAGAGGCAATCAGTGCTTGAAGTCATCATTTGAATAGGATAGCTTCCATCAAAATGGCCTGTTTTAGCAAAGAACATTCTAAATACATGATACATTTATCTATTACTTAAAGGCAATGAAACACTTGAATTCCTTCCCACCAGTCAATGTCTATAAGGAAAAGAACAGTTAAGTGAGCAAGAGACGTTTTTGGAATTGTTTCATTTCTATTCTCGGATGTCTTTCTAGCAAAGCCTATTCATGAAAAACAGTTTTAAGATTAATCTAATATTGCAGTAATAATTTTCATACATTAAATGGTCATGAAAGAAAGCGCTAACACTCTCTCTGTTCATCTGTTTGTTACCATAGAACATTTAGGTCATGGAATGTTCTACTTATGTCCATACCACCGGTCAAAACTAGCAAAGAGAAAAGAAAGAAAAGCAAGAATTAGGAGATGGTACTTGTTAGCAGCTCAGCCGAGTATACGTGGTCATGCAAGCTTCAATTGCAAAATCCACATTTAAATGCAGTGTTTAGTTATCGATTACAAATCCTTCCGTACAGGTTAATATTATAACATTTGTATTCTTATAAAAGACTCTCTCTGAGTCTCAACTACCCTATTTTTGCTAAACCCATTTAAAAAAAAAAATAATTTATTAAGCTCTTGCAAGAAAAAAAGTCATCTAGGAAACTATATGTCCAGCATGTTACTGAAAATACATATTTGACAACTATAATCAATTAAATGTAATGCATATTTCATAATTCATGATTAGAAGAAAACAGACTTGAATATGGAGAGGAGCAATACTACAAATATAAGGCAACAGAGAGAACCCTGCTTTAAAGTGCAAATATGGATCTCAAGGTCCTCCATATAATAACAATAGAATTATAACAATCTCAATGATTGGGAAAGTGGCAGGCGTACCAACTTCGAATTAAAGTACAATAGAATAAGGTGCCATTTTGCATGTGGAAATAAGACACCAAATGATCAGTTGTGAGAAAATGCAACCAGCACAATAATTAAGAAAACAGCTTGCGAAGAAAGTTCTGATTAAAGTTTAGTAAAATATAGTGCCATGTGCCAGATTATTTCCCCGAATCCATTAGGGTAAAGTGCTACGTGTAGTCAAACCAACATGAATGAAATTCAGATGTAACGTATTGAATGCTACTAGAGACAAAACTCTTTTGTGGCAGAGCACTGACCAAGTTTGACCTGCCCCCTCCTAATCGGGCAGGTCAGACTTGGGCAAACAGAGGGCGAGAGAAATGAGGTGTGAGCCACACTTAACAGGGATTGCTAATCGAGCCGTCCAGGCCTGAGATGGATTCAAAATGGGATCAAATAGCTGTAAACTTCTTATCGCTCCCAACACGTTTTGCATAGGCTTCTTCGTATATTTGTGTTCTTAACATTTTATTGCAACATCTCTCTAATGTAGGGACCAGGATAGTCCTTCAGTTTTGGAGAATAAAGGACCAGGCTACTGTTCATGCAATTGAAATAAACAGGTGTCCTGCCTCACTGACTCTCTGGCTCTCCTTTGAAACCCCAAAGAGTGCAAAGCTGGCATCAGCGCCCCTAGCACTCCCTACTCCTTTACTTATAGTGGCAAATAGCCACTCCCAGAATTACCTTAGTTTTGGGTACATAGATAATATATGGAGCCAATCTCCTGCATTGTACTGTTGGAAGAGAAAACATCGGTTGTGGATATCAGGATACATTCCATGCAGAGCATTAGGAGTGTAGTATGCCATCCATCGAGAGAAAAAGGCCATTCTCTTAAAATTTGCCGCTCTCAACGACTTGTACCCCATCTCGGAGATAACCTGCCAATCATCCTCCGTAAGTCTACATTGGGTTTTCACATACATTCTTTCAAGAAATCTAGGAATAACATCCTGAGATGACATGCTGTGCAGCAACCTGTACCAGTTCCCAATACCCGTAAGCCTACTCTTGATAAGTGAACACATAGCCTGTGTGGTTCCTGACTCAAATCATAAGAATTTAATAAAAATGGGTTAATTGAATAAGGCTCTACCTAAAACTATTTCCTTGGCCCCACACCTCAGCATAACCTCATCCCAGGTGATTAATTTACCTCTTATAGCAAAATCCCCTAATCCTTAAAGATGTGAGGTACTCAAAACGACACCACAGTCTTCGAAAGAAACAGGAAAAATGGTTACATTCTGGAATCTGCAGATAATTGAAGCCTGCAGGAATATGTTATAACTTGAGTATGGCAATCATCCTACTGTCAAACTCCTGAGGTGTTTTATACCTAGTTTTCCGTGGCAGGTTAGCTATTTTAACAAAAGCAGGGAAACTAATTGCAGATTCCTTAAAAAGAAATCGTCCAGAGCCCCCCTACCTTCCAGTATACTTCCCATTAGATCAAGAAACGCCACTTGATAGTACTTCCACATATGCAGAAGCGCCAGGCCTCCCTGAATCTTCTCGAGCTGTCCTATGGCACGTTTAGCTCTTGGGGGGCTCCTATTCTGTATGAAACTTCTGAAAAGGGAATCTAAGCCCTGGAAGTAGCTACTATTCATTTGATAGGAATATTCGAGAACAAAAACAGGAATACGGGTAGTATCAACATCTTAACTAATGCCAACCTCCAAATAAACGTCAATGGGAGGAGAGACCATCTGTCCAGAAATTCTTGTGGTTTTCTCCGCATAGCAACATAGCTGACTGGGCTTTGAGCAGTAGCCTGATCCTGTAAGAATACCAGTAACTCTTCGACTGATGAATTAAAAAGCAACACTTCCGTCTTGCTTTGCAACTCCTTATAGCCCTGAATGCCTGTGTTAACGCGTCCCTTTATGATAATTATTTACACATTAGGACTCGTTTTCAGGCCAATGAATCTTTTGACCCAGTTGAGAGACACCTTAGGACGAGATAGCTAATCAATATGTCAATCAATACGTCTATGATGTCACCAATATTTATCACAACAATACATTTCACTTTAGTCAAAGTCATTAATCAATTCAAAACACTACCATGACCTTTCAGTCATGAATAACCACACCAGCTCAGTAGAATTTTATGAGTTTTATTCCCTATTGCTTACAAATCTAAAAGCAGGTGCGTTAATCTCAAAACCAAGAAACATAATAGCATAGTCACGCTATAGCAACTTTGGTAAGATTTCATTAAGGCGAGAATCCCAAACATCAGAACATAACACGGCGTGAACATAGATCGATTTAGCAGAGTGTCAATAACGCGTCAGTTCAACAAAGCATAGATTTGGTCGTTTGTCTATTTGCGTCAGTTTAGTGAACACCTGTCCTAACCACTGATTAGCATTAGCATGTTGGGCTTCATGCAAACGATTTAGAACACCAATTTGGAAAACATCTAACTATGGTCTCTGTCAAAAGTAAGCAGTTGGTACCTAGAAAGGAAAAGCAAACAGACAAATCACAAATGCATTGTCATAATTACCCTCCAAGGTTTAGGGCAGCACACAGGTTCAGTCTTCGTCTTCAGGACATCAGTCAAATCGCCATCTGTCATAACTCAGCTCCGGGGCAAAAAGGGGCACTTCCCTCATAAGGAGGTAAAGTGTAATATGGACAATCTAAGGACAAGGATGGTTTAAGTAAAACCAAGTAAGTCACCAAACAGAGTGACAAAGTTTCTGGATTAAATCAATAGCATTCCCTACCTAATTCTAAATGGCTCCCCGTGTCATGGGTTTTCATCCCTTTTTCATGTTACATTCCCCCAAAATTCTATTGGACATTGTTATACCCCACTATCTTTAACCTATCAGCAAACACATTAGGTCACCTATCTTTCACCCCATATTATTTTACAAGTCTCTCATTGGTCCTCCTATTCGATGTCTTCAGAGGTGGCACGTCCGGTATGATTTCATCTTTCTGTAATTCTTTGCACACCTTTTGGTCAGTAGCTCCATTGTCCTCACCGGTTTGAATGACCTTGTACATTACATTAATCTACACTGTTTCATTTTGTTTTAATATCACCCTACAAGCAATGAAAAATGCATGGGAACGTATCTAGCCTGGTTACATTCGTCTTCTAGTTTGAAGAAAAAGAGATTGTGTCCTTTTGTGAGTCAGCAAACTGCAAGATAGGAAAAATACATTTAATATGAGAGCCAAGCAGCTAAGCTTCGGCTCATGCTAACTTAAGGCCTATAAGGATTTCAGCACAAATTCAATAACACAATTATTACTAATTAGTATAAACGTATTCAATATAATAATACATAAACATTTTAGTCATCATTATTAGTCTACGTATACATTGGCGGCCACTCCCCATGGTCACATTTCAGGTGCACGTTTAAGCAAAATTACTATTACAGTTTTCTATGCGACATTATCACACATTAATTCATAAACATTTTTATCAATATAGATTATATAAGCTACGCTGTCTCAGTCCCTCCTCTGATGATGTTCGTCATCACACATATCTTTCCCTGTAACCTTTCACTTAATTTTTCACCTTGCGCATAATGCGCATTTCAACATCTTGTCCCTTGTGTGAACTTTCCAAAATTTCATTAAACATTTTCTCCCTTTCACTCTCTTCATTCTTCTTATTCCTCTTTGTCCAATTTCTTTTAATTTTATCATTAATTTTGCATGCTCCCCATAAACCTAATAAACAGGCCAGAACAATTAATAGACCCCCTAATATTTTTGCAAGAACCCCATTTCAAATATTGCTAAACCAGCTCCCTACTCTGGCAATTCCTTTTCCTAATTTCTCCCACACTACAGGTTCCTTCAAATCCTTCAAATATGCACTATCTTTAGTTAGGTTAGTAAGCATCCCTCTAATCTTTTTACTATTATCGGGTATATATGAGCAACAATGACGCTCGTTGAGCATCTTGCAGACTCCGCCGCTCTTTGCTAAAAGAATGTCTAAAGCAAACGGATTTTGAAGAGTCATAGCTCTTTCCGCAGCAAGTTCAGTATCCATCAGGAGTATAGCCCCTGTAAAATTTGTCAGCATGTTATCCACAATAGTAGACAACTTTCAAATCTTTATGGAGTTTAAGATAACCCCCACTGAAGGAATTATGGCTCCAAATATGTCACCAACGACAGCAGCCGCTGTCTCTCGTTTTTGTCTAGCATGTTGTAATTCAGACGTTTTAGGTATTTGCTTTAAGTCATCAATCTGGTAAATCTTTGGGAAAACTATTCCCAAATAACATGTCCCATACAATCCCTAAGGGAGACAGTAAGAAGCATTAAGTCCACAGATATAATAGATCCCAGGGATCGCTGGATCCTGTCCATTTAACATGAATGTCCATTTACTCTGAAACAAAAACACATGCCTGCATTCACTCGTTCCCACAAATAAAGTGTCATGTTCAGATTTCGGCCTATATATACAAAGCCTTCCTACATGTAATGCATCTATAGCTAGTTTGCCTTGCGTCTTTATTGCAGTGTAAGCATAATCATTTGCATATGTGCGTTTCTCTAGCCCCTTTTCTAATCTTTCTTTTAATGCTTTGCGTCTATCATCAGTGTGATCTAAGAAGCTTTTCTCTACAGGTGTCAATTAACAAGTCAGATTATTGCGGTGTGCATAAGCTGTCCCAAATGTAAGCGTCGGTTCAAATAAACCTCTAGCTAATTTTATACTATGCTCCTTAGCTAACTTGTTCAGAAACTCAATCACTGGCACAAAAGAGAACACATCCAAATTTGAATAAAAATATTGCACATGCTCTTGATTATAGAATCTTGTTAGCAGCAAACTACAACTTATCCCGTAGGTTAATGGAAGACTATGATAGGTGACCCCCTTTTGTACTGATGAAGGAACCTTTGTGCACACATAACAGTTCTTTGCATCCATGGTTTCAACATACTCATTCAGCAAGCGATAGAAGACATTAGTGGAGAGTTCCCCTTTTGAGTTAGTTCCCTCATGCAAGTGTTTTGTATTCTGCTCAAACTTTTCCCACGGTGTTAGTATTGTAGTCTCAGGTTTTGAAGCATCGTTATTTGCTTTCTTATCCAACCACGGCATTCCCACAATCACTCCTACAATTATTATTGCACACACAATACCTAAAATAAGACTTAACCAACCACACACCTTACCCTTTTTGTTACTACCTCTATTATGAGCCATGTCTGCAAAGAATCAGATAGCAGAACAACAATCAACTTGAGGACGATATAAAACTCTCTCTTTTTTTTTTTTCTTGATGCAAAAGTCTCTTTCTCTCTGCGTGTATTTACAGCATTTCACTCACTCCAGGTCCCTTTTGTCAAATCAGGTTTGCAGCTTGTCATAATCGGGTTTATCAGTGTCACATCCGGTAGTTTATAAGTCTCTTTCTCAGCTTTTCAGCTTTTAAGCTTTCAATTTAAAATTTTAGTTTTAACAAAGTCTCTTTCTTTGATTGATTTCAGGTACCGTAGTATTGGCCTGGTATTTCTCGATCAAAACAGAACGCTAAGAATTCTTGTTGCCATTCAGATGTTGTTGCATATGCCCATTCAGGACCTGCGTACCTTCTATTTGAGGTTCTTTTTCTTTTCAATCTGCGTTCGCCTTGCAATTCTCCTTCACTTAGATCCTCTATTCGGGATGTATCAGTTTCTTCTGTTATTGTTTGACCTGGTACGACCCTTTCTTTTGCAGCCTGTTTCTCTGGCCAGTTATCTCTCTTATGCGTTTTCTTCCTGCTTGTCCTTTCAGGACGCTGAACAGCACCCTCCTCTTGTGCTATGGTGTTTTCTCTTGACGGACCTGCAACTGGCTCAGGGGATGCCGGTGTGTTTTGATCTCTCTCTACTATTTCCCCTTCTTCTTCTTCTGGATCTGTGACAGGTTCAAGCTCTAGCCCGTATCCGTGTACTTCTGGGAGAACCTCTCCTTGATTTAGTTCTCCTGCTGCCTCTACTGAGATAGGCACACTGTCACCTCTCTCGAACTCGTTTACTGTTTGAGGGACTAGGCTGTTCTCAGCGGGCTCTCCTACAGTCTCAGTTCCCCCTTGGCTATTTTCAGGCCCTGAGACTTCCTTCTCTGGACTTACTGAGTCGGATACTTCAAGTTCCTCATCAGTTGGACACGTTACTTTCTTTGTGTGACTGGCATGTATCCAATTTGGAACGCCTACACATTTCACAGCAGTGGCTGTTGTCAGTATTACTTGATATGGCCCCTTCCAGCGCGGCTCTAAACACGACTTTCTCACGTGCTTCTTGACAACCCCCCAGTCACCGGCTTGCAGGGTGTGACCTGTATCACTGATCGGTGGCAATGTGTTGGTTTCCACCTGGTGAGAAAAAGAGCAAACCACATCAGCCAATCATTTGCAGTAGTCCAACACCATATCATCCGTGATATTCACAAGAGCATTTGCAGGCATTGCAGGCAGCCTCATAGCTCTACCCATAAGGATCACATGGGGTGATACTCCTGTCTTCTTATCAGGGGTGTTCCTCATCGACATCAGCACTAAGGGCAATGCATCTGGCCATTTCATATTGATAGCTGCGTACATCTTTGTCATTCTCGACTTCAAGGTACCATTCATTTGTTCTACTAGTCCTGATGCTTCAGGGCGGTAGCTACAATGCAGCTTCTGTTCAATGTCTAATGCAGCACACAAGAACTTAATCACCTCATTGTCGAAGTGTCTGCCCCTGTAAGAGTCACCAGATCCTCGGGGTCCGCGCACGTTCCCAGCACGTCCACCACTGAACAGCTCCAAGACTCTGATAGATAAATCACAGAGGCTAAGAGAGTTCAAGAGGGGAAGAGGGGATTAGGAAGGGAAACATCTGGGAAGGAGACCTGTAGTAAGAAAAAGGTTAGAACAAACAATATGAAAATTATATCTCCTGAAATCAATACTAGGCTATGATTCTAGTCATTCTGAAACATGAACAATCTAAGAATTAAGTTTAAAATGACTAAGTTTCAAGATGGCCGGAGACCTGTAAGGGAATCAAGATGGATTAAATGAAAACTTTCTTATTCAAGTACTTTCCTTTACATGAGAATCAGAAAAACATTCTGACTAAATTTTAAACCAGTCATATAAATCCTTTTTTGAGAATGCATACTAGGACCATACAATATTGCATCTAGACACTCAGATTTTCTGTGTACACTTAAAATGTTTCAACACACATTGTGCACATTGTAGATTTATATATATATATATATATATATAGTAAACACCATAAAAGGATTGTGCACCATGAATAACACAATATGGATTCAGGAAAAACAAATCACATAACTTGTCAACTCGAATATTTCATGATAAATATCTTAGAATAGTGACATACAATAAACAACATGAATTAAACTTGAGGAGAGAATCGTGCGTCTTGCCGATTCGTAAACCACGATGTAAATGCCAAGAAATAACAGCTCACAATGAATAACAAGATCAAAGTACAATGAAACGAATCGCAAGTCTTTTGTCGATTCTTAAGCCACCATGTAAATGTCAAGAAATGGTAGCGCTCAATGAACAACAAAGTTAAAACACCATAAAGCGAATTGCGCGTCTTGCCGATTCTTAAGCCACCATGTAAATGTCAAGAAATGGTAGCGCACAATGAACAACAAAGTTAAAACACCATAAAACTAATTGCGCGTCTTGCCACTTCTTAAGCCACCATGTAAATGTCAAGAAATGGCAGCGCGCAATAATTAACAAGATTCAATTATCATGAAACGAATCGCGCATCTTGCCATTTCCCAAGTCACCCTGCAAATGTCACACTCAAGCGCATATTTCACACGCGCAAAGTACTCTGTCAAATCATAAAAGATTTAGGCCCAAGAACATCAGAGTTCTCGATAACGGTGTCGGGAGGCCAGCCCAACCACCGTCTTACCACCCAGAACAAGGATCTCCAAATGAAGAATGAAAGTCAGATGTCTGGAAGATCAAATAGGCCACCGGGACAGGAGCTCAGGAAGTAGCTGCTGCTCTGCACCAGGACCTCTGAATAGTGAGCACTTGGAGCTGGGCTGGCTTCTTTTTATAGAGTCTTGGCCCAGCCCACAACCACACCCAGGCATGCTGCAGGGAAAGTCTCTAGAAGGCCCTGGAAAGGGACCACACCCTAACACACTCTGAAAGCCTGCAGCAATACATTGCAACACACTCTGAAAGCCTGCAGCAATACATTGCAAATGAACAGCATTTGTAAGCACATTAAAAATAAGTCTTCAGGATTGAACTCTGCAATGCAAAAGGTTAAACAACAACATATCAGCACAATGCATAAATTACGTTGTTTTGAGAGTGCTGGGTTTTTGCATTCTAGTCGCCAATAGAGCGCGCACTGCCCTGGTGTTGACAGCCCCTATCTGATTCTAAAGAGACCGGAAAACCGAACCTGGGTATTAGTTCTCTAAGCAGCAGCTTTGCAACTGTGATACTATCATTTCTACGTGTGGGGTAAGCTTCGATCCAGTGAGTGAAAACACATACAATCACCAACACGTACTTTAATCCTCCACAAACAGGCATCTCAATGAAATCCATTTGCATCTTGCTAAATGGACCACCAGCTCTCCCTATGTGGCTCAAAGTTACCACAGTCCCTTTTCCTGCATTCATCTGTTGACAGATGATGCACCTGTGACAAGTAACCTCTGCGGCCTATCTGAATTTCGGGTTAAACCAGTCAATCTTAAATGACCTGATCATTGCATCTCTCCCAAGATGTGCCTGTCCATGATAAAGCCTTGCAAATTGTGACAGAAGACTGTTTGGCAAAACCAGTTTCCCCTCCTCTGAGACCCATAAGTCATCAGCTCTTTGTACACATTGCATTCTCTGCCAGGAGCGTTTCTCCTCTCTTCTAGCACGACCCTGTAGCGTTTTTAGCTCATCTAGTGTATCAACCACCCTTAATGCAAAGTTCAAGCATGTGTCATTTTCAGTTTGCGGTAACAATTCCCACTGATCCTTGAATGATATACAGTTCAATGCGCAAAACCTTGCGACTTGATCTGCATAGCCGTTTCCCATGGACACAAAGGGGGTCATTACAACCCTGGCGGTTGCTGACCGCCAGAGTTAAAGTGGCGTTCGTACCGCCAACAGGCTGGTGGTACAAAAACCCATATTTTGACCGCGGCCGGCGGTATTCTGCCATCTTAGCCCCGGCTGTGATAATCCGCCAGGGCAGCGCTGCCCTGGGGATTATGACTCCCCTAACGCCAGCCTGTTTCTGGCGGTTTGCACCGCCAGGAAGAGGCTGGCGGTAAGGGGACTCAGGGGGCCCCTGGGGGCCCCTGCACTGCCTATGCACTTGGCATGGGCAGTGCAGGGGCCCCCAGACAGAGCCCCGTCGCGCATTTCACTGCCCGAATTTCGGGCAGTGAAATGCGCGACGGGTGCTACTGCACCCGCTGCACATCAGCATTGCCGCCGGCTCAATTACGAGCCTGCGGCAATGTTGATGTGACTTTTCCGCTGGCCCAGCGGAAAAGTCAAAATACGGAGCCAGCCATACCGCCAGCACTGGCGGTATTCTGGCTCCCGCAACCTCGGCGGTCTGCAAGGCAGACCGCCGACGTTGTAATGACCCCCAAAGTCTTGCGACTTAACATGAGCATTGCATTTCACCACGGAAATTTCAAGAGGTAACTGAATCGCATGTAACAAATCCTTAATTTGTTCACTATTTTTCACAGGAGAACCAGAAGAGGTCATGAAACCTCTCTGTGACCACAATTGGCCAAAATCATGCACAATTCCAAATCCATATCTGCTGTCAGTATAGATAGTGACCCTCAGATTTTCAGCTGCGTGGCATGCCTTAGTAAGGGCAATTAGCTCTGCCACTTGTGCGGAATACACTCTCTCGAGCCAGGAAGCTTCAATGATACCAGCTATGGTACACACAGCATAACCAGCTCTCAGAATTCCGACTGAGTCTCTCAAACAGGATCCTTCAACAAACATAATGCAGTCATTTTCTTTTAACCGCATATCTTGAATGTCAAGCCGGGGCTTGGTACATAGTTCTGTTACCTCAAGACAATCATGCTCCACTTTCCCTTCATTATTAATCTCGGTACTCTCAACAGGAAGTAGAGTTGCCGGGTTCAATACAGTACATCGCTTCAGTGAGACATTAGGCGACCCCAAAATGATTGCCTCATATCGGGTAAGTCAGGCATTTGTCATGTGCTGAGTTTTAGTTCGAGTCAACAGAATTTCAACTGAATGTGGAACCATTACTGTCAAGGGATGTCCCATCACTATGCCTTCACACTGCGTGAGGCTTTGACCAACTGCTTCAACTGCGTGCAAACAACCCGGTAAGGCTGCTGCGACGGGGTCCAAGGAAGCTGAAAAATATGCTACAGGGCGGTTTGCATCTCCATGGACCTGTGTGAAGACAGACAAAGAACAAGATTCACGTTCATGACAAAACAGTAGACAAGGCTTTGTGTAATCAGGCATACCCAAAGCTGGTGCCCTGCACATGCACTCTCTCAATTCCATGAATGGCTCAAGCTCTTCCTTGGATAGGGTTATGGTATACGGTTCATCCTTAGTCTCTTTGCCTGTCAACTTTATCAATGGTTTAGAGATAATTGAAAAGTTGGGTATCCACTGGCGACAGTAGCCCACCATTCCCAAAAACATCCTGACATCCCTCTTTGTTGTCGGGGGGTTCAGTTGCAAAATAGCTGTCACCCTTTCCTTTGATATTCTCCTGGACCCTCTCTCAATCAAGTGTCCTAAGTACTTTACCTCTTTCTGACAGTACTGCAGCTTCTTTGGTGACACTTTATGTCTGTTCTTTTCTAAGTGATTCAGTAAGATAATTGTGTCATACCTACAGTCATCTTTTGTCCTGGACGCAATCAGCAAGTCGTCAATGTACTGCACTAGAGTCGAACTGAAAGGCAGTACTAAGGATTCTAAGTCCTTTTTCAATATCTGATTGAAGATGGACGGTGACTCAGAAAACCCTTGAGGAATTCTGCACCAACTCTACACTTTGTCCAGAAATTTGAAACTGAATAAAAACTTGCTGTCCTCATGAAGAGGCACCGAAAAGAAAGCTTGTGACAAGTCTACAACGGTGAACCATTCAGCATCACATAGAACCTGAAACATGATCACTGCTGGGTTTGGCACTGTGGGGCAACACTTCACCACAATCTCATTTATTTTTCTCAAGTCCTGCACAATTCGAACCTTCCCACAAGGCTTTTTCAGACCCATTATCGGTGAATTACATGGGCTGCTCAATACTTCCTTCAGGACTCCTTGTTTTACAAAGTCAGCGATTATTTGCGACACCTGAAAAAGGACATCTTGTGCCATGCGATATTGTGGCACCTAGGGAAACACCGCATTTGGCTTCACTTGAACTTTAACTGGTTCCACTCCTTTTATCAGTCCCACTTCCTTTCCTGTCAAATCCCACACTTTCTCTGTCACTGTTCCCTGGAACTCGGCTGGGAAGCATCTGGATTAATGTTATCAAAGGCTAATCTTCATTCGCAGCTTCTGTCTCTAACTCTGAGAACTGACCATCATCCCCTTCATCATCACTGTTTGTCTGCACCTCAATTCCATCATTGGAACAGGTAATTGAACATTTCGTGTTGCACAGTAAGTTTCTTCTCAGTAAGGACACAGGACTTGAATCGCAGACCACAAACTTATGCAGACCCTGGAAGTTGCCAATCTAAACTTGCACCGGACCTGTAATCGGATTTGTCAAGTACTGGTTTGCTACTCCGACCACTCTTATGGTATGCCCTGAAAGTGGTAATTTTGGAACCTCTGCACTTCTGACTGTGGAGCGTATAGCTCCGGTATCAACCAAGAATGAAACCTTGTGACCCATCCCCTTTCCCTCTACATAGGGTCCCCTCTGATCTACTTCTAGGGACGCTGCAAGCCTGCACTCTTCACTGTCTGAACTGTCATCCGACCATTCATCATTCAATCCATCTTCACCACGCAATGGGAATTGCTGTACTGTATTATTTTGGCTCATCACTTGACCTGTGACCTGCTGAGGAAGCATCACCTGTTGCTGTCCCATTGGAGCTAATGGTAATTGCATTTGCTGTCTAGGTACCATGGGAACCTGCTGTTGTACTTGCTACATTTGCGCTGGTTGAACACGCGGCATTTGCATTTGCAGCATGGGCTGTAGCCCTTGCATCTGAACCATGTTATTTTGGAAGTTCGGATTTAATTTTCTCAATTTTGGACCTCTCACATTTTGAAATGTACCAACATTAGTGCTTTGTTGAACGGCACCATCCTGACCACATTTGGGCATTCCCGCTTCCAATGCCCCACGACCCCGCACGTGTGACATGGTGACATCTTTTTCATCCCTGGCGCATCATTTTGAACCACAACAGTATTCAAATCTGGACCGCGATTCACAAAACCTCTCAGTTGTGCCTGAAACACACCATTCCCTTGCGGTTGCTGCTGTATCATCTGCTGGATTCCATTTCCCTGCATCCCTGCCTGCGTTATCTGCATCACCATCACTTTCTCTTTCAACTTTTTCTGCTTCAGCTCGATCTCGTCACTACAGTATTTCGCATACTGCAACACCTCATCAATCGGCTTTGCTTGCCAACAGATCAAATGATTCTTAATCATCTGGCTAACCTCTGGTCTCAGCCCTTCAACAAATCTGAACACGAGATGGTTCATGTCTTTCGGCTCAATAGTCTCAGTAACACTGTAATGTTTGAATGCCTTCAACAATCTCTCATAGTAAGCATGTATCGATTCTTTAACCTCCTGTGAGGTCCGGTCGATTTTCTGCCAATCAGTCACTTTCGGCGACACTTTCTGTTTCAAAAACTCAATCACTTTGTGATAATATTTCATCACCTCCTCAGATGGTGCTCCAGTCACCTTATCCCTACTCGGCTCCTTTGTCAGCCAGTCTACCCCTCTCTTGCACTCAAGCCATAAGTCGGGCGGAACAATGATCTCAAACAAAGTATTCAAATCTTCCCAGAGACACTTTGCAAGTTTCACAAACCTACCTGTTTGCTGATACGACTCTATTGGTTTCTCCCTCAACCAGGGATAATCATTTGTGAAAGTTAGGATGTCTCCCCTGGACCACGGTACATGGATTAGAACCCCACCAGCTGTTTCTCTCATGGGTAACATCTTTACTGATTCTGTATCTGGTGAAGTTTTAGCTTTACTTGACCCCGGACTGTCACTTTTCTCCTTAGCTCTTTTCTTTGCCCATCTGCCTTCCCACTTTTCTAAAGCTCCCCATATTTGCGCACTTTGCAATATTTCCCTTAGATGCGCTTTCATTCCGGCAGGCCTCATATGCTCGAAGTCTTTTGAGTCAAAGTCTAACCTGTAGCTTCTTTTCGAATGTTTAGTCTTCTCAATATCAATATTGTATTTGTCTGCCAGGTTCGCTAAACTCTGATGTACCTTAGCTACTTCTTTAGTGATCTTAGGGCACATATATCTCAATTCTGCTTCTGTGTACGACTCTAATCTACTTACCCCCAATGTTCCTTCCACTAATTCAGCAGCCTCCACTCCCAGTCTCACAAAGTTCAGGTAGTCATCTTTCTCAGACCTTTCTAACCTCTCTACAGTTGCTGCGGCTTTTGGAGTGTACGTTTTTTCTAACCACTCATTCACTTGTTGCACTGTAAAATCTTGCAGTGAGATATTTCCTGCATGCATCATTGGTGACTGTGAAGCATTCGTACTTATTGTCTGTGGGGTTAGCACACCTAGCCCTGCCTGTCTCATTGCCTCCAACGGTGCTTCAACCGGGTTAAGGTCTAACAAAGACCTCGGTCTTTCGACCGCTTGCTCTCCTGGGGCCATTAACTGGGGAGTTCCCGTGGACCCTCCTCTTAGTAGATCTTGTGTCATTACACCCTGATCACACATGCCAGACTTATTTTGTGCATACAATGGCACCGGTGGACTAACAGTAATTGGCAATGATATGGCAGCTGGTGTCTGACCTGGTCCCAAACCCCGTGGAGCAGCGACCCCAAAAGTTTGATTCTCTGAAGCCGGGGCAGGTATTAATGGAGGTCCTGCTGCTGGATTATACCCTGGTATTAGTTGTGGCTGTTGCTGGGGCAGCAATTGTGGAGTTGGCTCAATCTGCACTAACCTCGATTTTGTATATATCGGGTCCGGTGGCACTATCAGATTTGTAGTAGTCTCTAGTACTGGGACGTCTGATAGATTCTCTGTATCTACTGTAGAGGTTGCAACTGTATCTGCATGTCTGGCGCAGTGGGTACACTGACATCATTCTGTATCGAACCCGTATCACTAGTCCGTGCTGTATCAGTAACTCCCTCCTCCTGCGTCTGGGACATTGTCGCTTACCGCATAAGGTGGCGGGCGATCATGCAATAACTGATTTAGAAATTCTTCGTTATCTGAATCATCTTCTTCTTCCCAAGATCTCTTAGTCTCTTTAGGCTTACTAGAGTCCTTGTCTGTCTTACAGGTAGCTTTCTTCCCCTGCGTCTTATCTCCCTGTGCTATTGCTGGGAATAACTTGAGTCCGTCAACTATTCCCCATCTCCACATCTTGCTCTCATTATCCCATCTAGCTTCCGCTAAAGTCTTTTCTGCCCTTTTTATTCTTCTTTGAAATTTCTCTTGTCTCTGTTTAATAGCCATTAAATCCCAAATTGCTAAAGCATCGAACTGAGCTGGCCTCGGAGGTGGCTTCTGTACACTTAACATCCACCTCAAATTCTCTAGAACTCTTGTATTGAATGTCCCGTGTTCCAGAAACGCCAAACATCCCTCTTTTTCTGTCAATTTGTGCCACTGTTTCATCCATAAACAAGGCGTGACACCTTTTTCCTCCATGACTATATAAGCTGGATTACCCTCAGGCGGTGTAGGCTCCCCTTCACTCGCCATAATGTATGCGTCTCCTTTCAGAGCGCTCTTAAAAGCCTTAATATAATTCATCTTTGCGTCTTTTCTTTTGTTGTATTTAATCAGAAAGTGACTTTAATTCCCAGGACACTCTTCACCCACGTTTTTCTCAACCTATTGCCTCTCACAGACGGCAGCCAATCCATGCGCGACCCCTCTCGGCAACTGACCTATCTCAGCGCTGCACCACTGACGTCACACTCACACACTGCAGCTGACAAAGTCTTGCGGCTCTTCCGCCCCTCACTAGATTCACACCAAACTAATGCAAAAATTACTGCGAGCACCTTAACAACAACAACAACAACGGTTTACTACAGGTAGGGTATCACATTTGCTTCAGAACTTTACATAGATTTCACTTGAAGCCTCTGCCACTACTCTCTCCTTCTCAGTTCCCGCACCCGCAAGCAGAATTCGACCCGCAAATCCTACTCTTGACTTGTCAATGGTCTGTCCTAGTGCACTTTAGAACTTGCCAAATCTCCATCGAAGGTTTCACACATACAATTTGACTCAAACTCGACTTGTCAACCACGCCCGATTGACCTAATTAAACCGCACAAATTACAACATAAACCCAAGTGTCTCCTACACTTGTCAATATACTCCGGAGTATTAGACCACGACAGGTCCGTACATGAACAACCAACCAGGTGGATAATTTTGAGCACAAAGCGCCACACTCATATGAAGTACGCCGACTTCCCTACTCTCATACTGTAGAGTACGCCCACTCCTACTAAAACAACATTACCTACCCTAAATACACACAGATTTCACAAATCACCTGCAAAATGCATAAGCTAAGCAAGCGCAAATTCTACACCACGCATGCTATGACGCCGAGAACATTCCCAACTCACTTAGGCAGGCTCTGAGATCCCAGGAAAGTCATGGTGAATTTAGAAACACATCATACCTCCAATTTGCATTATCTCAGAAAAACAGTCTAAACAATAATTCTCCGTCTTAGGGCCCCGAAGGGCAAAACTGTCGCTCTGCTACCAGAACTGTTAACGCGTCTCTTTATAATAATTTATTGCACATTAGTGTTCAGGCCAATGAATCTTTTGACCCAGTTGAGAGAAACCTTAGGACGAGATAGCTAATCAGTATGTCAATCAATACGTCTATGATGTCACCAATATTTATCACAACAATACATTTCACTTTAGTCAAAGTCATTAATCAATTCAAAACACTACCATGACCTTTCAGTCATGAATAACCACACCAGTTTAGTAGAATTTTATGAGTTTTATTCCCTATTGCTTACAAATCAAAAAGCAGGTGCGTTAATCTCAAAACCAAGAAACATAATAGCGTAGTCACGATATGGCAACTTTGGTAAGATTTCATTAAGGCGAGAATCACAAACATCAGAACATAACACAGCGTGAACATAGATCGATTTAGCAGAGTGTCAATAACGCGTCAGTTCAACAAAGCATAGATTCGGTTGTTTGCCTATTTGCATCAGTTTAGTGAACACCAGTCCTAACCACTGATTAGCATTAGCATGTGGGCTTCATGCAAAACGATTTAGAACACCAATTTGGAAAACATCTAACTATGGTCTCTGTCAAAAGAAAGCAGTTGGTACCTAGAAAGGAAAAGCAAACAGACAAATCACAAATGCATTGTCATAATTACCCTCCAAGGTTTAGGTCAGCACACAGGTTCAGTCTTCGTCTTCAGGACATCAGTCAAATCACCATCTCTCAGAACTCAGCTCCGGGGCAAAAAGGGGGACTTCCCTCATAAGGAGGTAAAGTGTAATATGGACAATCTAAGGACAAGGATGGTTTAAGTAAAACCAAGTAAGTCACCAAACAGAGTGACAAAGTTTCTGGATCAAATCAATAGCATTCCCTACCTAATTCTAAATGGCTCCCCGTGTCATGGGTTTTTATCCCTTTTTCGTGGTATATTCCCCCAAAATTCTATTGGACATTGTTATACCCCACTATCTTTAACCTATCAGCAAACACATTAGGTCACCTATCTTTCACCCCATATTATTTTACAAGTCTCTCATTGGTCCTCCTATTCGATGTCTTCAGAGGTGGCACGTCCGGTATGATTTCATCTTTCTGTAATTCTTTGCACACCTTTTGGGCAGTAGCTCCATTGTCCTCACCGGTTTGAATGACCTTGTACATTACATTAATCTACACTGTTTCATTTTGTTTTAATATCACCCTACAAGCAATGAAAAATGCATGGGAACGGATCTAGCCTGGTTACATTTGTCTTCTAGTTTGAAGAAAAAGAGGTTGTGTCCTTTTGTGAGTCAGCACACTGCAAGATAGGAAAAATACATTTAATATGAGAGCCAAGCAGCTAAGCTTCGGCTTATGCTAACTTAAGGCCTATAAGGATTTCAGCACAAATTCAATAACACAATTATTACTAATTAGTATAAACTTATTCAATATAATAATACATAAACATTTTAGTCATCATTATTAGTCTACGAATACCTTGGCGGCCACTCCCCGCGGTCACATTTCAGGTGCACGTTTGAGCAAAATTACTATTACAGTTTTCTATGCGACATTATCACACATTAATTCATAAACAATTTTATTAATATAGATTATATAAGCTATGCTCAATCACCTGTATATCCCTCTAATAGATCAATGGCCCCCTGCACGTTTGCTTTATCGTAGAACCATGCTGTCTGCAAACAACTTGAATTTGGACATCACCTCCACCTGTACTTTTATCCCAGGTACACTACATCATTTAAGCCCTAATGGCTTGGTGAAAAAGGCAAATGGTATTGGTGACATGGGACATCTCTGGCAGGTTGCCCTATTAATGTACACTTTAGCCACCATACTGGAATTGACTACCACCTTGGCCTGTGCCCTGGTACAAATTCTTAAGCATTGTGACAAATTGTGATGGGAAGCCAAACTTCATCAAACAAAGAAATTAAGCGTTTGATTAAATGTAAACTAATCTATTGCCTGAATACAAAAATTCATATTGACAGCTATAAGGCGATTGGCAAAGTAGCCGCTCTGATCTTTGTGGATCAACGCTTGGCCTGCTGGGGTAAGGCATGTGGCCCAGAGTTTATAATCAGTATTGAGCAGACTACTGGGTCTGTAAGGGTTGATGTTCGACGGAGATTTACCTTTTTTTAAGAAAACTAACAATAGTGGATTTCTTAAAGGAGCGGGGAACTTTCCCACCTTCCTTTATATAATTAAATTCATTAAATAGCTCATTTAGAAAAGGCACCAGTTACTGTGCACATTGCTTATAAAATTCAGAGGGAAAGCCGTCATTACCGCAAGCTTTAGCACTAGGCATTCTAGTTAAAGCATCAAAAACCTCTGACTCTGTTATTTCCCCCGTCACTGCCTTAGCCAATGAGTTTAAAAGTTGTGACAGTGTTAACAAACTAAGGGGCCAGATGTAGCAAGGGTTTTGCGAGTCGCAAACGGCGAAAATTGCTGTTTGCGAGTCTCAAAAGCCTCTTTGCTATGTAGAAATGCATTTTGCGAGTCAGATCCGACTCGCAAAATGCATTTCCGACTCGCAAATAGGAAGGGGTGTTCCCTTCCTATTTGCGACTCGCAATGCTATGCATTTTCATTTGCGACCGCGATTGCGGTCGCAAATGAATGCGCAGTTACCATCCACTTGAAGTGGATGGTAACCCAGGTGCAAACGGGAAGGGGTCCCCATGGGACCCCTTCCCCTTTGTGTCTGGAAAAAAAAAAAAAATCAGGGCAGGCAGTGGTCCAATGGACCACTACCTGCCCTGAAAAATACCGAAACTAAATGTTTTTATTTTTTTTCATAGTGCAGCTCGTTTTCCTTTAAGGAAAATGCGTTGCACTTTGAAAAAAAAAAAACTGCTTTATTTAAAAGCAGTCACGGACATGGTGGTCTGCTGTCTCCAGCAGGCCACCATCCCCGTGAGTGCCCTGACTCTCTATGGGGTCGCAAATTGCGACCCACCTCATTAATATTAATGAGGTGGGTCTTTGCGACCCCATAGCGAGTCGCAGTAGGTGTCTGAGACACCTTTCTGCATTCCAAATTGCGAGTTGCAATTTGCGAGTAGCTGGGACTCGCAAATTGCAACTCGCAATTTGGAATCTTCCTACATCTGGCCCTAAAACACTGCACCATGCAAGAGGAGGAGAACTGATATGTAGTTTCATAAAACTGTCTATAGTGATGAAGAAAGACCGAAGCCAATGCATCTTTCTCTAATATCATGCTTTGTGAGACTGGGTCTTCGATTTTCCTAACCGTTGATTTATCATGCTTAATCCAAGGGTTCTAAGCAAGAAATTTTCCAATCTGCTGACTCTCCTCATACAAACGTTTTTGAATGATAATTTCTTCTAATATTAAGAAATCTTGTAGGTTTTGTTTCGCCTTCTCCAAAACCTTCACTGAGGTTGCCTTACCTGATGAATTAATAACAGCCCTTGTAGCTGCATCAAGAGCTAATTGCAGTTTTTTAAATTACATATTGCGCCCTTTATTCTGATTGGCTTCTTAAGCAATGATACGTCCAAATGCCATGGCCTTGCCAATTTCCAAAACAGAGAAAAACAAGGCCGTGTTTCTATTAATTACATAAAACTCAGGTAGAAATGCATTCATATCTTGCGGCCATTCCTGATTTGTCAGTAGAGCCCTTTGAACTACCACCTAGGCCTTGATCTTGTGGTGTTAACTAATTCTATTGAAATTGAAACCACCAAATGATCTGAGAAAGCATTCGACCAAGTGACCGACCCACCTCTCTTAAAGGACTGGGAGACCAAGAAAAAATCACGGCAGGAAGCAGTTCTAAAGCGTTGCAAAAAGCAAGTGAACTGTGCTGTAGTGGGATGCTCAAGCCTCTAAAAATCTACAAGCCTAAAATATAGCTTTAGTACCAAAATCACTTTCCTAGTCTTGGGCTTGAGCTGTTTTTTAGCCTCATTATATGTAACTAAAGAAATGAAATCAAAGTCCCCTTCCAAGATCAACAGGCCCACTGCCCCCATACCGATATTATAGATGGAGAGTAAGGGTTTGATCGCATCACTAATAGGGTCATAGTAGTTCACCAAATTGAGGGTGGATCTATGGACCAATCCCTTCAGCTGAAGCCACCTGCCACAAGGATTCCTAATTAAGGCCCTCATTACAACCTTGGTGGGTGGTGGAGGCCGCCCGCCAAGGTTAAACCGCCAAGCGGCCACCTATGTCAGCCAATGTCAGCTGTAACATTGCAGCCGGCTCCTAATGGAGCCGGCGGTGTTGCGGCCGTGCAACGGGTGCAGCTGTGCAGACAGTGAAAAGCATGGTGGGGCTGTGCCTGGGTGCCCCTGACTGCCCATGCCAAGTGTATGGGAAGTGCAGGGGCCCCCAGGGGCCCCCCGACTCCCCTTCCCGCCAGCCTTTCCATGGCCGTCTCTACCGCCATGGACAGGCTGGCGGGAAGGGGAGTCATAATCCCAGGGCAGCGCTGCAAGCAGCGCTGCCCTGGCAGATTATAACCGCCGGGACAATGATGGCGGAAACCGCCGGGCCCGGTGGTGTGACCGCGGCGCTACCGCCAGCCTGTTGGCGGTACGATCGCCTATTCAACCCTGATGGTCTTTGACCTCCAGGGTTTTAATGAGGGCCTAAGTAGCTTACTTCCCAATCAATGCCCTTGCCCAAGTATATCGATACACCTCTTGCTGCCACCCTGGCTGAGGCAATGTGCACATGTGAGTAGCGCTTGGGAGTACAGATTTTAGGAGCTTTGCACCTCAGATGCATCACCTGTATAAAAATTACCTATGGAGAAAGATACATTAGCCATCTAATAAGGCCCCCAAATTTAAGCTTGTTAAGGATAACATTTACATTAGAGGAGATAATTCTTAGATTATGTATTACTGGATTTCCATGGTCCGCTGCAGCTGCTCCCGCTCAATCTGTCTATTTTGCTCCGCCTAATATACCCTTTATACTGTCCTTGCCTTCGAGGCCCTCCTCGCCTGGGACCCCTTGGAAAATGTCCCAACCTTCTCCACTCCCCTCCATGCAGCCCCCCATTCTACTCCTCCCTCTAAACACCAATCTTTCTCTGCCTCCCTCACCACCCCTAGTAACCGTGCCTACGAAGTGGTGCCTTGACATAGCACATGGAGGCTACCTAGAACATCTGTCAGCAGCATTAAGAACCTTGTAAATTTGCTGAAAATGGAGACCAAAAGTGTAATAAAGAGAGGGAAAAAATGACAAAAATGAAAATAAGAAAATAAGGTTTATCCTTTGCATTCCAAGATCACCAAAAAACACACAGTCCCATCTCCCCCATCCCAGTTGCTGCCGAGAGCGTAAAAGGTCTCTTGCTTGATCTACAGAATGAAAAATGTGTGAACGGTTTTTATGCAGTACATTCAATTTACACTGCTGGACGATGCCTGCAAGTGCTCTCAAGTTCTGAAAGATATTAATCATACCTATGAATACCTTATGAAAGTGGGCAGATGCTACTAACAAATCTGAGAAGATCCTGAATGAGCAGTTTTCCGAAGTTCTATAAGTTTTGTCCCTGATGGCATTAGCAAGAATGTATTCCAATTGTAGAAGTCCCCGAAATTGACTAGGATTGTTTCTGGGTATTTGGCATTAGAAGGTTAGCTGGCAGGAACACAATGTGCTTGCTGTTGGACTTTTTTGCTTATGCAGGGTCATCCCCAATCTTTTTGCCTCCTGCCTCCTATTTTTTCTGACCTGTTGCTGTTGGCTTTTGAACTCTGAGCAATTTACCACTGCTAACCAGTGCCAAAGTGCATATGCTCTCTGTGTAAATTGTATTGTTGATTGGTTTATCCATGATTGGCATATTTTATTTACCAGTAAGTCCCTAATAAGGTGCACTAGAGATGCCAGGGCCTGTAAATCAAATGCTACTAGTGGGCCTGCAGCTCTGGTTGTGCCACCCCCATAAGTAGGTATATAATCATGTCTCAGACCTGCCACTGCAGTGTCTGTGTGTGCAGTTTTAACTGTAAATTCGCCTTGGCAAGTGTACCCACTTGCCAGGCCTAAACCTTCCCTTTTCTTACATGTAAGGCACCCCTAATGTAGGCCCTAGGTAGCCCCAAGGTCAGGGTGAAGTGTATGGTTAAGGTAGGACATATTGGCGGTCATTCCAACCTCGGTGGTAAAAGGCACTTACCGCCAGACAGAAGACCGCCATAACACCGCCGCGGCCGCGGTAAACCGCCACGGTCATTCTGACCCACAACAGGCAAACCACCAAAATACCGACATCCACAAAAGTCCGCCACACCAAAGGTCAGCGATAAACTGGCGATGACCAAACCTCCACCGTCACGCCAACAGAAATACGCCCATGCCATTACGACCCACGAATCCACGCAGCGGTCTTTCAACCGCAGTATTCTATTGGCGGTACACACCGCCGCGGTCGAAATACACATACTCGTACAAAACACTACCACATTGGCCAATTCGAAATACACACACCTGATACACATACACACACCACTCCCACATACCCAATACAATATAAAACACACACCCACATCACCCACAAACCGCTACGACCAGAAATTCTGAGAGAAGGCCAGAGAGAGACACCACAGTCAACTACCAAGCATCCACAGGCACACAATACCAATACCCACAGAACTTCCACGCACCTCACACAACACACCACTAAATAGCACCCCACCTATCACTACACACTCCACCCCACACATCATCCACACCACCCCATGGCACCTCAAAGACACCCCAGGTTCTCAGATGCTGAACTCAGGGTCATGGTGGAGGAAATCGTACGAGTAGAGCCTCAGCTGTTCGGGACACAGGTGCAGCACACCACCATTGCCAGGAAGATGGAGCTATGGAGCAGAATAGTCGACAGGGTCAACGCTGTGGGACAGCACCCAAGAAATAGGGACGACATCAGGAAGTGGTGGAACGACCTACGGGGGAAGGTGCGTTCCATGGTATCAAGGCACAACATCGCGGTACAGCGGACTGGCGGCGGACCCCCACCTCCTCCCCCAGAATTTACAACATAGGAGGAGCAAGTCTTGAACATCCTGCATCCTGAGGGCCTCGCAGGAGTCGGTGGAGGAATGGACTCTGGTAAGTCTCATCTTCACTACTTCATCCCCCCACCCCACCTGCATGCCAACTCATACCCCCACCCTCACCCTCACCCCCATCACAACTACCCCTTGCAAATGTCTCACCATCACAACCGACCGATCCCAAAACTTAGCCCTGCATGTGGCCCCAAAGCATGGACACCCATCACCAAAGCATGCCCAATGCACATACCCATCACCCCCCCCCCAAAACACCGTCACAACAGCCCCCACAAAGGAATGCCAGCACTGGGGTACACAGGCACCCACCCATTGCATGCCATTGGCACACACAGAAGCAATAGCCATACTTTTATACCCCTGCAGGACCCGAACGCCAGGTCACTGCGCAGGAGGGTCCACAAATGTCCATTCCACCCCCAGAAGAGGCCAACAGTGATGACAGCAGCTCTGTCTCCCTGGATCTAGATGACCAGCCCGGTCCATCGGGGACCTCGGGACAGTCGGTTCCCCTCAGACAGGCACAGGCCACAGCAGACCTTCCCCCCTCTGGGAACACCAGCACAGCACCCACCCAACGGGCCCATACCTCTGTCCCCAGGACACGTCAATCAGTGGTGTGTCCACCACTACAGGGAACCCAGGCTAACCCACCACCCCAACAACAACAGGGACCTGGGGGCAGTGGTAGTGGGCACACGGTCCAGGGGACGGAGGCCCAAGGAAACAGGGGAACTGGGAGGACTGCTGTGCGACAGGGGGGAGACAGGCCAAGGGAACCCACTCTCCACGAGGCCCTCTCCTCCATCATGGGAGCATACCACCGCTCCCAGGAGACGATGGCGACGGTCCTGGCCAGGTTTCAGGAAATCCAGCTTCTGCAGGAGCAACAGTATATGGGGTTCAGGGAGGAACTAAGAAACATCAGTTCCGCCCTGGGTACCATCGTAGTGGCCCTGAATGAGTTAATCACCACATTGCGGACCACTGTGGCACATCAAAGGGCCCCTGACACTAGCATGGACCAAGAACTGGCTACCACCTCCGCCGGCGCTAGTGGACAGGAGGCCCCAACAGAAGACCAACAGGCCACCAGAACCCCACCCCCTGCAGAAGGAGAACCACCCCGCAAGTGGGCCCTGAGATCCAGGAAGAAGACAGAGTAACATGTCAAGACCCCCGCCAGCAAAGGATACCGCCCTGATTGTCATCCCACTGTCCCACATTGTCACCCTGTCCAACCTTAAACTGCCCCTGCTCCACTTCCCACAGGCATTTGGACAATGCACCTGTGAACCTGATAGTCTGGACTCTGCCATGGACAATCCTCCACCATCACCACTCACCGATTTGCAACCACCCATCCAAATTAGAGCACTTGAATAAACACACTTATTGCACATAAACAATCTGGAGTCTGTCTGTGATTTTAACAAATGTATTAGACATGACAGTGCCAAAATTGCTATTCACATTGTGATGCCAACAAACCGCTGTCACACAGCTGTAGTCCATGGGGAAACAAAGCAGATGTCACGCATTGGGGCCCACAGCTCTGAAAACGGAAGGGAAAGTCACAACACAGTTACCATACACTGGGGGAAAAAGTCAGACAGTAGAGAGGTAGGAGTCTTTAAGTAAATGTAATATGCCGGTGTGTACTCTTACCTGTGTGTCACTGAAAATATTGCTCTATTACTGTGTTCCTGTTGTCTATGTCGTCCTCTCCGGCTTCCTCTTCTTCACTCTCCACAGACTCCACAGCTGCTACAACACCACCATCTGGACCATCCTCCTGCAGAAAAGGCACCTGGCGGCGCAAAGCCAGGTTGTGAAGCATACAGCAGGCCACGATGATCTGGCACACCTTCTTTGGTGAGTACATTAGGGATCCACCTGTCATATGGAGGCACCTGAACCTGGCCTTCAGGAGGCCAAAGGTGCGTTCGATCACCCTCC
Organism: Pleurodeles waltl; assembly: GCF_031143425.1. NCBI lineage: Eukaryota > Metazoa > Chordata > Amphibia > Caudata > Salamandridae > Pleurodeles > Pleurodeles waltl. Next base: position 134,679,224 of record NC_090444.1, read on the forward strand.
CAGTCCGCCCATGGGCCTCATTGTAGCGTTCCTCTGCCCTGGTCCTGGGATTCCTCACTGGGGTCAGTAGCCAGGACAGGTTAGGGTAACCAGAGTCCCCTAATAGCCACACCCGGTGCCTCTGGAGTTGACCCATCACATACGGGATGCTGCTATTCCGCAGGTTGTAGGCGTCATGCACTGAGCCAGGGAACTTGGCATTAACATGGGAGATGTACTGGTCTACCAAACAGACCATCTGTACATTCATCGAATGATAACTTTTCCTGTTCCTGTACACCTGTTCACTTCTGCTGGGGGGTACCAAAGCCACATGTGTCCCATCAATGGCACCTATGATGTTGGGGATATGTCCAAGGGCATAGAAATCACCCTTCACTGTAGGCAAATCCCCCACCTCAGGGAAAATGATGTAGCTCCTCATGTGTTTCAGCAGGGCAGACAACACTCTGGACAACACCTTGGAAAACATAGGTTGAGACATCCCTGATGATATGGCCACTGTTGTTTGAAATGACCCCCTTGCTAAGAAATGGAGTACTGATAGCACCTGCACTAGAGGGGGGATCCCTGTGGGTTGGCGGATGGGTGACATCAGGTCTGCATCCAGCTGGGCACACAGTTCATGAATAGTGGCTCGGTCAAGCCTGTATGTCAGTATGACATGTCTTTCCTCCATTGTTGACAGGTCCACCAGCGGTCTGTACACGGGAAGATTCCTCCATCTCCTCGCATTGCCCAGTGGACGGTGCCTAGGAAGGACAACAGCGAGCACAGAGTCAATCAACCTACAGGTACGTTCCCACAGCTTGCACACAACACGATTCACTATGCATTGAATGGTTTGTATGAGTGTTGAGGAAAGGCCTAGGTATGTGTGACGCAGTAGAAATGAAGCCATGTGGGCCCTTGAAATGGCGGCTGCCTGACCTGTGAAGTGTGACAATGGGATGTGAGGTCAATGCGCTGGCGTGGTACACCGTGGCGGTAGGCGGTAGAAGACCGCGGAGCAAAGCCGCATTGGTTAACATAGAACCCTATGGGTTTCACGAGCCAATGACGATGTGCGCCGGCGGTCGCGGTACGCACCGCCGCGGGCGTGACCGCCATTTTCTATCTACTTAATCACTCGATACCTGATCTTCCACAGAAGAGGACCTACACTGCAAGTGCTGCTGTGACCTCAGTCTGGAAGAGACAATGGCTGCTGCGACTGGGGAAAGGGCCCCTGCCTTCACTTCTGAAGAATTGGAGAAACTCGTGGATGGGGTCCTCCCCCAGTATGCGCTACTCTATGGTCCTCCAGACCAACAGGTAAGTACACTGGGACCATGCTTTGTGGGCAATGCCTGGGTTGAGTCGGGTGGATGAAAGATGGTGGGGAGGGGAGCGATTGAGGCATGCATCAGACGACAGATGAGAGCATTGGCCACATGGCAAGGGTGGGGATGGGGGGCCACTCACATCAAGCATGCAGAAGGTGACAATTTTTTTTCTCCCCCTGTACATGTCACATAGGTCAACGCCCACCAGAAAATCGCTATTTGGCGTGCCATCGCCAAGGACGTCCGGACCCTGGGGGTCCACAGCAGATGGGGCACCCACTGCCGGAAGAGGTGGGAGGACATCCGACGCGGGAGCAGGAAGACGGCGGAGGCTCTGCTGGGGATGGCCTCCCAACGTAGGAGGGGTGCCAGTCGTCAATTGACCCCCCTGATGTCCCAGATCCTGGCGGTGGCCTACCCCGATTTGGATGGGCGCGTGAGGACATCACAGCAGACACAAGGGGGTGAGTACACTCTCATTCTAGTGACTTTGCGCGCAGTGGAGGTGTCTGGGTGGGGGAGGTGGGCTGTGGGCATCTCTACACCAGGGCGATTTCTGTAGGCTAGGCCCCTCCGTAAGGCATGGCCCTGTGCCCCGCCCCCCACCTCTGTAGGGTGCCAAGTACAGCTATTCATGGCCCTGTGTCATCTATGTGTGCAGTTGTCGTCCATAGGCTTGTAGGCCATGTCCCACTGATTGAGTAGTGGACCCCAAGTGTGCAGCGTAGTGCAGGGGGCTTCTGTGTCTGTCCTCTCCGCCAACTGTAGCGGTAATCCATGCATTCAACATGTCTTTCTTTCTCCCCCCCCCCTTTTTTGTGGTCTTCCTGTTCATGTGTGCATTAGCATCATCAGGCGGAGGAGAAGTGGCATCGGAGCACGAGGGAGCTGCATCCCACATGGCCCTGGAGGGCCATGCAACGGACTCTGAGTACACCAGTGGGACGGAGGGCGAGGGGAGCTCCACAGCGGGGACTCGTGCTGATGTCAGTGGGAGCGACTCGTCCTCTGAAGGGAGCTCCCTTGTGGTGGCGGCAACATCCGTGCCCCCCGCAACAACAGGTAGAGCCGCCACCCAGCGCACCAGCACCGCCCTCCCAGCAGCCCCTCAGCGTTTGCCCCGTGCCCGCTCACCCAGGAAGGGGGGCATCTCCTTCGCCCCAGGCACATCAGGCCCTGCCCCTGTCACCCCTGCTGCCCTCAGTGAGGAGGTCATTGACCTCCTGAGGACCATCATTGTTGGGCAGTCTACCCTTTTGAATGCCATCCAGGGTGTAGAAAGGGAGGTGCACCGGAGTAATGCATACCTGGAGGGCTGCCCATCAGCGATCGTTCAACGCTCTGGCCTCAGCACTGACGGCAGCAATTGTCCCTGTCTCTAGCCTCCCCCCTCCAACTTCCTCCACCCAGACCCAATCCCCTGTACCTCTGCCTATCCCAGACACACCTACAGACCAGCCTGCACACACCTCAGCACCCAAGAGAAGCTCATCCAGACATAAGCACCACACATCACATAAGCATTCACAGAAGCAACATCCACATGCAGACACACCAACACCCACTGCCTCCACTGTGTCCCCCTCCTCCTCGTCTCCCTCCTCCCTCCCTGTGACGTCTCCACTCACACTTGCATGCACAACATCTTCAGCAACTACGTCCATCACCAGCACACCCACCAGAACACTCCGCACACGTGCAGTCACCACCCCCACTACCATTTACACGTCCCCTGTGTCCTCTCCCAGTGTGTCTGTCACCCCCTCTTCCAAACCACACAAACGCAGGCAGCCACCCACCCAACAGCCATCCACCTCACGACCGCCTCCAGCCCAAGCACCTGCACCCAAAGACACCAGACTTCACACTCCTACAACCACATCCTCTTCCTCCACTCCCATACCCACTACACCTAGCCATCCCTCTCTTTCCAAATTGATTTTCCTTTCCAAACTTGACCTCTTTCCAACAACTCCCCCACCCCATCCATCGAATAAGACTGCAATCAGCACCTCAGCCACCACCAAACCAGGACCTACCAAGACTGTTGTCCAAGGACTGTGGAGTCCCCCGCCCTCAAGGGCAACTAGTTCTGCTAGGAGCCAAGGCACGGCCAGCCCACCCCTGGAAAAACACCCAAAGATCACCAGTGCCCGGCATGAGAGGCCAAGGACACCAGGGACCAAAACCCCTACCCTGGCTCCAGCTGGAAGTGGGGTGACACATGGCACACCGCCAAAGGTGGGAAAGGGCCACAGACGACCAGGGAAGGGTGGGAAGGGCAGCACGCCTGACAAGTCTGGCAGCAGGCCAGCTGCCCAGGAGGGCCCCACCAGCCCCATCCCAGGTGTGCAGGAGGACACCCAGAGGCCCGGTACGGCAGCCCAGGAAGGCCCCGCCAGCCACAGCCCAGCTGCCCAGGAGGGCCCCGCCAGCCACAGCCCAGCTGCCCAGGAGGGCCCCGCCAGCCACAGCCCAGCTGGGCAATGAAGGAGCACCAGCCACAGCCCAGCTGGGCAATGAAGGAGCGCCAACTCAAGCACCGCTGAACAGGGCAAGGACCGCTGAACAGGGCAAGGACCGCCAAGGCAAGCACCGCAGCACCGCTGAACAGGGCAAGGACAGCTGAACAGGGCAAGGACCGCCAAGGCAAGCACCGCTGAACAGGGCAAGGACCGCCAAGGCAAGCACCGCTGAACAGGGCAAGCACCGCTGAACAGGGCAAGGACCGCCAAGGCAAGCACCGCTGAACAGGGCAAGCACCGCTGCACTGGGCCCTTCATCTCAAGCACCGCTCCGCTGGGCACCGCCGTCTCAAACACCGCTGCACTGGGCCCTTCATCTCAAGCACTGCTCCGCTGGGCACCGCCGTCTCAAGCACCGCTGAACTGGGCCCTTCATCTCAAGCACCGCTGCACTGGGCCCTTCATCTCAAGCACCGCTCCGCTGGGCACCGGCGTCTCAAGCACCGCTGAACTGGGCCCTTCATCTCAAGTACCACTGCACTGGGCCCTTCATCTCAAGCACCGCTCCGCTGGGCCCTTCATCTCAAGCACCGCTCCGCTGGGCACCGCCGTCTCAAGCACCGCTGAACTGGGCCCTTCATCTCAAGCACCGCTGCACTGGGCCCTTCATCTCAAGCACCGCTCCGCTGGGCCCTTCATCTCAAGCACCGCTCCGCTGGGCACCGCCGTCTCAAGCACCGCTGAACTGGGCCCTTCATCTCAAGCACCGCTGCACTGGGCCCTTCATCTCAAGCACCGCTCCGCTGGGCCCTTCATCTCAAGCACCGCTCCGCTGGGCGCCGCCGTCTCAAGCACCGCTGAACTGGGCCCTTCATCTCAAGCACCGCTCCGCTGGGCCCTTCATCTCAAGCACCGCTCCGCTGGGAACCGCCGTCTCAAGCACCGCTGAACTTGGCCCTTCATCTCAAGCACTGCTGGCCCATTGGCGGAAGGGGCAGTGCCGCATCTGTGTCGGGCAGGGCTGCACGAAGCACTCTGGGCACCAGTCCCCCTCCAGAACCAGTGGACACTGTCATCCACTTGAGATACTGTGGCTTTGGACTCCCCAGGATGGTACAGTGGGCAAGCCACCCACTGTAGAGACTTGAGAGACTGTGGATTTGCACTCCCCAGGATGGTACAGTGGGCAAACCACCCACTGTATGGACTTGAGAGACTGTGGCTTTGCACTCCCCAGGATAGGACAGTGGCCATGGAGGCCCCTCGTGGATCTGGCGTTGTGTACTCATGTGGCTGAGGTGCTCCCCCTTCCCTTCCCCCTGAGGTGCCTGTAGTTTTTCTATCTGATGCCCCTGCAGTGTTCTCTCCGTTGGTGTCAGGTATCCTGTGTGGTCCTTGCCCATGTGATTTGGGCCCAGTGGTCCATGGACAATGACTGCTAAAATTATCGGACTTTTAATATTTATGTATATATTAGTTTTAAATGTGTGATGTTTTTATATGCCGATAATACAATATATTCGACTGTTTATGATCATTTCATTTTGTCTTTGCATTCTTCCGGGGGGTTTGGGGGTTGTAACAGTGATGTATTGCTATGCATTGATGTGTGTGTTGTAGTGGGTGAGGGTGGTGGTGGGTGTGTAGCGTATGTGTGCCCGTAATATTTTCTCCTCCCCCCTCCCCTGTGTCGTAGGTGCAGTACTCACCGTAGTTTTCTGCACCGGCGTTCGTGCTCCTGGTAGAGGAGCAGGAATACAATAGCTGGTAGGATGTGTAGTTCGGGTTCCATGCTGTCCAGATTCCTCGTGGGGTGTATGGAGGTGAGCGTTTTCCGTTTGAAATGTCTGTTTCCGCCGTGTTTTTATCGGCGGGGCTACTGCCCCGGAAAATGTGGCGGATTGGTGGGTTGTGATAGGGTGGGCGGTACATTGACTCTCGCCTGTCTGTTGGCGGTGACCGCCGCGCTGTTTGTTGGTCCCGCCGTAGCGGTCGGAGTGTTAATGTGGCGGTCTCTGTTGGCGGTTTCCGCCAGGGTCAGAATTCCATTTTTTAAACCGCCAGCCTGTTGGCGGGTTAGCCTCCGCTTTAACAATGACCGCCAGGGTTGGAATGACCCCCATAGTAATGTGTTTTATATGTCCTGACAGTGAAATATTGCTAAATTAGTTTTTCACTGTTGCATGGCCTGTCCCTCTCATAGGTTAACATGGGGGCTACCTTTAAATCTGATTAAAGTGTAGATTCTCTTTGGGAGCGGATGGACATGTGGAGTTTGGGGTCTCTGAGCTCACAATTTAAAAATACATCTTTTAGTAAAATACATTTTAAGATTGTGTGTTTGAAAATGCCACTTTTAGAAAGTGAGCATTTTCTTACTTATACCATTTCTGTGACTCTGCCTGTTGGTAGATTCCCTGTCTGGGTCAGTTTGACAGTTGGGCTGGTTGCACCTCACACTAGACAGTGACACAAAAGGAGCTGGGGTGTAGTCTGCATTTCCTGATGAGCAATCTGTGCTAGGAGGGAGGGGAGGAGTGGTCACTTACACCTGAAAGGGCTGTGCCTGCCCTCACACAATGTAGTCTCCGACCTCCTGGCGAGTGTCTGGGGCCTGGTCTGGGCAAGGCAGGATTTCACATTCCCAAGAGACTTTACTTTGAAGTAGGCCTACTTCAAAGGAGAAATTGGGTATAAGAAGGGCACCCAAAACCACGAACTTTAGAACACTTCTAGAAACAAGAGGAACCTCTGCCTGGAGAAGAGCTGAAGAGCTGAGGAGAAGTGCTGCCCTGCCTGTGACTGTGCTTTGTGGAGCTATCCTGCAAATCTCCAAGGGCTTGATTTAGAGCTTGCTTCCTGTTGTTTGAAGTCTCAGGAACAGCAAAGACCTCTCTCTGCCAGCACCTGGAGTCACTGGAGAGACTCTTGCTGTGACAAGTGGTGCCCTATCCAGTCCCTGGGCCCTTGAAAGGAAAGCTGGTGGAAAGCCAAGGAAATCGACTTTGGACGACTTCGGACCGACGCCGCTGCTGAATCCGGTGACGCCGCCTGCAACGGACTCCGTGATCTTCGCTGGAACGTGACGATCTTCGCAGGCCCGACACCATTGCAGCCCCACTGAAGTCCGCAACTCCGTGGAAGTCGTTGCACCGTGTCGTGACCAACGCCGCTCAAAGTGCGTGGATTCAACATTTCGCACAGACACCGCGATCCCCGACTTCCCGCATCGACTTGTTTTCACTCTTCACCAAAGGTACTGTACTTTGGGGTCTATGCGACTCCGTGTCCGGCGCCGCTGGTGTTGGCTTGTTGGGAACGACTCTGTCACGATGCCATGTTAACACCTCATCGAAGCATTTTGTGTTTCTAAGTGCTATTTTTTTGTTTAATATTTAAAAATTCATAACTTGACTTGGGTAGGTCGGGTTTTTGTCGTTTTGGTCTTGTTTTGTTTAGATACATATTTCCTCTTTTTCTAAACTGGTGTTGTGTCATTTTGTAGTGTTTTCATTAAGTTACTGTGTGTGTTGGTACAAATACTTTACACCTAGAACTCTGAAGTTAAGCCTACTGCTCTGCCAAGCTACCAAGGGGGTAGGCAGGGGTTAGCTTAGGGTGATTCTCTTTTACCCTGACTAGAGTGAGGGTCCTTGCTTCAACAGGGGGTAACCTGACTGTCAACCAAAGACCCCATTTCTATCACTTGCATTATTGTAAAATCCAAGTTTGAGTCACCGCCATACTTACAGACGAGATCAGAAATAAGACTAGTCATTGTTTGTCCAGCTTCAAGCCCTTCAAGTATCCCCGCAAACCTTAAATTCGAATGGCGGGACCTATTTTCCACATCTTCGATTGTGTTCTGCAAGTCTACTAGTTCTGTCTGTAGTTTGCAGGCGAGCGCCTCCTGTCGAGGTCTAACATCTTCCAGATCAGAGACCCATTGTTCGACCTGCGCAATTCGTGCTGTCACCTGTTTCAATGTGGTAAGCATCTGGCCAACTTGCTGTTCTGTATGTTTTTGTGCTTCTTCTTGGGAGATTTTCATTGCCCTTAGTTCGTCTAATATCGGAAGAACAGTGTTATTGGCTGTTGACCTAGCTTGTATATTTCCTTCATCAACTGAATGGGAAATAATCCCCCCCCTTGTAGGCCTACTTTTAAGACCAGGAGTTGTTGCTTGTGGAGTGCAACCATTTGTGTCATAGGCATCAATGTTCTGCTGTAGATTCCCAAAAGTTGCACTTATAGCAAACTTGGGTACAGTGCGAATAGTTTGCGGTAGGCACACGAGACCTGGAGTGTTAAGACCATTAACCTGCTTGGTCCCTCCATTCAGACTCACCACTTTTACTTTCTACCACGTAGTTGTTTCTTTACACAACACCTTGGGACCCAAGGTGGACGATACGGGGTATGCCTGCTTTTGTTCCATTCCTGGCATGTTACCCGGCAGAGTATTCACGGCACTACCACCAGAATTTGAGGGGTATAGGGACCTTCCACTTTACCCCCATTCTCTCCTACACTCTTCAGTAAGGCCATAGATTGCGAACTTTCTGAGACTCTAGAGCTAACTTGCTGAATCGACATTTGATTCTCCAAATGCCTTGCTAAGACGAGCTTGCTACTATGCGGTACGGTGCGAGGCACCTCCAGCTCTTGTCGCCCTGGCAGGTCCGATGATTGATTTAATTAAGCATTTGCCGGTTCCAGCCCGGACCTCGAGGGTGTATGCCCACTGCCTTTCATCCCTAAAGTATGACTGTAATGCTTTGTAGTGCCCAAAGCTTTACACGAGGACCAATTCTTAGGCTGCAAATCTCTTGGAAGCAGCTTCATTAGTATCCTTAGACAAAAGGCTACTCTAGAAATCGCCTATGATGTAGCAAACTGCATTCGTAGCTACACAAGCGGCTTCCGCAACTACCCTAGATTCTTGCTCTACCTTCAGGAGTGACTAATGCTTGCCCCGGGGCTGCACTTTTCACCTTCTCTTCTCAGGCTTGACCTAAGTTTTAAAGCAGCTGCTGTAGGTCTTATTTAATTCAGTAAATAGAAGATCTTCTGGACACTTGCAGCTATTCAGATCTGCTCTCCCTTCTTCTTCGGGACATAGGGGGTGATTCTGACCGAGGCGGTCGGCGGTCGCCGCCCGCCAAGCGGTTCCCGCCGAAAGACCGCTCCGCGGTCAAAAGACCGCAGCAGTCATTCTGGCTTTCCCGCGGGGCCGGCGGGCGACCGCCAGAAGACCGCCGGCCGGCCCAGCGGGAAAGCCCAGTCAACAAGGAAGCCGGCTCAGAATTGAGCCGGCGGAGTTGAAGGGGTGCGACGGGTGCAGTGGCACCCGTCGCGATTTTCACTGTCTGCAAAGCAGACAGTGAAAATCTTTGTGGGGCCCTCTTACGGGTGCCCCTGCAGTGCCCATGCCAATGCCCCCCAGGGGCCCCTCGACACCCCATACCGCCATCCTGTTCCTGGCGGGCGAACCGCCAGGAACAGGATGGCGGTATGGGGTGTCAGAATCCCCATGGCGGCGCAGCAAGCTGCGCCGCCATGGCGGATTCCCATGGGCAGCGGAAAGTCGGCGGTACACCGCCGGCTTTCCGCTTCTGGCCGCGGCTGTACCGCCGCGGTCAGAATGCCCTGCGGAGCACCGCCAGCCTGTTGGCGGTGCTACCGCCAACCTCCGCCCTGGCGGTAATTACCGCCAGGGTCAGAATGACCCCCATAGTGTTGAGACAGTGGGCCCCTGTCCTAGCAGATATAGGCGGTCATTCTGACCGCGGCGGTCGCCGCCCGCCAAGCGGTTTCCGCCGAAAGACCGCGGCGGGCATTCTGGCTATCCCGCGGAGCCGGCGGGCGACCGCCAGAAGTCCGCCGGCCGGCCCAGCGGGAAAGCCCCTTCAACAATGAAGCCGGCTCGGAATGGAGCCGGCGGAGTTGCAGGGGTGTGACGGGTGCAGTGGCACCCGTCGCGATTTTCACTGTCTGCAAAGCAGACAGTGAAAATCTTTGTGGGGCCCTGTTAGGGGCCCCCTGCACTGCCCATGCCAATGGACACCGCCAGAAACAGGCTGGCGGGAAGGCGGTCGGAATCCCCATGGCGGATACCCTGGGTCAGCAGGAAACTGGCGGGAAACCGGCGGGAAACCGCCGGCTCCCCTTTTCTGACCGCGGCTTTACCGCCGCGGTCAGAATCGCCCAGGAAGCACCGCCAGCCTGTTGGCGGTGCTTCCGCCGCCCTCCGCTGACCGCCAGGGTCAGAATGACCCCCATAGTGATCTAGGATACTAATATGTAAATATGACAGACAGTTCCATTGTAATGGTTCTCCCCCCACCGCTGGTATGCACTTAATACACACATTTTCACAGTTCAGACAACTTGTGCCTCCCTGCTCTCACATTAACCCCATAATTCACCAGACTCACCACACTGGAGGGGTTACAACCTCACAAACAGGATTAGTCTTGTCGCAAGGTCACTATTGTCACATATTGCCACGGTTTAAAACGTTTCGGCAGACCTCATGGCCAATGACGTCATCGTGTCTCCCAAAATAATTCTGACGTGGCCTGATTCCTGTACCCAGCAGCAGCTTCTTCCAGCTGGGAGGGAATGATTTACCATTACGGCATGCTTATCGCTATGAGAAAAGCTGATCCAAAACTCGGTACTCCAGTCTCAAGCAGTGTCGATGTAGAGACGCCCAGTAAATGCCTTGAACTCCCAAGGTAAGCCACAGCTTTTGCCATGTCCGTCCAACCTCTCAAGTCCAGCGCCCTGGGTAGAGGTCTTTCTGTGACACCCTTGTCGCTTGTAATACCCTGCTCAACTCCAGCCACAGGGCCCAGTAGGGCCGCCAGATGCTGTGTCTCCATCTCAGACGTCGCTGCTGTCAGGTACCATAAGTGCCTCTGTCAGGAGTATGACGAGTGCTCTTCTTGGCTCCAGCTGAAACTATTTTTGTTGTTCCTGCACACTGTACTCCTTCTAATCCGTGCTAGAGTGCTTGTGTTCTACCTTCTAAACATGGCAAAATTGGCACATTTAATTCACTTATAAGTCTCTAGTATTTGTGCCATTATAGCTCCCTAGGACTTGTAAATTAAATGCTACAAATGGGCTGTAGCACTTATTATGCCATCCACTGGAGTAGCACTGAACAAAATGCCTACAGGCATACACTTGCAGCAAGTGAGTGCAGTTTAGAACTGCCATTTCCATACATTAAAATAAACCTTAAGGCAGGTTTATAGGCTTCCTTTATACTACTTATAAGGCACCCATATTGTAGACCCTAAATGTTCATAGGAGAGTGTGCATGGTACTTAAAAAGTAGGACTTGTATAGTTTGTGTTATATTTCCTGGCAGTGAAAACTCCCCAAAGTAGTTTTCACTGTGGTAAGGTTTACCTTTCATAAACCCCGCATTGGTTTATCTTATTACATTTAGTAAGTGGTACATTCAATTTGGAAACAGCTAGCGAGATACTTTCAGCAATTTCAACCAAGATCCTCTTTAAAGGTAAAGTTGGATTTAAAATTACTATTTTGAAAGTGTAACATTTAGAAAGCTGGCATTTTCATGCCTATACCAAATGTGGCCTTTTGCTAGTGTCAAGTGTCACCGGACTGTTATTGGTTCTCCTGTGGTTTGATGCGTATTGGAGCCATACAAGGGACAAACATCCTGGGTGTAGAAGGATGTGGAGTTTCCTGACAGAATGACTGGGAAGGAGCTGTGCCCCTGCCTAGATCACACTTCAAAGGGTTCCAACCCCTTCTTGACTTCATAAGAAGCCTACCCTGTCACTAGCAGATACAGCTGACACCAGGACCTGCCTGCCCTTTGTTTCACTAGTAAGGCTGTAGCCAACCCAGCAAAAAGAGACAAACTGATCAGACTGGTTTTGGGGGTGAAAAAGTATTGTCCCCCACCCAATGACTGACACTGGGCATAAAACTGGCATCCCCAGAACCTGAAACTAGAACACTCCTGGACCTGAGAACGATCAGAAGAAGGACCGCCCTGCTGTCTGAAGAAGGTGGATTGGACCTGCTTGCCTTTAATCCAGGACTCTAAAAGTGACTTCAAGGGTCAGTTAAGTGACCTCCTGTTTGAGCTAATGGGACACAAAAGGCTTCCAGCGGCCTGTCCTACATTCCAGTTGCTCAGACCCAACTGGATCTGACCTGCTCTGCTCTGTTGGCCTCTGAGGGAATGAGTTCTGACCTCCAAGTGCTGGAGTCAGAGTGCACTCCTCCCTGTTAAACCTAAAGTTTCACTGAAACCAACTCAGAACAGCTCCTTTTACCACACCTAACTATAACATTACTTTAATGAACAGTGAATTTCTAGGTTTTTTTTAAACCAAAAGTAATACTTAAATACCATATGTGAATGCAACCCCTGCCGCCAACACCCAAGCTACACCCTACAGCTAACACCCCTTGTAGAGCCAACCCTGCTCTTGGTGGAGGGGGTTGAACATACCTGGCCCTGGGCGACCCATCCCCCAGAGCCATTTTCTTTTTAATTAAAGGGGAGGGGTGCTGTGCAGTCCCTTTCCTCAAGCCATTATCAACCCAGTGGCCCAATCCCCCAGGGTCACTTAGTTAAATAAAGGGGATGAGGGCCTTATAGTCCCCCTCCCAAAGCCTTGTTAGGTCCTGGGGACCCCATCCCCTGGGCCACTCTTTTACCCCATCCCCTTCTGTGCCTCCGTCACGACTCTGAGACCCCTCTCCGCCTCAACACCGGATGTCTCAGCAACTGCTGCATCATCTCCCCCAAGGACACCCACACACCTTTCACCTGCAGGAACTGTAACTTCAGTGCCAGCCTCAAAAAGCTGAAGGTACTCTCTACACACAAAGATACCAACAACCTCCACATCTCAATCAACTGCTTGCTCCTGAACATCCGCTCCCTCCACAAAAATGCCACTGAACTCTGGGATTTGATCAACACCGCCCAAACGGACATCGCTTTCCTTACCTAGACCTGGACCAACCCCACCTCGGGACCAGACCTCACCATCACCATTCCCAATGGATACAGCATCCTAAGGAGGGACCGGCCCTTCCGCCTGGGCGGAGGACTCACCATCATACACAAGTCCTCACTACATGTCGAGGCCGTCCCAGAAGAGCAATGCACCACCATGGAACACCTGTATTTCCTGGTCCACTCCAACCACAACTTCTCCACCACGGCACCCTGGTGTACAGGCCACCTGGCCCCCGCCCAGCTTTCGTAGACAACGTTGTAGACATTGCTAACTCCCAGGCCCTGACATCAGACAACTACCTCCTCCTCGATGATCTGAATTTCCACCTCGAGGACACGCCAACCCAAACTCCACCACTCTACTCGAAAACCTCACCACCTTCGGCTTCAGACAGCTGATCTCCACACCCACACACATCGCAGGACACACACTGGACCTCATCGTCATCTCAAGCAACCAGATCATCTTAAAGACCATCTCCACCCCAGACTGGACTGAACACTGCTGCATACACTTCACAATCACCACACCCAGCAGCCGCACCTGCAACCCCAGAGCCCCCCGCAGAAAATTTAATGAAACCACCAATGAGCAACTCACCTCATTGCTCGCCAAATCCCTCCTTCCTCCTTCCTCCTTCCGATGACACCAACACAGCAGGGTGCAATCTCAACGCATGGATCACCAAATGCTCAGACACTCTATCCCCCCTCCGGCTGACATCAGTCAAACGTGTACCTAAGAAAGCCAGCTGGTTCACCACCGAACTCAAAGAATCAAAGCGTACCCACAGACGTTTAAAGAAAAAATGGAGGAACAGCCAAACCAGTGAAGACCTCGTCTCATTCAGAGCCGCAACCGCCGCCCACTGGTGAAAAATCAAGAACACAATGAAGGACGCACTCCGGGAGCGCATGGTTCCTCTGCACACAACTCTAAGCAACTCTTCTCAGTCATCAACAAGTTCACAGATTCCCCCTCTGAAGCCACCAGCATCCCCCATCACAGGACCTCTGTGACAATCTCAACACCTTTTCCACCACAAGATCCAGGACATCTACAAGATCTTCCTCCCGGAAAATCCTGGCACCGGAGCCTGTGAACGACCCCCCGCCGCAGAACCTACCTAGACCATCCACAGCTGGTCCACGCTCACCACAGAGGAAACAGTCAGCATCATGAACAGCACTCACTCTGGAGCCCCCATTGACCCCTGCCTGAACCACATAAACATCAGAGCCAGCACATCCATCGCCCCCAAGCTCCAGAACACAATTAACTGTTAATATTGGAAAAATATTTTTAAGAGCAAGCAGTGGTCCCAAACACCTCTGCTTGCTCCTAAAAAATGAAAACAAAACATTTCATTTTTATTTTGTTGAAATGGATCATGTTTCCCTTCAAGGAACCCAGAACACAGTGAAATGCAGAATGCAGCGAACGTGTACCAAAAATGACATTGCTGCCTTTTACATTTTATAAAGGCAGCCATTTGTCAATCAGATACTACCTTCTCATCAGCATGTACCGCGGTATACCGTGAAGTTACTGAAGTATATCACGTCACAAAGTATCAATCAATTATTTTTATAGCGCGCTACTCACCCATAGGGTCTCAAGGCTCAACCGGGCATGTCCTCAGGGTTCAGTTGAAGAGCCAGGTCTTGAGGTCCTTCCTGAATTCAGGTAGTGACGGAGACTGTCTGAGGTGGAGAGGCAAGGAGTCCGACCTTTAGCTGCCAGGTAGCTGAAAGATCTTTCTCCAGCCGAGGATTTCTTTTTGCGGGGTATGTTGTCAAGCGGCTGTTGGGGGAAGCAGAGAGGTCTGGAAGGGGAGTACCAGGTGAGGTGGTGGTTGAGGTAGTCGGGTCTGATGTTGTGGAGGGCTCTGCAGGTGTGTACGAGGATCCCCTTCGCAATGGTGAGCCAGTGGAGGTCTCTCAGGTGTCTTGTGATGTGTTCTGGGTGGGGTATGTTCAGGACGAATCTGGCGGCGGCGTTCTGGATTTGTTGCAGCTTGCTCAGGTTCATCTTGGAGGTTCCGGCATGGAGGGTGTTGCCGTAGTCAAGTCTGCTCGTGATCAAGGCGTGTGTCATGGTCTTTTGGCAGTCAGTTGGTATCAATCTGAAGATCTTCCGTAGGAGTCAGAGGGTGTGGAAGCAGGTGGATGAGACAGACTTGACCTTTCTGGTCATGGTGAGCCCTGAGTCGAGGATGACACCGAGGTTCTGTGGGGTGGGTGGGCTGCCAAGTGTTGAGTGCCACCAGGACTCATCCCAGGCTGAGGAGGAAGATTCCAGGATGAGGATCTTTGTCTTGCCGGAATGCAGCTTGAGGCAGCTCTCCTTCCTCCAAGTGGCGACTGCTTCCATCCCGTATTTGAAATTCTTCTTGGCTGTTGAGTGGTCTTTGGTCAGGGATCAGCTGGGTGTTGTCAGCATAGGATACGATGTTCATACTGTAGTTCCTGACAATGGGAGCGAGCAGGGGTCATGTCGATGTTGAACAGCATGGGTCTCAATGAGAATCCTTGGGGAACTCCACAGCTCATATCTGTAGGTTCTGACAAGGGTGGCAGGAGCATGATTCTCTGTGTTCTGCCTGCCCGGAAGGAGAATATCCATCGAAGGGCCTTGCCACGTATGATTGCTGTGTGGAGTCTGGCGCATAGGGTGCAGTGGGACACTGTATCAAAGGTGGCTGGAAGATCTAGCAGGGTGAGGGCTGCTGTTTGGCCGCAGTCAAGGAGGGAGTGAATGTCATCTGTGGCCAAGATCAGGGCGATCTTAGTGGGGCGGTTGGTTCTGAATCCTGACTGGGACATGTCCAGGGTGTTGCTGCCCTGAATGTGTTGGCAGAACTTAATGCTGATTGTTTTCTCGGCGACATTGGCTGGGAAGGGCAGCAACGAGATGGGGCGGTAGATCTTGAGATCTGTTGGGTCGGCTGTTGGTTTCTTCAAAAGTGGGAGGATCTCGGCGTGGTTTTAGTCTTCCAGGAAGGTTGCTGACTCTAGGGAGCAGTTGATGGTCTTGCGGAGCTCTGGTGCGATTGAGCACTGGCCTTGTTGAAGATGTGGTGGGGGCAGAGGTCAGTATGGGCTCCAGAGTGGATGCTGCTCATGATGGAGCGAGTCTCGTCCATCGTGAAGGGGGTGAAAGCATGCAGGAGCCATGGGGGTTTGGAGGAAACTGGTTGGGGAGTTGTTGGTGAGTTTGTAGAGTATTGGGATCTGAAGCTGTCATAGATGTCCTTGATTTTCCGTTGGAGAAAGGTGGCTAGTCTCTCGCAGAGGTCCTGAGATGGAGGGATGTTAGTGTTGTCGGCTTGTGGTTTGGCACGTTCTTTGATGACGTTGAAGAGTTCTTTTGTGTTGTGTGTGGTGGTGTGGATGCAGTCCTGTAGGGCTATTTTCCTGGTGGATCTGACGAGGCCATGGCGGAATCTTGTGGCGGTCTTGAACGCTGCAAGGTTTTCTGGGCATTGTCAGGAATAAGGCCAGGCACGGTCTAGGTCTCTCCTGAAATTCCACTGCGCAACTCTGCAGCGCTTTGTGCACACCACTGGTCAATCCCGCTTGTTCCAAGAATGGCCATCAGCGTCATCTGCCCTGTGGTAAAGCTCACGTAGCTGCGGGTTCAGGGCATTGGTGGACAAGATGCACTTATCAGTGCTATCGTATGAAGGGACTACATTTCCCATGTTTTTAGAGACGACGGCCATCTTGGGGTGTGGCAGGCCTATAAAGCCCAGCCACACCCAAGCACGTTGCTCACTATTTTGAAGACTTCGAGGCAGCCAGACCTCATGGAGGTTTCTCTGGAGAAGTCCAGAGTTTCTGAATGGCAGAGTATCGTCTAACCAAAGTCCATGGGGCATTCTAAAACGGGTAGGTCGTACGCGTAGCGGTAAGGCCTTGCTGAATCCAAGTTTGGAGGAAGTTATTACTTCCAAAAGGTAACACGCTTTTATGTGTAAAGCTCACTTTTGGCTCAGTAATTCAAAGCATTTCAGTTCACAGAGATAACGCGCTTTGTGCACAAGAAATTCAAGGTGTTTCCGTTCACAGATATAAAACGCTCTTTTGGCTCAGTAATTGAAAGCGTTTTAGTTCACAGAGATAACGCGCTTTGTGCACAAGTAATTCAAGGTGTTTCAGTTCCTAGATGTAAAGCACTCTTTTGGCTCAGTAATTCATAGCGTTTCAGTTCACAGAGATAACACGCTTTTGTGCACAAGTAATGAAAGGTGTTTCCGTTCACAAATGTAAAGCACTCTTTTGGCACAGTAATTCAAAGTGCTTCAGTTCTCAGATGTAAAGCGCTCTTGGCATGATAATTAAGGTGCTTCAGTTCTCAGATGTAAAGTGCTCTTGGCTTGATAGTTCAGGTGCTTCAGTTCCTAGATGTAAAGCGCTCTTGGCATGATAATTCAGGCGCTTCAGTTCCCAGATATAAAGCGCTTCAATTCACAGGAGAAAAGGGTTCTTGGCACAGTAATGTAAGTTATTTAGACTACTTGAGTAAAAGCGCTTCCTGGTGTTATTAAGTAAGGTGCTTTAGGTTTAATGAGTAAAACCTTTTTGCCATTTATTATTATGAATGTGAAAGTATTGTTGGAGATAAACAAATCAAAGTTTTCATTGTTCTTTGAATAACTTAAGATATGAAAAGCATATTTAAGTCTTTGAGATTTTCTAAGTCATGATCAAAGGTTTATGTTGTGAATACATAAATGTTACAAGATTGATATTCTGTATATAATCAAACGTTCTTGCCATCTCTTGACTCTGAGGTCGTGTTTTACAAGGGGCTTCGCCCCCATTTTAGAAGAGGTCTCCACCTGATATCTCGGAGACACATTTAGTCAGGAGCACATAAATGATTTACGTTTTCTATGAATGAGTAAATGCATATTGTTCTAACCTTTCCTTTTCAGATCTCTCTCCCTGCTGTTCCCTTCCCTAATTCCCTTCCCCCTGACTGGCTTCACCATAACTCTGTAATAGCTTTCTGAGTTGGTGACGCCGGGAGGTGGGCCTTTTGTCCAGCGACGTGCAGATCCTGAGGAAAGGACCTTGTGACAGCATGTACTGTTCCTCCATTTCTTCTTGAGCGTTCTGCAGGTGTGCTTTGAAGCCTGGAGTGTGGGGTTGAACCATGTGGCTTTCATGGTGGTGTGTTTCCCTGTGGTCATTTGGAGGGGAGTGTTGGCACAGTCGGTGATCCTTTTGTAGAGGTTGCATGCAGGAAAGGACCCCGTGACAGCATGTACTGTTCCTCCATTTCTTCTCGAGCTTTGAATCCTGAAGCGTGGAGGTGAACCAAGTGGCTTTCTTGGTGGTGTGTTTCCCTGTGGTCATTTGGAGGGGAGTGTTGGCACAGTCAGTGATCCATTTGTAGAGGTTGCATGCAGGGGTGGTGAGTTGCTGAGGGTGCTGAAGAGTTGATCCTCTGTGGTCTGCTTCCATGTCCTGTGGGTGGGGGGAGTTGTGTAAGTGTACGCTGTAGGTGTGGAGAAGTGATGCAGTGGTGGTCGGTCCAGTGTAGCGAGGTTGTCGATGATGACATTGCTGCTGATGGGGTCGAAAGTATGTCCGGCGGTGTGCGTTGGTAAGGAGATCAGTTGCTTGAGCCCGATTGTGTCCACGTTCTCGAGTAGCAATGAGGTGTTGTGGTTGCTGAGGACGTTGAAGTGGAAGTTGAGGTCTCTGAGGAGTATGCAGCTGCTGGAGGGAAATGCCTGGGGGGCTATGATGTCGATGATGGAGTAGCTGAAAGCTGGGTGTGGTCCTGGTGGTCTGAAGATGAGGGTGCCACGGGTGGTGGTCTTCGGGGTGGTGTCCACCTGGAAGTGGAGGTGCTCCATGAGGAGGGAGAATTCCTGTGTGTTGATTGTTAGTCGGAGGGTGGTCTTGTGAGCTATGGCTATGCCGCCTCCTGCTATGTAGGGTTGTCCCTGCGGAGCAGCTTGTAGTAGCTGGAAATGGCAATGACGATGTCCTGTCTGGAGGTAGAGTTTTGTCCATGTCTTGGTGAGAAAGGCAATGTCTGGGCAGGGGGTGTCTGTCAGGTTCCATAACTTAAACACTACTTACACATACTACCATTTGCACCTCATAATCTATATTCCTTACACAATACATCCTCATATGTTCAACCTACGTTCATGCTATATCTGTTTCAACTACTGCACTCCACTCTGTGCCACTCCACTCTACATTACTCCGATATATGCAACTCCACTCAACACTATTACACCCTATGCCATGCCACTCCTCGTCACTCCACAATACTCTACTCCATTCTCTGACACTCATGACTATGCCACTCTACTACTCATCCCACCACTCTACGCTGCTCCACTCTTTGCTATTCCCCTGTACATAACTCCACTCTACAACACTACACTCTATGCTATTCCACTCTATGCCACTCCACTGTATACCACTCCATTCTATGACAATCTACTATATGCTATTGCACTGTACATCACTCTACTCTATGCCCCTCTGCACTACTAGACTCTATGCTATTTGACTCTTCAACACTATAGTTTATGCCACTCCACTATATGCTGCTTCACTGTATGGCACTCCACCATATGTCACACCACTGTATTCCACTACATTCATCAATATTCAAGTGTCCACTACTCCAATGTATGCTATCCCACTGTATGCCACTCCACTGTACGCCATTCCACTATACAGCACTCCACTCTATGGCAATCTACTGTATGTTATTATACTGTACTCTATGCTATTTCACCATATGACACTCAACTTTACACCACTCCATTCTATGCTATTCCACTATATGGCACTCCTTTATATGTCACTCCAAAGTATGCTACTACACTCAACTTTATTCCACTGTATGCTATTCCATTGTATGCAATGCCACTGAACAGGACTCCACTCTACCCCACTACACTCTACACTCTTCCACTCTGCGCCACTCCACTCTATGCAACTCCACTCAATTCCAATGTTTGCTATTACACTGTACACTACTACAGTCTGTCTCACTACTCTATACCCTGCACCACTCTACAATACTCCACTCTACAGTATTCCACTGTACATAACCCAACTGTACCCTACTCTACTCTATGCCACTCCACTATATGCAATTCCACTGTATGGAGTGGTGTACAGTGGAGTAGATTGTCGTAAAATGGTATGGAGTAAAGTATCCTGCACACTGGCACTGACAGGAGTACATTGTTGTACGGTGTAGTGCAATAGAGTGGAGTATAATGTGGTAAATGTAGAGACGTAGACTGTTGTTGAGTGCAGTATAGTGCTGTTGAGCTGAGTACAGTGGAGTGGCATTGGGTGAAGTTGGGGAGAATGGAGTGGCATATAGTGGAGTAGAATACAGTGGAGTGGCATGCAGTGCAATAGCGTAGATTGGAATGGCATACTGTGGAGTGACATAAAGTGGACTTGCGTAGAGTGAAGTTGGGTAGAATGAATTTAAGTACAGTGGAATAGCATAGATTAACATAGCAAAGAGTGGAGTGGCCTAGAGTGGAGTGGCATACAGTTGAATTGCAAATTCTGAAGTGTTGTAATATAGTGGCATAGAGTGGAGTGTGCTACAGTGGAATGGCAAACAGTGGAATAGCGTACAGGGGAGTGGTGAAGAGTGGAGTGGCATAGAGTAAAGTAGGGTGGGCTGCAGTGGAATGGCGTACAGTGCAATAGTGTATATTGGAGTGGGTACAGTTGCAATGTGACCACAGCACAGCCCTGATAAGCCTAATAGATACTCGAGCAACTGCCAACCAACAAATGCACGACTGCTTCGGCTCTTGGGCTCCATGCCCTAAATACTGTTCCTTGCTATTAGGCTTATCAGGGCCTACCTTACGTTACTTGGTCTCCACACGGACCTAAAGCACTTGTTGACTTAAAACTACTACCTCAAATCAACCTTCTACATTGCAAGAGCTCTACTCCCTTGCCTTACCACGGGCTTCTCAGGATTGTCTAGCTGGCCGGACGGCCTAGCCTTGATGAAGTCACCTGAGTGACTAAACATGTGTTGGCTGTATTTTGAAGAACGCGCATTCTTGAGGCAGACTGTGCCTACAATCAAAGACATTTTTCTCCAACAAGTTCGGGATCTTCACGTACTCTTTCTCCAACTTAACCGTTCTACCAGGGATACTTATCCTTGCTACGCTATTGCACTATTTACATCTGTGTGCTGTGGTCACATTGCAACTGTTGTTACTGTGTACTCTTGTACTCAAGTTTGTGCCTACTGGGTAGTAAGGCACTTGACCATTTGGCACCAGACTCTTACTGTACTTACACTCGACAACTGTACTGTGCTTTACTTTCCAGATGTGCGGCACCTCTCACCCTTACTACCCCAATTCTGCTTTATGTCTATATTGGAGTGGGTACAATGGAGTGGTGTAGATTGAGGTGGCATACAGTGAAGTGGCATAGAATGGAGTGACATACAGTGGAGAGCATAGTGTAGAGTAGCGTACACCAAAATAGCATACAATGGAGTAGAGGTGAGGGGCGTCAAATGGAATTGCATACAGTGGAAAAGCATAGAGTGGAGTGGGGTGCACTGGAGTACCAAACAAAGGAATATTGTACTTTGGAGCGGCAAACAGGGGAGTGGCGTAGAGTGGAGTGGCATTAAAACTTAGTGATATCTCAGGCCATGGGATACCACAGTAAATTTGCAGTACTTTCCAATGAAAAGGCAGTATATGATTGGCTAACGACTGCCTTTACAAAAGTTAAAGACAGACATTTTGGGGGTCATTCCGACCCTGGCCGTCCATGACCGCCAGGGCGGAGGGCAGCGGAAGCACCGCCAACAGGCTGGCGGTGCTTCCTCGGCGATTCTGACCGCGGCGGTAAAGCCGCGGTCAGAAATGGGGACCCGGCGGTTTCCCGCTGGTTTCCCGCTGGCCCAGGGAATCCGCCATGGCGGCGCTGCTTGCAGCACCGCCATGGGGATTCCGACCCCCTTCCCGCCAGCCTTTTTCTGGCGGTGTCCACCGCCAGAACCAGGATGGCGGGAACGGGTGCCGTGGGGACCCTGGGGGCCCCTGCACTGCCCATGCCACTGGCATGGGCAGTGCAGGGGCCCCCTAACAGGGCCCCACAAAGATTTTCACTGTCTGCTTTGCAGACAGTGAAAATCGCGACGGGTGCCACTGCACCCGTCGCACCCCTGCAACTCCGCCAGCTCCATTCGGAGCCGGCTTCATTGTTGAAGGGGCTTTCCCGCTGGGCTGGCCGGCGGTCTTCTGGCACTCGCCCGCCGGCCCAGCGGGAAAGCCGGAACGGCCGCCGCGGTCATTTGACCGCGGAGCAGTCTTTCGGCGGGAACCGCTTGGTGGGCGGTGACTGCCGACCGCCGCGGTCAGAATGACCGCCTTTGTGTAAAGCCGGTAAAGCCGGTAAAGCCGCGGTCAGAAAAGGGGAGCCGGTGGTTTCCCGCTGGCCCAGGGAATCCGCCAATAGCGGCGCTGCTTGCAGCACCGCCATGGGGATTCCGACCCCCTTCCCGCCAGCCTGTTTCTGGCGGTGTCCACCGCCAGAACCAGGATGGCGGGAACGGGTGCCGTGGGGACCCTGGGGGCCCCTGCACTGCCCATGCCACTGGCATGGGCAGTGCAGGGGCCCCCTAACAGGGCCCCACAAAGATTTTCACTGTCTGCTTTGCAGACAGTGAAAATCGCGACGGGTGCCACTGCACCCGTCGCACCCGTGCAACTCCGCCGGCTCCATTCGGAGCCGGCTTCATTGTTGAAGGGGCTTTCCCGCTGAGCCGGCCGGCGGTCTGCTGGCGGTCGCCCGCCGGCCCAGCGGGAAAGCCGGAACGGCTGCCGCGGTCATTTGACCGCGGAGCAGTCTTTCGGCGGGAACCGCTTGGCGGGTGGCGACCGCCGCGGTCAGAATGACCGCCTTTGTGTCTGTGTTCTGCATGAGTGCTTTACATATTTTAAGTAGTAGGTTTTATACTTTTCCCTCCCTATTACCACTTTTCAAAGTGGTAATAGGTAGGAAAACTTATTTCCAATTTTGTTTAAAAAAACGTTCACGGAATACCACTGTACTATCTAGTAAGTAAAGTGGTACTTAAAAAACAAGTTTAAAAAATATGTTTAAAAATAAAAAATACACTGTACTGTACTATGTTATAGACATATAGGTGGTCATTACAACCCTGGCAGACGGTGTTAAAGGTGCGGTAATACCGCAAACAGGCCGGCGGACAAAAAAAGGGAATTATGACCCTGGCGGAAACCGCCAACAAAGACATCCACTTTAACACACCGCCCGCCACGGCGGTACAGACAAGCAGCGCGGCGGTCACCGCCAACAGACAGGCGGAAGACAATGTACCGCCCATAGTATCACAACCCGCCAATCCGCCACCTTTTCCGGGGCGGATTCACTGTGGATAAAAACACAGCAGAAACAGTTTCTGCAATGGGAAAACGCTCACCTGAACGCATCCCACGAGGAGGGAGGACTCCATGGAGCCGGAACTACAAATCCTACCGGCCCTTGTATTCCTACCCATCTACGAAGAGCAACTCCGGCGCCGGCGAAGACAACGGTGAGTACTGCACCTACGACATAGGGGAGGGGGGAGACAAAAGTTAGGGGGACACACCCGAAACACCCCCACCCCCACCCTTGCACATTATAACACACACACCAATGCATTCACAAAAATCTCAGTAACAACCCACAACCCCCCCGGAAGAATGCAAAGACAAAATGAAATCAGTTCAAACATTGTAATGTATCAATATACATGTCTCAAAAATATACAGATATATCATAAAATCAGTCAAAAGTATATACATTACGAGAAGTAGTGCAGATATGTACATATCAATGTCCGTGCACCACTAGTCCAAAAATGCATGGGCGAGGCCCACACAAGATACCTGTCCACAAACGGAGAGAACACTGCCGGGGCATCAGAGAGAAATACAACAGGCACCTCAGGGGGAAGGGAAGGAGGGGCACCTCAGCCGGATGAGTGCAAAGCCAGATCCACAACGGGGCTTCATGCCCATTGATGTATCCTGGGGAGTGCAAAGCCACAGTCTCTCAAGTCTCTACAGTGGTTGGTTTGCCCACTGTCCAATCCTAGGGAGTGCAAAGCCACAGTCTCTCAAGTCTCTACAGTGGGTGGTTTGCCCACTGTCCAATCCTGGAGAGTGCAAAGCCACAGTCTCTCAAGTCTCTACAGTGGGTGGTTTGCCCACTGTCCAATCCTGGGGAGTGCAAAGCCACAGTCTCTACAGTGGGTGGCTTGCCCACTGCTTTATCCTGTGGAGTGCAAAGCCACAGTCTCTCAAGTCTCTACAGTGGGTGGCTTGCCCACTGCTTTATCCTGGGGAGTGCAAAGCCACAGTCTCTCAAGTGGATGCAGGTCTCCACTGGTTCTGGAGGGGGACTGGTGCCCAGAGTGCATCATGCTCCCCGTGACGGTCCCAGTTCCGTCACTGTCCCAGCTGCACATAGACTAACGATGCTTGATTTGGTGGTCTTTGCCCTGTTCAGCGGTCTTCACCATGGCGGTCTGTGCCCTGTTCAGCGGTGCTTGCCTTTGCTGTCTCTGACCTGTTCAGCGGCACTTTGCCATGGCGGTCTCTGACCTGTTCAGCGGTGCTTTGCCATGGCGGTCTCTGGACTGTTTAGCGGTGCTTTGTCATGGCGGTCTTTGGACTGTTCAGCGGTCTTCACCATGGCGGTCTGTGCCCTGTTCAGCGGTGCTTGCCTTTGCTGTCTCTGACCTGTTCAGTGGTGCTTTGCCATGGCGGTCTCTGGACTGTTCAGCGGTGCTTTGCCATTGGCGGTCTTTGGACTGTTCAGCGGTCTTCACCATGGCGGTCTGTGCCCAGTTCAGCGGTGCTTGCCTTTGCTGTCTCTGACCTGTTCAGCGGTGCTTTGCCATGGCGGTCTCTGGACTGTTCAGCGGTGCTTTGCCATGGCGGTCTTTGGACTGTTCAGCGGTCTTCACCATGGCGGTCTGTGCCCTGTTCAGCGGTGCTTGCCTTTGCTGTCTCTGACCTGTTCAGTGGTGCTTTGCCATGGCGGTCTCTGACCTGTTCAGCAGTGCTTTGCCATGGCGGTCTCTGGACTGTTCAGCAGTGCTTTGCCATGGCGGTCTTTGGACTGTTCAGCGGTCTTCACCATGGCGGTCTGTGCCCTGTTCAGCGGTGCTTGCCTTTGCTGTCTCTGGACTGTTCAGCGGTGCTTTGCCATGGCGGTCTTTGGACTGTTCAGCGGTCTTCACCATGGCGGTCTGTGCCCTGTTCAGCGGTGCTTGCCTTTGCTGTCTCTGACCTGTTCAGTGGTGCTTTGCCATGGCGGTCTTGGGCCTGTTCAGCGGTGCTTTGCCATGGCGGTCTCTGACCTGTTCAGCGGTGCTTTGCCATGACGGTCTTTGGCCTGTTCAGCGGTGCTTTGCCATGGCGGTTCTGGACTGGGCATTGGTGTGTGGCATGACGTTCTCTGGATTGGGCATTGGTGTGTGGCATGACGTTCCCTCATTGCTCAGCAGGGCTGTGGCAGCCGGGGCCCTGCTGGGCACTGACTCCGGCGGTGGTCTCCTGACCAGTGACCATACTTGGGCCCTCCTGGGCACCGACTCCGGCGGTGGTCTTCTGACCAGTGACGATACTTGGGCCCTCCTGGGCACTGACTCAGGCGGTGGTCTCCTGACCAGTGACGATACTTGGGCCCTCGTGGGCAATGACTCTGGCGGTGGCGGTGGTCTCCTGACCAGTGAAGATACTTGGGCCCTCGTGGGCACTGATTCTGGCGGTGGTCTCCTGACCAGTGACGATACTTGGGCCCTCCTGGGCACTGACTCTGGCGGTGGTCTCCTGACCAGTGACGATACTTGGGCCCTCCTGGGCAATGACTCCGGCGATGGTCTCCTGACCAGTGGCGATACTTGGGCCCTCCTGGGCAATGACTCCGGCGGTGGTCTCCTGACCAGTGACAATACTTGGGCCCTCCTGGGCAATGACTCCGGCGGTGGTCTCCTGACCAGTGACGATACTTGGGCCCTCCTGGGCAATGACTCTGGTGGTGGCGGTGGTCTCCTGACCAGTGACGATACTTGGGCCCTCCTGGGCTATGACTCTGGCGGTGGTCTCCTGACCAGTGACGATACTTGGGCCCTCCTGGGCAATGACTCCGGCAGTGGCGGTGGTCTCCTGACCAGTGACGATACTTGGGCCCTCCTGGGCAATGACTCTGGTGGTGGTCTCCGGACCAGTGACGACGGTGCTGGCGGTGGCGTCCCGACCGCCGGGAAGGATGCCGCCCTTCTCCACTGTGATGCTCACACCAGGCTGTGCAGACTTCCTCTGGCCCTTACCCACCTTTAGAGGAGTCACAGCTGACTCTGCAATCCCCCTGGAACCCCTGTGAGTTGTTTTGCCTCCAGGAGTCTTCACAGGGTCCCGTCGGCCACTTTCCAATTTCAGAGCCTTTACAGGGGGTGGGCTGCCAGTGCCTTGGCTCTGGGTCACACTGCCTGCCCTGGGGGCCGGTGCACCCCACAAACCTTGAACAGGCACCACTGGTATTGGAGGCTTTTTGGCTGAGGCGCTACGATGGGACTGATGACTTGGAGGGGGGTGTGGGGGCAAAAAGGTCAATTTTACAGAGGGACAGTTTCTGATGAACACTGGGATGGGTAGTTGGAGGGGGTCTGGGAGTGGAGGAAGAGGAGGTGGTTGTCGGAGGTGTCACTTTAGGTGTTTTGGGTGCAGGTGCAGGTACTGGAGGCTGTCGTGAGGTGGATGGATGTTGGGTGAGTGATTGCCGGCGTTTGTGTACTTTGGGTGGGGCGTCACAGACACACTGGGAGAGGTAAACGTGAGTGGAGGTGGTGAGTGCAGGTGAGCGGTTTGTGGTGCTGGGTGTCCTGGTGCGATTCCTGGTGTCTGTAGATGTAGTGCATGCAGGTGAGAGTGTAGACGACACTGGGAGGGAGGAGGCAGACGACGACGAGGGGGACACAGTGGAGGCAGTGGGTGTTGGTGTGTTTGCATGTGTGTGATGCTTGTGTGTGTGCCTGTGGGTTGTGTGGTGCCTATGTTTTCCAGAGCTTCCCTTGGGTGTTGACGTGTGTGCATGCTGGTCTGTAGGTGTGCTTGGGATGGGCTGGGGTACAGGGGATTGAGTCTGGGTGGAGGAGGTTGGAGGGGGGAGACTAGATACAGGGACAATGGCTGCCATCAGTGCTGAGGCCAGAGATTGCAGGGTTCGCTGAAGGACAGCCTGACCAGAGTGAATGCCCTCCAGGAATGCATTACCGTGTTGCAACTCCCTTTCTACACCCTGGATGGCATTCACAATGGTAGACTGCCCAACAGTGAGGGACCTGAGGAGGTCAATGGCCTCCTCACTGAGGGCAGCAGGGGTGACTGGGGCAGGGCCTGAGGTGCCTGGGGCAAAGGTGATGCCCACCCTCCTGGGTGAGCGGGCATGGGGCGAACGCTGAGGGGCTGCTGGGAGGGCGGTGCTGGTAGGGGAGGTGGTGGCTGTACCTGTAGAAGTGGGGCGCACAGATGGTGCCGCCACCACAAGGGAGCTCCCATCAGCGGACGAGTCTATGTCGCTGGTTGGTGATCCGGTGGCCGACGTGAAGCTCCCCTCGCCCTCCGTCCCACTGGGGCATTCTGAGTCTGTGGTGTGGCCCTCTATGGCCATGTGGGATGCAGCTCCCTCGTGCTCCGGTGCCTCTGTACCTCCGTCTGATGATGCTGATGCACAAAAGAACAGGGAAAGCACAAAAAGGGGGGGGGAGACAGAAGAAGAACAGGTTGAGTGCATGGCATACCGCTATTGTTGGCGGACAATGCAGACACAGCAGCCCCCTGCACTACGCTGTGCTCCTGGCCTCTGCAGATGCAATTCCTGGGATCTGGACTACATGGCTATGGTGGACATCTGCACACATGGATGCCACAGGGGCATCTATACCTGTACTTGGCACTCTACTGCGGTGGGGTAGAGTGCCACATGGGCTGCATTACTGAGGGGCCTAGTCTACGTATTTCTGCCTGGCCTAGGTACACCCACAGGCCTCCTCCCCCACCCAGACCCCTCCACTGCACGCAAACTCCGCAGAATTATGTTGTACTCACCCCCTTGTGTCTGCTGTGATGCCCTCAAGCACCCATCCAACTCAGGGTAGGCCACTGCCAGGATCCGGAACATCAGGGGGGTCATGGTGCGACGGGCACCCCTCCCACGTTGGGAGGCCAGCCCCAGCTGAGCCTCCGCCGTCTTCTTGCTGCAGCAGCGAATGTCCTCCCATCTTTTCCGGCAGTGGGTGCCCCGTCTCTGGTGGACCCCCAGGGTCCGGACTTCCTTGGCGATGGCATGCCAAATGTCCCTCTTCTGGTGGGCGCTGACCTACATGACATGCACAAGGGAAGAAGAGAAGTCATTACCAACTGCTCCGTCGATGTAAGTGTCCCCCCTCCCTACCCTTGCCATGTGGCACATGCATTCATGTTCCCTGAACTCTGCCCCCTTCCCTCTTACAACCAGCCCTCTCCACCCAGGCCTAGCCCATACAACGTGCTCCCTGTGTACCTACCTGTTGGTCTGGAGGACCGTAGAGTAGCGTGTACTGGGGGAGGGCCCGTCTACTAGTTTCTCCAACTCCTGAGCAGTGAAGGCAGGGGCCCTTTCCCCAGACGCAGCAGCCATCGTCGCTTCCAGACCGAGGTCACAGCAGCACTTGCAGTGTAGGTCCTCTCCTGTCGAAGATCAGGTATCTAGTGATTGAACAGATAGAAAATGGCGGTGACGTCCGCGGCGGTGACGTCCACGGCGGTGCGTATCATCACCGCCGGCGCACTTGTTCATTGGCTCCTGGGACCCATAGGGTCCGATGTTAACCAATGCAGCATTGCGCCGCGGTCTGCGACCACCTACCGCGACGGTGTGCAACGGCAACGCAGTTACCCCACAATCCCATTGTCCCAGTGTAGAGGTCAGGCAGCCGCCATTTCAGGGACCCACATGGCTTCATTTACTTCTGCGTCACACATAGCTAGGCCTACGCTCAACAAACATACAGGAAGGGTTTTGTGTTTGGTGTCGTCTTCTGTGTCACTGTGGGTACATACCTTGCTTAAAATTGACTCTGTGGTCACTGTTGTCCTTCCTAGGCGCCTTCAGCTGGGACATTTGAGAAGATGGCGGAATCCTCCGGTGTACCGACTGCTGGTGGACCTGTTGACAATGGAGGAGCGACATTTAATCGTAACCTACCGATTTGACCGTGCCACAATCCAGGAACTATGTATCCAGTTGGAGCCAGACCTGATGTCACCAATCCGCCATCCCACTGGAATCACTCCTGACGTGCAGGTGCTGCCAGTGCTCCATTTCCTT
The DNA here is from genome assembly GCF_031143425.1 of Pleurodeles waltl. NCBI lineage: Eukaryota > Metazoa > Chordata > Amphibia > Caudata > Salamandridae > Pleurodeles > Pleurodeles waltl. Next base: position 134,708,464 of record NC_090444.1, read on the forward strand.
GCAAGTGGCTCTTTTCAGACAACAGTGGCCATGGCATCAGCTTTGTCTCAGCCTATGTTTTCCAACGTCCTGTCCAGAGTATTGTCTGCCCTGCTGAAAAACATAAGGAGATACATCATTTTCCCTGAGGTGGACGATTTGGATACAGTGAAAGGTGACTTCTATGCCCTTGGACATATCCCTAACATCATAGGTGCCATTGATGGCACCCATGTAGCTCTGGTCCCCCCCCACAGGAGTGAACAGGTGTACAGGAACAGGAAGAGTTATCATTCGATGAATGTACAGATGGTCTGTTTGGCAGACCAGTACATCTTCCAGGTTAATGCTATGTTCCCTGGCTCAGTGCATGACGCCCACATCCTGCGGAATAGCAGCATCCCTGATATGATGGGTCAACTCCAGAGGCACCGTGTGTGGCTATTAGGGGACTCTGGTTACCCCAACCTGTCCTGGCTATTGACCCCCGTGAGGAATCCCAGGACCAGGGCAGAGGAACGGTACAATGAGGCCCATGGGCGGACTAGGAGGGTGATAGAACGCACCTTCGGCCTCCTGAAGGCCAGCTTCAGGTGCCTTCACATGACAGGTGGTTCCCTATTTTACTCACCGAAGAAGGTGTGCCAGATCATCATCACCTGCTCGATGCTTCACAATCTTGCATTGCGACGCCAGGTGCCTTTTCTGCAGGAGGATGGTCCAGATGGCGGTGTTGAGGAAGAAGACAACGACAACAGGGAGTCAGTCATACAGCAATATTTCCAGTGACACACAGGTGAGAACATTTTCTTTTTTACCATTACATTCACTGTCACACGTCTTCCTCTATCCTGTGTGTAATTTCATTGCATTATTTGGTAACTGAGTTGTTCCTTTCCATTACGGTTTCACAGGTGTGGTTACCAACGTGTGTCATCTGCATGCATCCTTCAAGGACTTGTGATGTATGACATAGGTATGTTGCCTTTACAAGTTGGAATGCATTTTGACACTGTCATGGATAATACATATTATCAAATCATTTACTGACTCAACATTGTTTTGTGGTTCAAGGGTGTTTATTGAAGTGCTCAAAAATGGAGGGTGGTTGTAAAATGGTGAGGGGTGATGGTGGAGGAATGTGTCACAGGTGCACTGCCCATATGGGCATAGGTAGTGGAGCTGGGGCAGTTTAAGTATGGGGAGGGTAGCAAAGTGGGACAGTGGGAGGACAATCAGGATGGTCTCATTTCCTGGCGGGGGTCTTGCCATCTTGCTCTGTCCTGTTCCTGGATCTCAGGGCCCACTTGCGTGGTGGTTGTCCATCTGCAGGGGGTGGGGTGCTGGTGTGGTGGTCCTGCGGCGGGGCGTCCTGTCCACTAGCGCCAGCAGAGGTGGTGGGCAGTTCATCGCCCTGGTTAGTGTCAGGGGCCCCTTGGAGTGCCACGGTGTCCCTCAAGGTCTGCTGTATGTCCTTCAGCACCCCTACGATGGTGCCCAAGGCGGAGCTGATGGTCCTGAGCTCCTCCCTGAACCCCAAATACTGTTCCTCCTGCAGGCGCTTGGTCTTCTGAAATTTGACCAGGACCGTCGCCATCGTCTCCTGGGAGTGGTGGTATGCTCCCATGATGGAGGATAGGGCCTCGTGGAGAGTGGGTTCCCTTGGCCTGTCCGCCCCCTGTCGCACAGCAGCCCTCCCAGTTCCCCTGTGTTCCTGTGGCTCCATCCCCTGGACCGTGTGCCCACTACCACTGACCCCAGGTCCCTGTTGTTGTTGGGGTGGTGGGTTATCCTGGGTTCCCTGTAGTGGGGGACACACCGCTGATTGACATGTCCTGGGTACGGAGGTTTGGGCCAGCTGGGTGGGTGCTGTGCTGGTGTTACCAGAGGGTGGAAGGTCAGTGTTGGGCTGTGCCTGTGCAATGGGAACCGACTGTCCCAAGGCCCACGATGGTCCGGGCTGGTCATCAGGATCCAGTAGGGCAGAGCGGCTGTCGTCACTGTGGGCCTCTTCTGTGGGTGGAGTGGAGTGGAGTTGTCTGGACCCTCCGGGGTGGTGACGGTCCTTCGTGATCCTGCAGGGGCATAAGGGCATGATTATTGCATGTGTGTGTGTGATGGTGTGCAATTGGTGGGTGACCGTGTACCCCAGTGCAAGCATTCCTGTGTGGGGGTTGGGTGATGATGGTTGGGGGGATGTTCTGGGTATGTGCAGTGAGCATGCTTTAGTGCTGGGTGTCCATGCTTAGTTATGTCATGCAGGGCTTGGTGTTGGGATGTGTGGTTTGTGTGATGAGTACATTAGTGAGGAGTTGGAGTGATAGGGGAGGGGTGAGGGTGGGGGTGTGTGATAGCATGCAGGTAGGGTGGGGGATCTGATAGTTAAGATTTGACTTACCAGTGTCCATTCCTCCACCGACTCCTCCGAGGCCCTCTGGATGCATGATGGTCAAGACTTGCTCCTCTCATGTTGTTAGTTGTGGGGGAGGAGGTGGGGGTCCACCGCCAGTCCACTGAACCGCGATGTTGTGCCTGGAGACCGCTGAACGCACCTTCCCCCATAGGTCGTTCCACCTCTTCCTGATGTCCTCCCGATTTCTTGGATGCTGTCCCACAGCGTTGACCCTGTCGACTATTCTGCGCCATAGCTCCATCTTCCTGGCTATGGATGTGTGCTGCACCTGTGAGCCAAATAGCTGTGGCTCTACCCGTAGGATTTCCTCCACCATGACCCGGAGCTCCTCCTCGGAAAAGCGGGGGTGTCTTTGGCGTGACATGGGGTGGTGTGGGTGATGTGTGGGGTGGTGTATGTGTTGATGAGTGTGGTGATGTGTAGTGGTGTGTGGTGTTTTGTGCGTGAATGTTGTGTGGGTGATGGTGTTGTGTGCCTCTGTGTGGTGGGATTGTCTAATCTGTGCTGTCTCTCTGGCCTCCGTGACTAATTTTTGGTCGTAGGGGTTTGTGTGTGATGTGGGTGTGTGTTTTATATTGCGTTGGGTGTGTGGGAGTGTTGTTTGTATGTGTATCAGGTGTGTGTATTTTGAATTGTCCAATGTGGCCGTGTTTTGGAGATGTGTATGTATTTTGAGCACGGCGGTGTGTACCGCCAATGGAATACCGCGGTTGAAAGACCGCTGCGTGGATGCGTGGGTCGTAATAGCATGGGCGTGTTTCTGTTACCGTGATGGTGGAGGTTTTGTTTCCGCCAGTTTATCACTGACCTATGGTGTGGAGGACTTGTGTGGGTGTCTGAATTTCGGCGGATTCCGAGATGTGTGTCATAATAGCTGTGGCGGAATTCCAAGGCCGCGGCGGTGTTTTGGCGGTCTTCTGCACGGCAGTAAGCGCCTTTTACCGCCAATGTTGTAATGACCCCCATAGTGTACTGTAGTGTATTTTTCAATCGTTTACATATATTTTTTCACATTATAGAGTACTGCAGTACTACCTAGAAATTACTGTGCTACTTCAAAACATTTTTTAATAATAAAATGTGTAATACAAATATAAAAAAACACTACAACATCATCTTTAAGAGGAAAGATACCATAGTGCAGTTTTTTTTTATTTTCTCAATTCTTCAAAAAAATGTACACAGTCTGAGCTGTATGTTTTAAAAGTATATTAGAAGTTGGGTTACTGGTTGACTGGGGTGTGAGCCATGGTAAAGCAGGAACCACTGTCCTAGTCGGGGTAAGTCACAAGCACACCCTAAAATAGCCTGTGCTCACCCTCTGGTATCTTGGCACAGATCAATCAGGCTTAAGGCAATATTTAAAGTATTTGTGCAACACTTAAAACAGTAAAAGAGAAAAAACACCACACAAGAAGATACCACACTTGGTTTGAAAAATAGAACTTAATTTAATAAATAAAACAAGACCATAATAACAAAAATCCACAAAGCAGAACTTGATATAAATATATTTTTTAAATAAACTGTAAAATAGAGCATAGAAACAAGAAGTGCCATCCGGGGATATCCGGTTGCGCTGGACCGGGACAAAGTCAAAAGTTCAGGTCGACCACGTAGGAGCGCAGGCCGGCTACAGGGACCCCCCTGAACCCACTGAACGAAAGTCCTGGTTGTGTCAACATCGAAGATGCGAGGAGCAGGCTGAAGCGATGCCTTGGTGTTGATCCCAGCAGTGGAGATGATGCATTGATCTATCCCATGCAGAAGCAAAGATGAAGTTGCATCGATTTTCTCCACACAATAGAGGAGATGTGTCGGGTGCAAGATGCAGTGGTTCCAAAAGCGATGCGTTGACTCCAGTCCACACAATGGGGGTGATGCACTGATTCCAGTTCACCCAACAGGGATGATGCGCCAGTTCTGATCCATTCACCGCTGCGTCCACTTCCAAGAGTCCAAGACTGACATGGCAACACTTGGCAGGGTAGACTCACCAATGGCACAGTCCAGGTGCAGATGTAGGTTAGTTGGAAATCTTTATATCCCTGACTCTTCAATCAGGAAACCAGTCAGCTGGACCTTGGAGTCACTCTGGGTTCTGGATTGGAGAGATGCACATCCAGTCCTTCTCACTCCCAGGCAAGATGGCAGCAGGTCAGCATAGCAAAGCAGGAGTCGAGCAGAGTAGCAGTTCAGCAGATGGGCAGTCCTTCTTCCTGACAGAGTATCTCCAGGTCCAGAAGTATAGTGAGTTGGTAGTGTCAGAGGTCTAGTACTTATATCTATTTTGGCCTTTGAAGTGGGGAGACTTCAAAGAGATACACTTGAGTCTCTGCTCTTCTTGCCCTGGCTCCAGACTCACTACAGGGGGTCAAGCAGCCCTTTGTGTATGGACAGGACACAGCATATGCAGGTGTAAGTGAGGCTGTGTCCAGCTACTCCCTCCCATCCTGCTCAGGATGCCCATCAGGAAACAAATGGCCCATTAGGTCACACCTAAGCTCCCTTTGTGTGGGGCTGTCTAGGGGGAATGCACAAAGGTCAGATGACCCCTACTCCACACATGAGATCAGAGACTGGCAGACGGCACCAAATGACTAAGGCAAGACAATTCCCACTTTCTAAAAGCTGCATTTTCAGAATTACAATTTAAAATCAGACTTCCCTTTAAGTTGTGATTTTAAACTGTGATTCCAGAGACACCAAACACAAAAATCTTATTTTTTCTAGATTGTTAATTACACTTATAAGATGTAATAAGGTAACCCCAATGTTAACCTGTGGGAGTGATAAGCCTTGCAGTAGTGAAAAATGGATTTAAGAGTGTTTTACTACCAGGACATGTAAAACTAAATAAAATACATGTCCTAATTTTTAAATACACTGCACCCTGTCCTTGGGGATGGTTACGGCCTACATTAGAGGTGGCATATGTATTAATAAGGAAGGTGTGGGCCTAGCAAAAGGGTGATTTTGCCAGGTTGACATGGCAGTTTAAACTCTAAACTGCATACACAGGGTCTGCAATGGCAGGCCTGAGCAAGTTTCAAGGGCTACTTAAGTGGGTGGTTCAATCAGTGCTGCACGGCTACTAGTAGCATTCAATTTAAAGGCCTTGGGCACAGGTAGAGTACTTTACTTGGGATTTACAGGTAAAGTAAATAGGCCATTTGGGTATATGCCAATTCTACCATGGTTTAAGGCACATGCACTTTAGCACTGTTTAGCAGTGGTAAAGTGCCCAGAGTCCTAAAACCAACAAACAGTGTCTGTTTGTGCAGTTTTAAACTGCCATTTCAACCTGGTAAGTGCACCCACTTGCCAGGCCCAAACCTTCCATTTTACTACATGTAAGTCACCCCTAAAGTAGGCCCAAGGCAGCCCCATGGGCAGGGTGCAGTGTATTTAAAAGTTAGGGCATGTACTGGTATGCTTTACATGCCCTGATGTGAAATATTGATAAACTCAGCTTTCACTTTTGCAAGGTCTATCCCTCCCATACAGTAACATGGGGATTGCCTTGACATATCTTTAAAGTTTAATTTCCCTTTGGGAGCAGATAGAGACCTGGAGTTTGGGGTCTCTGAACTCACAATTCAAAAACACTTCTTTTGGTGAAGTTTTGGTATGAGTTTGAAAATGCCATTTTTAGAAAGTGGGCATTTTCTTAATTAACCATTCTGCGCTTCTGCCTTTCTGCTGAATACCCGTCTGGGTCAGGATAACAGATGGGCTGTTTGTGCATTCACCCTAGACAGTCACACAAAAGGAGCTGAGGTGTGCCCTGCATGTCCTGATGGCCTATCACCAGGCTGATGGTTCTTCCTGAGCTAGAGTGGTGGAGGAGCTGGCACTTGTACCTCAATAGGGCTATGCCTGTAGTGTGTCTGGGATCATGGCAAGGAAAGGCAGTGTCTTATGCACTACAAAGGCTTCTCTTTGAAGTTTGCCTACTTCAAAGTCAGAAATGGTTATAAGTACTAGAGCTCTGACACCACATAGAATTCTTCTGGGCTGAGGAAATTCTTCCTGACAGAAAAGCTAGATCCTGTAGAAGGGACTGCCACTCTGCATTTTGTTTTGTTGTGCTGGCCTGCTGCTTGCTGCTTCTGTCCTGAGAGTGAAAGGACTGGACTTGGCTTTGTACACCCTGCTTCCAACAATTCAGCAAGGGCTTGGACTGAGCATGTCTCCTGTTAAGAAGTCTCAATAACATCAAAGACTTCATCTGCCAGTGCCTGGGCTCTTCTGTTGTGAGTACTGACTTGCCAATTGGTGACAAATCCAGTTCCTGTGCCCTTGGGAGTGAGTTCTGGTGCACCAAGGAAGAAACCAGTGCATTGACATCCAGAATGACTTCAGAAGCTTGCAGGGTTAGTTCCTGAGAAATTGTAATTCAAAATCTTCTTTAACCCCTTCGCTGCCAGGCCTTTTCCCCCTCCTGTGCCAGGCCTTTTTTTGCCTATTTGGGGCAGTTCGCGCTTAGGCCCTCATAACTTTTTGTTCACATAAGCTAACCAAGCCAAATTTGCGTCCTTTTTTTCCAACATCATAGGGATTCTAGAGGTACCCAGACTTTGTGGGTTCCCTTGAAGGAGGCCAAGAAATTGGCCAAAATACAGTGAAAAGTTCGTTTTTTTTTTTAAAAATGGAAAAAGTGGCTGCAGAAGAAGGCTTGTGGATTTCCCCCCGAAAATGGCATCAACAAAGGGTTTGTAGTGCTAAACTCAGCAGCTTCCTAGCTTTCAGGAACAGGCAGACTTGAATCAGAAAACCCAATTTTTCAACACAATTTTGGCATTTTACTGGGGCATACCCCATTTTTGCAATTTTTTGTGCTTTCAGCCTCCTTCCAGTCAGTGACAGGAATGGGCATGAAACCAATGCTGGATCCCAGAAACCTAACCATTTCTGAAAAGTAGACAAAATTCTGAATTCAGCAAGGGGTCATTTGTGTAGATCCTACAAGGGTTTCCTACAGAAAATAACAGCTGAAAAAGAAAAATATTGAAATTGAGGTGAAAAAAACATCAATTTTTCTCTATGTTTTACTCTGTAACTTTTCCCTGCAATGTCAGATTATGGAAAGCAATATACCGTTACGTCTGCTGGACTCCTCTGGTTGCGGGGATATATAGGGCTTGTAGGTTCATCAAGAACCCGAGGAACCCAGAGCCAATAAATGAGCTGCACCCTGCAGTGCGTTTTCATTCTATACCGGGTATACAGCAATTCATTTGCTGAAATATAAAGAGTAAAAAATTGCTATCAAGAAAACCTTTGCATTTCCAAAAAGGGCACAAGATAAGGTGCTGAGGAGCAGTGGTTATTTGCACATCTCTGAATTCCGGGGTGACCATACAAGCATGTGAATTATAGGGCATTTCTCAAATAGATGTCTTTTTTACACACTCTCCTATATTTGGAAGAAAAATTTTTAGAGAAAGACAAGGGGCAATAGCACTTGTTTTGCTAATCTATGTTCCCCCAAGTCTCCCGATAAAAATGATACCTCACTTGCGTGGGTAGGCCTAGCGCCTGCGACAGTAAACGCCCCAAAGCGCAACGTGGACACATCGACAATTTTGGGAGAAAACAGAGGTGTTTTTTGCGAAGTGCCTACCTGTAGATTTTGGCCTCTAGCTCAGCCGGCACCTAGGGAAACCTACCAAACCTGTGCATTTCTGAAAACTAGAGACCTAGAGGAATCCAAGGAGGGGTGACTTGCGGGGCTCGGACCAGGTTCTGTTACCCAGAATCCTTTGCAAACCTCAACATTTGGCTAAAAAAACACATGTCCCTCACATTTCTGTGGCAGAAAGTTCTGGAATCTGAGAGGAGCTACAAATTTCCTTCCACCCAGCGTTCCCCCAAGTCTCCCGATAAAAATGATACCTCACTTGCGTGGGTAGGCCTAGCGCCGGCGACAGGAAACACCCCAAAGCACAACGTGGACATATCGTAAATTTTGGAAAAAAACAGAGGTGTTTTTTGCGAAGTGCCTACCTGTAGATTTTGGCCTCTAGCTCAGCCGGCACCTAGGGAAACCTACCAAACCTGTGCATTTCTGAAAACTAGAGACCTAGGGGAATCCAAGGAGGGGTGACTTGCGGGGCTCGGACCAGGTTCTGTTACCCAGAATCCTTTGCAAACCTCAAAATTTGGCTAAAAAAACACATGTCCCTCACATTTCTGTGGCAGAAAGTTCTGGAATCTGAGAGGAGCTACAAATTTCCTTCCACCCAGCGTTCCCCCAAGTCTCCCGATAAAAATGATACCTCACTTGCATGGGTAGGCCTAGCGCCGGCGACAGGAAACACCCCAAAGCGCAACGTGGACACATCCTAAATTTTGGAAAAAAACAGAGGTGTTTTTGCGAAGTGCCTTCCTGTAGATTTTGGCCTCTAGCTCAGCCGGCACCTAGGGAAACCTACCAAACCTGTGCATTTCTAAAAACTAGAGACCTAGGGGAATCTAAGGAGGGGTGACTTGTGGGGCTCGGACCAGGTTCTGTTACCCAGAATCCTTTGCAAACCTCAAAATTTGGCTAAAAAAACACATGTCCCTCACATTTCTGTGGCAGAAAGTTCTGGAATCTGAGAGGAGCAACAAATTTCCTTCCACCCAGCGTTTCCCCAAGTCTCCCGATAAAAATTATACCTCACTTGCGTGGGTAGGCCTAGCGCCGGCGACAGGAAACACCCCAAAGCGCAACGTGGACACATCCTAAATTTTGGAAAAAAACAGAGGTGTTTTTTGCGAATTGCCTACCTGTAGATTTTGGCCTCTAGCTCAGCCGGCACCTAGGGAAACCTACCAAACCTGTGCATTTCTGAAAACTAGAGACCTAGGGGAATCCAAGGAGGGGTGACTTGCGGGGCTCGGACCAGGTTCTGTTACCCAGAATCCTTTGCAAACCTCAAAATTTGGCTAAAAATACACATGTTACTCACATTTCTGTGGCAGAAAGTTCTGGAATCTGAGAGGAGCCACAAATTTCCTTCTACCCAGCGTTCCCCCAAGTCTCCTGATAAAAATGATACCTCACTTGCGTGGGTAGGCCTAGCGCCGGCGACAGGAAACACCCCAAAGCGCAACGTGGACACATCCTAAATTTGGGAAAAAAACAGAGGTGTTTTTTGCGAAGTGCCTACCTGTAGATTTTGGCCTCTAGCTCAGCCGGCACCTAGGGAAACCTACAAAACCTGTGCATTTCTGAAAACTAGAGACCTAGGGGAATCCAAGGAGGGGTGACTTGTGGGGCTCGGACCAGGTTCTGTTACCCAGAATCCTTTGCAAACCTCAAAATTTGGCTAAAAAAACACATGTCCCTCACATTTCTGTGGCAGAAAGTTCTGGAATCTGAGAGGAGCTACAAATTTCCTTCCACCCAGCGTTCCCCCAAGTCTCCCGATAAAAATGATACCTCACTTGTGTGGGTAGGACTAGCGCCCACGAAAGGAAAGGGCCCAAAACACAACGTGGACACATCACATTTTTTTATAAAAAGCAGTGCCTACCTGTGGATTTTGGCCTGTAGCTCAGCCGACACCTGAGGAAACCTAGCAAACCAGTGCATTTTTTAAAACTAGAAACCCAGGGGAATCCAAGATGGGGTGACTTGCGGGGCTCTGACCAGGTTATGTTACCCAGAATCCTTTGCAAACATCAAAATTTGGCCCAAAAAACACTTTTTCCTCTCATTTCGGTGACAGAAAGTTCTGGAATCTGAGAGGAGCCACAAATTTCCTTCCACCCAGCGTTCCCCTAAGTCTCTCGATAAAAATGGTACATCACTTCTGTGGGTAGGCCTAGCGCCCACAAAAGGAAATGGCCCAAAACACAACTTGGACACAACATATTTTTTCACAGAAAACAGAGGTGTTTTTTGCAAGGTGCCTACCTGTGGTGTTTGGCCTGTAGCTCAGCCGGCCCCAGGGGGGGGGGCAGAAATGCCCTAAAATAAATTTGCCCCCATAACCCCCACCCTCCCCCGCCGGGAGCGACCCTTGCCTACGGGGTCGCTCCCCCTGCGTGACATTGGCGCCAAAAAACAAATCCCCGGTGCCTAGTGGTTTCTGCCCCCTTGGGGGCAGATTGACCTAAAATTGGCCAATCTGCCCCCAGGGGGGCAGAAATGGTCTAAATACAATTTGCCCCCCCCAGGGGAGCGACCCTTGCCTGATGGGTCACTCCCCATCTCTAAAAAAAGAAACAACAAAAAAAAAAACACAAAAAAGAAATTGCCCTGGCGCCTAGAGTGTTCTGCCCCCCCCGGGGGCAGTTCGGCCTAATAATAGGCCGATCTGTCCCCCGGGGGGGCAGAAATGGCCTAAAATAAATTTGCCCCCCCAACCCCCCCCCCCCCCCCCCCCCCGGGAGCGACCCTTGCCTACGGGGTCGCTCCCCCTGCGTGACATTGGCGCCAAAAAACAAATCCCCGGTGCCTAGTGGTTTCTGCCCCCTCGGGGGCAGATTGACCTAAAATTGGCCAATCTGCCCCCAGGGGGGCAGAAATGGTCTAAATACAATTTGCCCCCCCAGGGGAGCGACACTTGCCTGATGGGTCGCTCCCCATATCTAAAAAAAGAAACAACAAAAAAAAAAACACAAAAAAAAAATTGCAGTGGCGCCTAGAGTGTTCTGCCCCCCCCCGGGGGCAGTTCGGCCTAATAATAGGCCGATCTGTCCCCCGGGGGGGCAGAAATGGCCTAAAATAAATTTGCCCCCCCAACCCCCACCACCCCCCCCCCGGGAGCGACCCTTGCCTACGGGGTCGCTCCCCCTGCGTGACATTGGCGCCAAAAAACAAATCCCCGGTGCCTAGTGGTTTCTGCCCCCTTGGGGGCAGATTGACCTAAAATTGGCCAATCTGCCGCCCCAGGGGGGCAGAAATGGTCTAAATACAATTTGCCCCCCCACGGGAGCGACCCTTACCTGATGGGTCGCTCCCCATCTCTAAAAAAAGAAACAACAAAAAAAAAAAAACACAAAAAAAAAATTGCCCTGGCGTCTAGAGGGTTCTGCCCCCCCTGGGGGCAGTTCGGCCTAATAATAGGCCGATCTGTCCCCCGGGGGGGCAGAAATGGCCTAAAATAAATTTGCCCCCCCAACCCCCACCACCCCCCCCCCGGGAGCGACCCTTGCCTACGGGGTCGCTCCCCCTGCGTGACATTGGCGTCAAAAAACAAATCCCCGGTGCCTAGTGGTTTCTGCCCCCTTGGGGGCAGATTGACCTAAAATCGGCCAATCTGCCCCCAGGGGGGCAGAAATGGTCTAAATACAATTTGCCCCCCAGGGGAGCGACCCTTGCCTGATGGGTCGCTCCCCATCTCTAAAAAAAAGAAAGAACAAAAAAAATAAAACACAAAAAAAGAATTTGCCCTGGCGCCTAGAGGTTTCTTCCCCCCCTGGGGGCAGATCGGCCTAATAATATGCCGATCTGCCCCCGGGGGGGGCAGAAATGGCCTAAAATAATTTGCCCTCCCCCCCAGGGAGCGACCCTTGCCTAAGGGGTCGCTCCCTTTGCGTGAAATTCACGCAAAGAAAAAACTCCCTGGTGTCTAGTGGTTTCTACCCCCCTTGGGGGCAGATTGGCCTCATCAAAATAGGCCAATCTGCCCCCAAGGGGGGCAGAAATGGGCAAAATATAATTTTCCCCCAAGGGGAGCGACCCTTGCCTAAGGGGTCGCTCCCCACCAAAAAAACAAAAATGAAAAAAAAAAAAAACAAATGGTCCCTGGTGCCTAGAGGTTTCTGCCCCCCCTGGGGGCAGATCGGCCTAATAGTAGGCCGATCTGCCCCCAGGGGGGGCAGAAAAGGCCTTCCCGAAAATATGCCCCCCCTGGGAGCGACCCTTGCCCAAGGGGTCGCTCCCTTTTGTCAATAACAATAATAAAAAAAAAAAATCCCTGGTGTCTAGTGGTTTCTACCCCCCTTGGGGGCAGATTGGCCTCATCAAAATAGGCCAATCTGCCCCCAAGGGGGGCAGAAATGGCCAAAATATAATTTTCCCCCAAGGGGAGCGACCCTTGCCTAAGGGGTCGCTCCCCACCCAAAAAAAAAAAAATGAAAAAAAAAGAAAAAAAATCGTCCCTGGTGCCTAGAGGTTTCTGCCCCCTCTGGGGGCAGATCGGCCTAATAGTAGGCCGATCTGCCCCCAGGGGGGGCAGAAAAGGCCTTCCCGAAAATATGCCCCCCCTGGGAGCGACCCTTGCCCAAGGGGTCGCTCCCTTTTGTCAATAACAATAAAAAATAAAAAAAATCCCTGGTGTCTAGTGGTTTCTACCCCCTTTGGGGGCAGATTGGCCTCATCAAAATAGGCCAATCTGCCCCCAAGGGGGGCAGAAATGGCCAAAATATAATTTTCCCCCAAGGGGAGCGACCCTTGCCTAAGGGGTCGCTCCCCACCTCAATAAAAAAAAAAAAACAAAACAAAAAAAAAAAAAAATGGTCCCTGGTGCCTAGAGGTTTCTGCCCCCAGGGGGGGCAGAAAAGGCCTTTTCAAAAAAATGCCCCCCCTGGGAGCGACCCTTGCCCAAGGGGTCGCTCCCTTTTGTCAATTTCAAAGAAAAAAAATAAATCCCTGGTGTCTAGTGGGGTTTCAAAAGCCGGATTGCAAGCAATCCGGCTTTTGAAACCCTCGGAGGGACTTCAAAGGGAAGGAAATACTTTGCCTTCCCTTTGAAGCCCCTCCGGGCCTCCCAAGTGATTGAAAAAGAAATGCTTTTGCATTTCTTTTTCAATCGCGCTGGAAGCAGAGCTTCCAGCGCGACGAGGGAGGCCCCTGTGACATATCAGCGCGCGTGCGCGCGCTGACGTCACAGGGGGGGGTGGAGGGGGTCGGGGGTGGAAGGGGAAGGTCTTCCCCTTCCATCCCCGACTTGGGGGGGGGGGAGGGGGGTGAATGGGGGGCGCGCTAGCGCGCCCCCAAGTTCCCCTGTGCCATGGACGAGATGATCTCGTCCAAGGCACAGGGGAACTGTAGCCTTGGACGAGATCATCTCGTCCAAGGCACAGAAGCGGCTAATGACAAAGTCTGATTTTAAGTCACAATTTTAAAAATGCCACTTTTAGAAAGTTGGCATTTTCCTGTCCTAACAATGTGGTGGCTGCAGACTGTTCCTGGGTAGGGGTTATTGTAACTGGTATAATTCTCCCTAGTGAAAAATTACCTATAATTATACATAATTGTTGAAAAGGTGTAATCCAGCATTTAGCGCTAATTTCTTAGTTTCAAATGCACAGCAATAGACAGCAGCCACTCTCTCTCTCTCAGTTTGTTGTTCTTGTGGTATGGTGGTACACTTTTTGCTCCAAATTACTCAAGCTAGTGTAATTGCATAATTTTGGTAATTTAGAATCAGAGTAATGCATAATTACTGATTTTACTCCAATTATGCTGGCATAATTACAGTTTCTCCAAGGCTATCCCTGGGTCACATGACTGGGTTTAGTTGGCTTTGTGACTTTGTTTATTCCTCCTCAACAGTTACACAATAAAGGGATCAGGTATGCCTGGATGGGCCATCAACTGGCAGAACGGTGGGGAGGAGCTGGGCATAGCCTCACTTGCAGCTGAATAGGCTGTGCCCTTTCTTCATACAAAGGACCTGTCACCACTGCATTATTCATGTAGCCATCCTGAAGCCAGAGGAGGCAGGACACTTTAAATACTTCAAAGGGTATTAAAATAGGACCCTCAGACTCACTCTTCATTTTACTTTATGGACCCCTGGAAGGACTCTCAGAGGACTACCTGCTACTGTGGCTGGCTGTATTCTTCAGAAGACTGCTCTCCCGCACCTGGAAGGACTGTTCTGCTGCCTGAAACCTGCTTTGGGTCCTCAGGCCCTACCCTGCTGGTTGAGTCTTGTTCCACTCCTTGACCCAGGACTACCAGAGTGAATCTAAGGGCTAGTTGGCTGGCCTCCTAATCACAGCCTCAGTGACAGAAAAGGCTCCAACCATCTTGAGCATGTACCCGTGCCCAGCCTGTGTGACTCCCACCCCCAAAGTGGTGCCTCTCCGGTCCTGGGACCTTGGAGGTGGTGTTAAAGGTTCCCTGATAGCTAAAATCCAAAACTTGGGACTCAAACAAATTTTGGCAAAAAACTGCTCTGACAACTGAGAGGAGACCAGGATCAACCTGATCGTCTATCCGCCCAAGATGCATTGTGGGTGCCCCGGTGGACTTCTAACTTCTCCGAACAATTTTCTTGAAATTTCTTCTAAGTCCGAAGGTAAGCGACGACTGGTCCAATTCACATTTTCTATTCAACCTGTGCTCCATCATGATCAGCCATATTTTTCAACTTTGACCCGGTCTCGCATGACTCGATGTCCATGGTTGGCACTTTGATCATTTAGGCACTAGTTTTTCCCTTAAACTTGAAAAATTAAAAAAACTCTGGTTGTATTGATTGCATTTCTGTCATTGTGGCATTAAGTAATTTATTAAAATGTACTCTATTTCTTTTTCATGTGTTGTGTTTTCACTTTGTTACCATTTGTATGCTGCCTAAATGCTTTACAAATTACAAATTGCCTCTAAGTTGAGCTTGACTGCTTTTGTGCCAAGCTACAAGAGGGTTAATAACAGGGTAATTTAATGTATTTTGTGTTCACCCTGATAGGGACTGTGGCTGTTGCTTCAGCAGTATTAGCACCTTACTCAAGCAAAAACCCAAGTTCTTGTGAGAGAAATGAAAATGATGACAGCACCCCATGAGCTCATCAAACAGAAAATACTTTGATCTCTATGCAGCTCCATCAACACAGTCAAAGCTCCATTTATAACAATACCATTAGTGAGTAAAGTGCTCTTCCATGAAGTTAAGCACTGCACCAACCCATTCCTAAACTCACCTATCCAACATTAAATTGACAAAGACAACACCTTCAATCATTTCGTTCAGTGGGAATGTAAAAATCAACTCATATTGACCTAATCAAACAGGCAACCGTACTCTCTCCAGTTGTCTAACTCTCCACCCCCAACTGTACTGCCTTCAACGTCCACTCTTACAATGAACTTATTGACATCTTGAACAGTCTCAAGGTCGCAACCTACAAAGATGACATTCTACTATCATCCATTCTGAAATCCCTCCATAAAGATGCCCTCACATCCCTCCACAATGTTGTGAAATCCTACATCAGTCAAGAAACCTACCTTTATGCTGTCAAAAAAGGACATATTCTTCCACTGCTGAAAAATGTGCTCTTGACTGAGATGATCTAGCCTCCTACAGCCAATCACCCTTTCATCAGTAAAATCAACAAGAAAGAAGTCTCCATTCAGTTATAACATCAGATTAACAAGAAACACTTCCTACAGGACTACCAATTTTTCTTCAGATGATGCTTGTTAGACCTGATAGCCTTAGGGTGGTCACCCCTAACTTGTTGCCTACCTCCCTCCACTTTTTGGACACTGTTTTGCTGGTTTTAGGAATTTACTTATAAGTCCCTAGTAAAGTGAACTATATGTGCTCAGGGCCTGTAGATTAAATGCTACTAGTGGGCCTGCAGCCCTGATTGTGCCACCCACTTAAGTAGCTCCTTAACCATGTCTCAGGCCTGCCATTGGAAGGCCTGTGTGTGCAGTTTCACTGCCAATTCGACTTGGCATTTAAAAGTACTTGCCAAGCCTAAAATTCCCCTTTTTCTACATATAGGTCACCACAGAGGTAGGCCTTAGGTAACCCACAGGGCAGGGTGCTGTGTAGACAAAAGGCAGGACATGTACCTGTGTAGTTTACAAGTCCTTGTAGTGTAAAACCCCTAAATTAATTTTGCACTGCTGTGAGGACTGCTCCTTTCCTAGGCTAACATTAGGGCTACCCTCATTTACTGTTTGAGTGGTAGCTTCTGATCTGAAAGGAGTAACAAGGTCATATTTAGTATGGCAAGAATGGTAATACAAAATCCTGCTGACTGGTAAAGTTGGATTTAATATTACTATTTTAGAAATGCCACTTTTAGAAAGTGAACATTTCTCTGCACTTAAATCCTTCTGTGCCTTAAAATTCACGTCTGGCTAGGTTTAGTTGACAGCTCCCTTGTGCATTCACTCAAACCCCAAACACAGGATGCTCAGTCATACTTGCATACATCTCCATATTGAATGGGTCTTCCTGGGCTAGGAGGGTGGAGGGCCTGACACTTACATGTCAAAGGATAGTAGCCTGTCCTCACACAAAGGACTGACACACCCCCTTCTGGGACTCTGGCAGACAGGATGGAACTGAAAGGGGACCTTGTGCACTTCTAAGCCACTGTTTGAAGTCTCCCCTACCTCAAAGGCCCATTTGGGTCTTTAAGTAGTGTCTCTGACACAACCAACTTAGACACTTCTGAGGTAGACATTCGACTTCATTAAGACACTTCCTGGAGTAGAGAACCTGAACCAGAACCTTCAACCTGCCAAGAAGAACTGCCTGGCTGCCCAAAGGACTCACCTGACTGCTTTTCTGAGAAGGACTGCTGCCTTGCTGTTGCCCTGCTGCCTTGCTGCTCTTTGGCTGTGCTGAGAAGTAAGGGCTTGGATAGAGCTTCCCTCCTGTTCTCTGAAGTCTCAGGACCAAAAAGATTTCATTCCTCCAAGAGAACTCCCTGTGCAGTGAAAATCGACGCACAGCCTGCAAGAAACAATGCACAGCCTGCACCACGGTGAGAAAATCACTGCATGCCAAACCGGAACAATGCAGCCCAACTTCACAAGGAGAAGATGACACAGCACCAGCGTAGCAACCGGAAATTTGACGCACGGCCCATGGGATCGACGCAAAGCCAAGCCGGAATGACGCAGCCTGACTTCCTGAGAGGAAACAACGCAGTGCCTGCCATGCAGTAGAACTTTCCACGCAACGCTCACCGGATCGATGCAGCCCTTGTGACTTCATCCTGCAAGCACCGGATTTCAACACATCATCCCTGGGGCATCTGAAAACCCTGCAGCCCGAAAATGATCCCAGTCTACATGCCGGAAATCGACGCAGAGCCTGCCCAGCATGAAAACTCAATGACACATTTTCTGTGTGTGCTGGAAAAATTGATGCACACCTCCCCATTTTCCATACAACTCCTCCCCTGCGGTTCCTTGCGGAAAATTTAAACGCAAACCAGGTACTTTGTGCTTGCAAGTGACACTTGTTGCTTTTTAAGAGACTAAAGACACTTTATATAATTTTTACAGTGATATTTCAACATATAATTATTACATCTTAATCGTTTTGACCTGCATCTTACCAGATAAATATTATATATTTTTCTAAACACTGTGTGGTGTATTTTTGTAGTGTTCTACTGTGTTATTGCATGATTTATTGCACAAATACTTTACACATTGCCTTCTAAGTTAAGTCTGACTGTTCTTTGCCAAGCTAACATAGGGTGGGGACAGGATAATTTGGATTGTTTGTGATTTACCCTGACTAGAGTGAGGGTCCTTGCTTGGACACGGGGTAACCTGACTGCCAACCAAAGACCCCATTTCTAACAATGCTGAATCACAATATTTAAGTCTGTAACCGTTTTCTCAATCCATTGTGATTACTTAGGTATTTCCTGCTCCTTTGGCCATTAAAAGGATGGAAATTGGCTCATTCCTTGCATCACAACGGTACATGCAGATCTGTTGTTTTGTTGCAGGGCTCCTGAAAGATTTACAGTTCTCACCTGGGGTATTGCTGGTTCTCATCCTATACGGCTTCCTTCTGATTTATCCTGCTGCTCCAGTCCTCTCCAGCTTCCTCCTTGGAATTCTTCTGGAAGGATCTCTTCTACTCCAGTGGCATCTTAAGATGTGGCCAGCATTGGCCAGTGTTCCAATTCAGAACATTAGTGTCCTCTCTTAGGTTTTTTGCCTTCTGAGACTTCCTCCATTCTCAATATACTGTCTTTGATATTTAGTAGCATTTATTTTCTGACCTCAGAATTAAGCGTAAACACCCTCTTACATGCAGTTAAGCACTGCACCAACCCCCCCTAAACATAGCTATCCAACATTCAAGTGACAAATACAATGCTTTCAATAATTTCTTCACTGGGAAAATAAACAAAGTCAGAACCCACACTGTCCTCATCAAACAGTCAACCGCACTTTCTTCAACTGCCCACCTCTTCATCCTCAACTGAACTGTCTTCATCATCCTCTCTTATAATGAACCCATTGACATCTCCAACTGTCTCAAGGCCACCACCCACAAAGATGACATTCTACTATCATCCATTAAGAAATCGCTCCATGGAGATGCCCTCACATCCCTCCACAATATTGTGAAGCCCTTCACCATTCAAGGAACCCAGCTTGATGCTCTCAAAAAGAGAAAACATATTCTCCTGCTGAAAAAGTGTACCATTGACTGAGATGTTCTAATCTGCTACAGCCAATCATCCTTTCAGCAATAAAATGAACAAGAAAGCAGTCTGCATTCAAGTATATCAACAGATTAGCAAGAACGACTTCCTACAGGACTACCAATATTTATTCAGATGATGCTGAATCACAGAGACACAAGCCTTCCTATAGCTGACAATGAACCTCTTATAACTGACACGAATGACTCCTGTCTCATGATCAAGAAGATTACTTGTGGGTTACACCGGTGTTCCATTCCGTTCACCATCATCCTTGAGCCCTCCAAAGAACCAGTTGGAATCCTACTTAAAGAGGAAAGCATCAAGATTCATCAACATACCATTGATACATAACTCTACCAGAAAATCAACTCCACTCACAGAATTCATTAATTCAAAATCTGCCTTAGTCTCATTCAGATTTGGATGTCTGGCATCTGCTGATAACTCAGCCCAACCAAGAAAGAATTTGCCCTATTTTCCAACATTAGCAAACAATCACAAGTTCAAACCTGGCTGTTCAAAATGAACTTGGGAGGGTGGAATCTCACTAGATGTTACCTGAGTGAATATTCTCTGTGAATGCATATCTGCATATAGTGTTGCTGGTCAATGCATGCAATTTGAAAGAAGCTATTAGGACAGGATTAGGACGTGCCATTCTGCCACCCTGGCATTTTACCAGTGTGCTGCAGCTGCTCTGTTTTCAGAGCAGTGTGGGCTGCCATCATCCAACCACGTCCCCATCACCCCTTTCGAGACATGGCCTCCTGCAATGTGGGTTGAGTTTAAAATATAATCCACCTCTGGCAATTAGCCAGACGTGTTTGGTTTGCCAATGCTTGTTTTTGATGGGTGAGTTAAAAAGGCACAAGGACATTTTCATTTCAAACCATATTCATTGCAAGTTGATTTATTAAATGTGTGACTGCGCAACATCTACCCCGAAGGACATCAAGGCACTGACAGAAGTGGCAACTAGAGAAGGAGAACGAGAGGAATTCAAACTCATTGGTATATTTATCGGCATTATTTAAAATAGCTTTCACATTAAGACGCACGTGAAACCTTTCTGGGAAGACAGATAATGTAAAAATTAGCACACACGTTTGGATGGCTGGGGAAGTTTCTCGACCTGTCTCGATGGAAGAAGATGCTAGCAGTGCGTGAATGCAGCTTGCTTTTCTGAGCGACGTGTGATTTCAGAAGATGTGGGATACAGACAACCTCTAAAGCGGTTGAGTGAAACTATTGCATTTTCCTTTCTGTCTGTTACTTTCTGGATTGGTATTATTTCTAGTTCTAGTGGTGAGATTCGACGCGTCACCAGGATCCGTAACCTGTGCATGAGGTAGGTCGGGTATCCGTCAGAGGCAAAGAAATAGTGAGATTTCTTTGAAAAAAAAATAGCTCCGGGCAGGATGTCAACCAAACTTGCCGCACTGAGTTTGTAACCTGCTGAGTTACCCACACCGGTGTCCTTAAAACTAATCATTAACCTGGGGCAACACTACAACACCCATCCCTTAGTCCTAAAACGAATCATTAAACTGGTGCCATAGCCGTCGCGGAGCACTGTAACTTATTAGAAACATTATGCAATACCCACACCAGCGCACTAAAAACAAATCATCAACCCGGTGGAAAACACAACCCTGCACCCTTACAACTAGTTAATAACCTGGTACAAAACCCATCCCTGCGCCTTCAAAACTAATCAGTAACTTGGTTCAACGCCCACCTCTGTGCCCCGAAATCTAAGCAGTAACCAGGTGCAAAACAATCCTTGTTGTACCTTGTTGTACCATCCCACTGATGTTACACTACTTGTCCTCTCCTTCAGGGGTCTCTAACAGGAGGTGCCATTAGCATCTCCATATTTTCAGTCCTTTCTCTCTCGCAGAAATCCTTGTTAGGATTTCTGAGGAATAATAATTTATCCAATTCTAGATGGGCATCACAGTACTGAAGTCTAACATTTTTCCCAATTCATTATGGGCTCTTAGGTATTTCCTGATCCTTTGCCTATTAAAAGGAGGTAAATTGGCTCATGCCTTCGGTAGCAACGGTTAGTGCAGAGCCGTTGTTTTGTTGCAGGGCTCCTGATTGAATGACAGTTCTCTCCTAGGGTTTTGCTAGTTATCACCCTATGCTTTTTCCTTCTGGTTTATCCTGCTGCTCTAGTCCTCTCCAGGTTCCTCCTTGGAATTATTGTGGAAGGATCCCTTCTTCTCCAGTGGTGTACCTGGCCTTAGTCTTGGTCGTCATTAGTCAGTGTTCCAGTTCAGAACTTTAGAATCCTTTCTTAGATTTTTTGCCTTCATAGTTTTTCCTCCATTCTCAATATTCTGTCTTTGATATTTAGTAGCATTGATGTTCTGACTCCAATATTAAGGGTGAACACCCTCTTACATGCAGTTAAGCACTGCACCAACCCTCTCCTAAACTTAGCTATCAGGCGTTCAATTGACAAATGTAATGATTTTAATCATGTCTTCATTGGGGAAATAAATGAAATCAGAATCTACACTATCCTCATCAAATAGGCAACCACAATCTCTTGAATCTCCTACCTCTCCACCCTCACACGGACTGCCTTCCATCTCTTCTCTCAGAAGGAATGCATTGACATCTGCAGTTGTCTGAAGGACACCACCGAAGAAGAACACATTGTATTGTGAATTCCGTCCATTGAGATGCCCCCCCCCCATATCCCTCCTCGATAATGTCAAGTTCTCCCTCATTAGGAGAACCTGCCCTGATGATCTGAAAACAGGACAAATTATTCCCTTGCTGAAAAAAAGACTGTTCTGAACCAAGATCATCTAGCCTCCTACATCCCATCACCCTTTCATCGGTAAAATCAATGAAAAAACAGTCTCCATTCAATTATAAAATCAGTTCAGCAAGAATAACTTCTTACAGGATTACCAGTCTTGCTTCAGACTTTAATGAATCACTGAGCCACAAACCTTCAGATAGTCGACGATGCACTCCTGATCACCAACAACAGTGGCCCCCACCTCAAGATCATAGACTAGTTGTCTCTTGGAAACTGGCCCAGGGTACCATCTTCGACCTCTCCAGGGAACCCGCTGGACTCCTTAATGAGAATAGCATGAAGATCAAAATCTGCCTCGGTCTCATTTAGATATTTATCGTCTGTTGACATCTCAGCCCCACCAAGACAATCTAACAAACAATCTCACATTCAAGCCTGGTTCTCCAAAATTAACTTGGACGGGTTCACTCTGACTATATTTTGCCTTCGTAAATATTCCTTGCGCATGCATATCTGCGTGTAGGGTTGCTGGTCAATGAATGCAATAGGAAAGAAGCTGACCTTTAGCCAAACTTGTTGGTTTTGCCAATGCTTGCTTTCACTGGGTGTGTCAAAAAAAAGTAGAAGGGCATTTCCACCCCAAACCACATTCGAGGCACGTTTAGTCATTAAGGGGCATATTTATACTCCGTTTGCGCCGATTGTGCGTCAAAAAATTTGACGCACAATCAGCGCAAACGTTGCCCCATATTTAAACTCTGACGCCCGAGCCCACGGACGACAAAATTCCGCCGTGTGCGTCATTTTTTGGATGCGGCAACCCGCCCTGCGTTAATGATATGCAGGGTAGGCGTTCCAGTCCAAAAAACGATGCACATGGCCGTGTGTCGTATTTATGCTTCCGGGCAAAAATGACTCTCGGCCGGGAGGCGGAGCAAAAAAACGACGTACAGCCCGATTTGCATCAAAATTTAACGCCTGTGTCAGGGCAGGCGTTAAAATGGGGCAAACACACCTGTATTTAATCAGAACACACAGAACAAACAGCAGAGCAGCAGAGCAGCAGAGCAGCAACAGGGAGACATGGAGGTGATATTTATCCAGCGTGCACGCAGACGCAGAGCCCAGCAGCAACAACAGCAGCTACAACAACACCAGCAGGGACCCCAAAGGCAGCGCAGAAGGCAGGAGAGGATATTCCGCCCAAGAACAACCCTGCATGGCCTCAGGGAACACAACATCATACAGAGGTACCGGTTGAACTGGCAGGCCGTTCAGCAGCTGCTGCGCAACATTGAACTGCAGTTGGCCCCCACTTTAGTGACACCCGCACCATCCCAAAAGAAACAAAGCTGCTTGCCGTACTTCACCTGCTGGCAAGTGGCTCGTTTCAAACAACTGGTGCCCTGGTTGGCGGAATATCCCAACCATCATTCACCGCATTTCTGCCAAAAGTACTGGATGCCATCATTCGCCTGACACCCCTCCACATCTGCTTCCCTAACACACTGCAGAAGCAGCAGGAAACAAAACAGGGGTTCTACGCAATCAGTGGCTTCCCACACGTCCTTGGTGCAATCGACTGCACACACGTACGCCTTGTGCCACCTGCTGCAACAGAACACCTCTACCGCAACAGGAAGCACACACATTCAATCAACGTGCAGGCCATAGTCAATCACCAGGGATTGATCACCAACATCGTGGCTAAATATCCTGGGAGTGTACATGACTCCTTCGTCTTCCGTCACTGCACCATCAACCAACACTTCCAGGATGGACGGTATGGCAATGGACTACTTGTTGGTAAGTACAGAAACCTAATTATATACACACTGCACAGCAACCCTCTAGGACACACAACACATACACCACAACAGCAACATCTAGACAGGAACACACTGAGGTCCTTACATCACTAGCCATGTTTCTTAAGTCACTATTGAACCTGTCACACAATGGAATTTACTGTACAGCTTTATGTGAAGACATTAATGAGTGTGGTTGCCTAAATGTCACCTTGCAAATTGTAGGTGTCACAATGACCTGTACATTAAAACATTGCATAAGTTTCAAGGTATGGGATGTACAGGGTACTTTGATATGAACGTGTTAACAACACTTCCAAATTTAAATGTGCATGGAACTATCATCTCACCCTCAGTGAAGACACACGGACACCTGTATCACAAGTCACAATGCTAGGGAGGGCACACTGTACTGCAAATCCCAAAACATACTGCTGACAAACGGTTAGCAGACAAACACTTGCTCAGCCAAGGAAACAACACAATGCAGATGGTATAGCCTACAAGTATAGGATGTCACATCAGTATACAAAAGAGTCACACACAACACAAGACAACTACTGCCATTAAAGGTCTTTTCAATAATGCAAGCTACATCTACATGATCCCATTCTGTGTTTTTCCTTCAGCTGATCAGGGGTATGGCATCCAGCCATGGCTAATGACACCATTTGGGAACCCGAGTACTGCTGCAGAGCGGGCATACAACTACGCCCATAAGAGGACACGCAGCATTGTCGAGCGCACCTTTGGGATCCTCAAGTCAAGGTTCCGCTGCCTTGACATCACTGGCGGTAGCCTACTATATTCCCCCGAGATGGTCTGTAGGATCATACTCACATGTGCAATATTGCACAACATTTGTGTAAAAAGGAACATTCCCCTCCTCGAACCAGACCCATACATGCCTGAAGACGACAAAGAGGAGGATGCTGGCCTGCAACAGGAGGGGGAACAACCAAACACGGCTGCTGGAGTGCGGAGGCGCCAACACATTGTAAATAATTTATTTTCATAATTATCACCATCACCACTTAATGCACTATTGTAAATAAACACTGATAACAAACACCACATCATGGTTTGGCCTATTCATTTCTGCCCACCTTTAGCTTGAAATATCTGAAGAAGAATATCGTCTCATTGAGCAATAATGATATAACAATCATGACACAAAAAAATACACCACAAATGTAATGGCCACCATACAATGGTCAAATACACACACAATGTATATGACAGACATCCTGTACAGGTCACCTTTGAAGGGCAATAGCTGAGGACCACACATATGACTCACATACATGTAGTAAACATGGATCATCGCAGCAGATGGCACACAACTAAAACACCATCACTCAACTAGGGGAAAACAGGCCTCATACATCAGGCAGTTCACATGCTAATGCTTCAGGAACAGTAATGTAGTACTAGACTCTTGCCAACAGTAATTCCAACTACTTACTATCATTGCAATGACTATCTGTCACTAGAGTTACACATAAGCAGAACATACACAGCACAAGTGCTACACCTATGACAAGCATCCAGCACATCACATCCCATCTACATGTCAGCCCTTTTCTAAAAACATTACACACACTTGCAGCTGCTCACACCCCACCTGTCTGAAGAGGTCCCTGGAATGCCGATTTGTGTACACTGAGATTCCCTCATCTACACACACACACTCACAAGAGTCATCCAGTGTGCCACACCCTTTCCTATGCCTACCATTGTCATACTACCATCTCACTGCATGGAACTCAGCTCATATAATACACTGGCTTTGAGTTTATAAGGCCTGGTATCACCTGTAGATTGATTCTTCTGTGAAAGGTACTGTAGGCTATTTATCAGCAAATCCCATCTGACAGGACTAGTGAGACACAGATGGAGGCCACACCAGTGATCCCCTCCATGCACACCACCCAAATGTACATGCCCCGTCCCTGCTGATGCCTCCTACTGCATACATGTTAGAATTTGAGATATTACATCATTAAGCTTTGACACTAATGTTGCCGTAGAAAACTTTATCAGGGTTCATGTGTCACCTTCAAAACAATACAGGACATACACAGTGTGACATCTCAACTGTCTACTGCTCCCTCTGACCAGTCCTAGTCAGAATATGTGATCATGTAATTACTGAAAGAACTTGCTCCTGATTGACCCAGCATCCTGTCAGCCTGACTGGCACTTGTCCGTGGGTCACTCTACAGATACCTGGGGTCAACCTATGGACCACACGTGCTGTCCAAAACCTCTTGTACCTCAGACACTAATTTATCATTAGCCTCATCAATGTATACTCAAATACATAGTATAGCATCATCTGACTGTTATTTGCATCCGATTTGTGACAGTGCCCTTGAATAGCCAAATCTTGGCCCTTCCGTTGTCTGGCCCTCATTAATGCCTAAACTACAAAGTGTGACAGTGGACCAGGACCATAGTGTATGATGGTGTAAATGGCCTCCATCAAAGTCAGCAACCTCAGATAATGTCCATGAAAAGGTAACACATATGAGGACCCTGACTGTTCAAACGCTGAGTAACATTGTTCAAATGATAAAGATGAGTCATGTGTGTTGAATACCAGCCATTTACTTCTGCACAGAGGCTATGATGTTTCCTGATACATTACCATCCACAGAGGCCAATTGGAGCACAAATGTTGCAATGACACATGCTGGATCCAGACACCTGAGACATTCTCTCACTCAGCACACCAAGGTTGCCCAGTTGAAAGTCTCATTACACGTTTTCAGTGACAGGGTGGGACCATCCATGTGTATGTGACCATGTCCTCAATGGCTTCTCTCAAATTTTGCTACAAACAATACCCAATAGAAACAAGTTACAGTGACAACATACACCCTGACAGTTGATACTGGATCAATATTGGACCACACACATGTACATGTACCATCCAATCAACAAAATAATTGCAAGCAGCCGATCACAGTAGTGTCCCAGTTGTAACCTAGCAGGAAGAATGAAACATGCCACTAAACCAGGTAATGCATAAAGGGCCACAAACATCAACAACCTATTTGCTATCAGGACATGAGGAACGTTGAGATTTTGCAAAAAATATCAATGCAAAATGGTATGTCAGATTTCTCCAAAGAATCAATAGGGCAAACGTAAAATGGGCAAATGGGAGTACAGAATGGCAAACAGTGAATCATACCCTATTTGCTTCCATGAGCCTGCTGCTGAAAGTTTAGCATTACTGAATTTGGGAAACCCTTGGATAAATTTGCAAGTCTGGAAGAGCAAACCCTAGGGTGCTAGGGGCCTAAGTCCACCTCTACTGCCCCCCAAATAGACATTATTTATGCACATGTGAAGCACACACATGCATAAGGCGCATGTGTGGCCTACATGTCAAAAGTAAAACACATTTAAGATACATTAACTCGTAATTAGGGCATGGTTACCCCCTTAAAAAGTGTAGGCGACAATTGCACTACCTATTTGGCCTTTATATAATTTTGATTACCGTGATAAATGTGGACACATTTTTGGTAAGGAATACATCCTGGCATCCCATCCATATTTTGAAAATAGCCATCAGCAATTACCCACATATGTGTACAATTATGAGTAATATCCATTCTGACCAATCATTACTATTGCACTGTGAATACCTTCTATACATCCTATAAGGGACATTTGCCATAGCTAACCCCAAATGTGTATCACTTAGCACCGTTTGATCATGACAAAATTCATTTTACAATTTGACAAATGAAAGACATATTTGTCATAGTGCGTCATATTTCCACGCATACAGCTTGTGTGTCATAATTTTTGACGCACAGGAGTGCAGATAATGCTGAGTCAAAAAATTATTTTAAAAATAGATATAATAATATCCAGCATTACGTGGCCTCCATTTTTTTCCATAATGCGTCATATTTCCACGCATACAGCTTGTGCGTCATAATTTTTGATGCACAGGAGTGCAGATAATGCAGAGTCAAAATTATTTTTCATATTTAGATATCATAATTGCCAGCGGCTTAATTTTCAACTCTAGAACTGTAAAATAAGCCTCAAACAAATATAATGGACCAATGAAGAAAATGTTTTTGACTCTGCATTATGTGCACTCCTATGCGTAAAAAAATATGACGCACAAGCTGTATGCGTGAAAAAATTACACATAGCGGGGAAAAAACGGCGGCCATTTTATGCAGGATGTGATGTAATAGGATATCCTGTTTACAGAATCTGTACAGTGGGTGTACTTTCACTTTCACTTTGCAGTCTCAGATTATTCTAGACTGTGTGGCTGTGTGGAAAGTGTTGTCCTGTGTATTAATGCTTTTGTGTCCAGTGTACCTTCTCAATAGTGCTTTTGTCATCATTGTCTTGTTGTTGAATACTGTCTGAGTCTGTGTTGTATTTTTTTGTCAAGTCCAGTGTTTCATTTATTGTCTGTGGGAGTCTGCTGTGGGTACTGTAATATAGGGGTTAGTTGGGCTCTTCTTCTTAAGTTTTCTTTGTATTTCACCACTCTACCTTTCCCCATTTCCCCCTTTTCCCCCTTTTCCTTTTTCTACAACTTTTTCCCCTTTGTCAGTGCTGACATGTCTGGTAGGCCACGGCTTGCCAGGATGGGTGAGGAGGAATTGGGTGGATTTATATGGCTTGTTTGCCATTTCCTCCCACTCATGCTGGAGTCTGGGGGTAGGGTGATACAGGGGTATCACACGGAGGCCCGTAAAGTCCGGTGGGGGAAGGTGCGCCATCACTTGGTCCGTGTATATGGTAGCCTAAGGAATGAACATCAACTGAAGCACCGCTGGGCTGATCTGATATCCAGGGAGCAAGATCTGCTGGACCACCTGGGAATCAGGATTGGTGGCCATGTTGGTGAGTACACATCAATTACATGTGCACAATTTAAAGCTGTGTGGCGACATGTGATGATTGTTACCCAATCTGCCAGATAAGTAGCTGACTGTGTGTAATGCTAGGGAAACCTACTGGGTAATTGATGCACAATGTGAAGGAAGACAAATGCTAGCAGTCAGGTAGCTCATGTTTTCTACACATACCGGTTGCCTGTAGCAGTATGTAATGTAGTGCTGCCTTTGTGTCAGACAAGCAACACATTAATGACTCAATTAGAACTCTACAGCTCACAATAGCCAGTGAAAAATGGATGTTGAAACATCATACCTACATATGTGTACGCCATAACTAGACTGACATTTGTAAACCCTACATGATGCTATAAATGAGTGCTGCCTTCACGTCAATTGAAGTTAGTAATGTTGTCCACACATATGTCACATGTGTGTCTGGTTGAAGTGTAGGGAAAATGACCACATAGGCGGTTTGAGTTTGAGAGGTCATGTAGTCCTCAAGTAACCATCTTTTGGATGTCTCTCTTGGATGCACATGATGAGATGAATGCACCCCTATATTGTTGGGGCATACTAATGGAGGTGCATCTTTGACACCACATGACTGTCCAGGCCACTGCATGTGTGTAGTAGGGTGTGTAACTGTAGCAGGACACTCATCCAATGTAAATGTTGCTCATGAATAATTCCATGCAGTATGAGCATGTGTGAAAGGGTTTCATTACTCATGTCATATTCTCACATTGTCTTTGTAATTGCAATTGTTTGTCAGTGCACGGATTCTGAGTGTATTCTTCCTTCCATGCTTTACAGGTGGACCTGCACCGTACACAGTGGGAGAGGTGGCTCATTTTGAGGACCCCGACACCTACAGTGAGTGTTGCATGTGTGCTATTTTTAATGTTTGGTGGTGATGCATGATGGACTACTGTGTGTTCAACAGAATTAAAGGTTTGATGCATTGCCCATTCATTAGTATTGTTCCATTAGTGGGATTTCAATTATCACTTCATTTTGAGTTGACCTATGCTTATCCATTTCTCAGATTTTGGGTCTGTAGGCCATTCCAGTAGGGCCCGCTATGGGGAATGGGGTGAGTCATGTTGAATACACTGGTTAATGTAAGAGTTGCTCTGGGACTTGTCTCGGACTGAGTCTGCATTTCAGACTGACATTCTCCCAGATAGCTTCTGCAAAAGGCTTGACTGAAATCTGCTGCTTCCCTAGTTAACGATGGACTGAGTACACTGTAGGTTGGATCTTCCGGGGGCATGTACTTCCACAAGTTGAACTAGAAGTGTGTGGGACTAGAGTGCAATGGCCTAGGTGTACATGCTATTCATGATCATGGGTGTTCTTGCTCCTCTGTGTCTGTAGTAAAATATGCCTCACTGGTAGTATGTGATGTTGGCCTAAGTCAGTACATTTGGACATGTGTGGACCTTGGATAGGACAAGGTTTAGCTGACTCCAATTTGTTGCTAGGCCTTCACTGGTGTTGTGTGTGTGGAGGCAAAAACTTGTTGAGCTTTCTATACACTCCTGGGTCTGCATAGATTATGGGATTGTTGGAGGTTCTTCCCACCCCACCCTCAAAGACTGCTATGTGTTTGGGAATAGGGTACCTAGGATTGTAGCAACCAGTATGTCACACATACTTGTGACCATTTGAAACTTTGTTTTGAACCTAGTGTACACACTCGGTTATGGCACATGAGTTCTATACTAGCTAAAACAATTACAAATCGCAGATATTGAGTGTTGTGATTGTTATCACATACACTGACATATGTAGTCAAGGCAATAGGCGGAGGAGGTGCAGCCATAATGTCAGCTGCATTACTAATTATTTTGATGAGAAGTTTAGGCTGATGTCACCCATCATGTATAGACATGTATATGCTAGGTGTGAGATGCCCTTTTGTATGCAGGCTTCCCATGTACTTCCTCTGAGACTTTCAATGATCTATGTGGTGATATGAGCTGTTACAACTACAGTAAAAGTAATTTCCAATTGACCCATTGTGCTATTCCACCCAATGCATTTCCTATGGTAAATAGTTGCCCTTTCTCTTCACAGCTGCAAACATGAGTGCCGCACAGAGGCATGATTTTGAAAGGCGGGCCATGAGATACCAGCACATCCTGCAGGTGCAGTCGGGGTTCCGACGGATGGCCCGAAAATACCAGGCGGATCGGGCCTCCGGAGCATGGTGGGCTTCACCACAGGGTGGCCCAACGTTGCCCACTACAGCCACCACCACCACATCCACCAGTTCTCCCCAAGTGGCCCCAGCAACGGCGGGGACAGTTGTCCCTGCCTCTGCAGCACGACCTGGACCCAGCAATATCAGAGCTGCAGGACAGTCCAGTGGGCTACAAACAACTCCCACACAGAGCACCTCTGCCAGCACACAGACAGCAGCAGCACCTCCAATTGACCCTGCGGCATTCCAGGCTTTAGACCGGAAAATGGACAAGTTCATTCGGAAGGTGGACAAGCTGAGTCAGGATGTGGCGTACATAAAGAAGCGGGTCAGGTCCATCAGGGAGGGCCAACCTCTAGGACGTATTTGGTCTATTTTAATTTATCCCTCCCCTCTCTCCTCTTTCCTTTTTATCATGATAGGTGGGTTTTGGGGATTAGTGTTAGGTTAGTATAGGTTGTTAGCTTAGTTAGTGTTAGGGAGGAGGGTGGGGGGTCCTTATTCTTTCTATTTTTCATTTTTGAGTGTGTGGGTGGGGGTCAATGTTGGGATTCCTGTCTGTTTAGAAGAAAAAATATATATATATATAAAAAAAATACAAAAAAATATATGATTGTTTAGGATAGTATAGTATGTGTGTAGGTTAGTATGTGTTGTCCTGCATGTGTCCTGTCTCATAATGGTGGGTGGGGGGGTTGATGTTTAGATCGATTCGTTATATGTGTAGAGTAAGTTTAGCTTAGGTTAGTTAGGGACAGTTGTGGGTTAGGAGTAGTCAGGTTAGATTAGTGTAGGTATGACGTTTCCCTTAGTTGCCTCTGGTGTGAATACATATGAATAAATATATAGTTAACCCTTTGCATTATGTGTTAACTGCTACTTGATCATGGCCTTGACATCAGTGTAGGTGATTGTTGTTCTATGACATTTGTGTCCTATGCTACACACCGAAGAAAATAGAGGTTTTAAAAGGCAGCTACCACTGTGCTAACTTGGTAAGTATCCACCATTTGATAGAACCACCATTTGGAGTTTACATGGATCACCAATGATTTGTGTTGATGAGTATGTTTTCTACATCACAAAGTGTGCTTCCAGACTTGGTATTGTGGGTACTTTATTAGGTCGGACTGCAGTGTGATGTTCAGGGACATCTTTGTAGATGAGGTGTTGTTAACACTCTTGTCTTGTTGTCTTCATTACTGACATAGATCATGTGTGCAAAAATTCAGCATGACTTCCCTTCATGGAAGTGTACTCAGAAAGGGTGATATGATGCTGTGTTTAGTTGTGTTTGTTTAGATTATACTGCATAATTTAATGTTTTAGTATTGCATGGTGCCCACATTTATCAGCCACCATTAGTTGACTTTGATTGCTATTGATGGAGCATTATTCTGTCCAACACAGCATGATTGTGTGTGGTTTCTCCCTTCATCAGTTATTCTCCTCAGGATGGGCAGGCTATGATGCAATCCTGGCCACTACACAGATGTATCAGATTACATGATGTCAGGACAGTTGTATTGACAAGCTACATGGTTGTCACACAGGCACTTTAGAGTTATCTACTGCACAGTTGATGTGTCAAATAACACAGAGACATATTAGGTGGGCAAGTGCTATTTATTGATTGGTGCGGTAGTGCAAAATGTACATTGTCCATGTTTGCTGAGTCCGTTCTAGTGCATTCTTACATGGTGATCCTACAGAAGGGGTGTGGATGATGCTCCTGACATGCTGGGGTGATGTTACAGACAGTGCAGAGGGACAGGATTTGCCAATTAGTAGGAGAGAGACATTCACTGGCAATGCTGACAAGTTATACAGTGGTTAGCAAAACAGTCATTGAGTATAGTTGTAGTGAGACTGGCATTTGACAAAACGTAGGACCTTGGTCAAAGTAGGCCATGGTGCAGGGACTAGTGCTTCCGGGTACTCTTCCGTGTGAATGTGATCTGTTCCATGTCTTCTTCTTCTGATGTGTGTGTTGCCTGCTTTGTCCTTGTTGTTGTTGGTTGTGAAGGGGCAACACACACCTCAGTGTTAGAAGACGTGCAGTCAGACATCCCGGTGGCTGCTCCGTGTGAAGGTCTTAAGGGCAGTACTGCAGCAAGGAGGGTCAGCTGGTTCTTGAGAATAGCAGCTACATCACGATGGTAGGCAGCCAGGTCGGCCCTGAGGGAGTCATGATTGCATTCGTGCATGCAGTGGAAAGTATGGGGTGCGAGGTGTTGTGGCACTCCCTTACTGCAGTGGCGAATTCCTTTATAGTTTCTTGTAGTCCTTGTAGTATGGATGTTAGGGCTTGCATGGCTGCTGCCTGATCTGCAGATGACATCATGCACGAACGCACCCCCTCAAGGCTGGCTGCCATATTTTGCATCCCCACCCGCACCTCCTTGGCCAGCTCCCGCTGTACTCCAACTACAGTTCTTTCAAAGCTGGTGCCAGTGTCGTCAGAGTCCTCAGCTGTGTAGGAGCTGGCAGGTCTTGCAATTGGGGTGGTGGGTGGTTCTTCTGTGATGGCTGCTTGTTCTGTGCTCCTCCTTGTGACTGAAGGTGGGGTCTGAAGGGTTTCAAGGACCTTTTGGATGGTCTCCTGGGGAATGTTTATGGGCTCGTCATCCATGTCATCAGGGAAATCTGGGTCAGGCATATCGGCAGGAGATCCATGTTCCTCTGCAATGAAACAGGGTACAATTAGTGTGTCTGTGTTGTGACAATTTTGACGTAACATGCCAGCCTTTTGATGAATTTACTTTGTGATCTTGTTTGGTATTGGTATCTGCTGTCCTTCATATGGGCATTGTTATAGGCCTATGGCCCACCTGTGTGTCACATGTATGATATAGAGTTATCAGACTTGTCTGCCTAATCGCCTCTAGGTGTTGCTTTGTACCAAATAGGGAATAGCCATCTTTTTGTCCTACTCGACCCTCCGTGTATATCTATTCTTATGGTGAGACCTTTCACTGGCTGTGGTTGTTCTGATTGCCCTGGCAGCACACTTGCCTCTCAGGACCTGCCCCAATCCCTGATTGTTCACATTGATTAATTGTAATTGACATGTGGCATATCCTATGCATGGCAATGTTTTGATGTGATATGGATGTAGACATTGTTAATGTGTCCAGCTGATGTTGGGTAATGTGTGTTTAATTGGATTGCCCTGATTATCGTATCAATGTCCTATTTGGTCCTCTGACTGTGCAGGTGTATTTCAGTTACCAGTTGCATGTGTCCCCTCCTCAATGCTGTTGTCTGAGCAGTATGACATTTGTGATGTTGCCTGGTTAGCCAGGCACGTGAAGGACCCTGACATATGCAGCATGTGTGTGTCCTTAGTGCTGTGTCGCTCCTATTGCTGTTTACTTTGGGTGATGAATGTGACAACTATGGGCATTGACATATGAGTGTACTGGGGCCTTTGTCTTATTTCAGGAGATTGTTGAAAGATGTCATCCTCACCCCCTAATTTAGGTATGTATGTTCCATGGAGAGGTTACTTCCATTGGCTACTTGAGCTGCACAGAGATCAGAGGTGTTAGTGTCAACTGTTGTTGCAGTTACATTGCAGTTGTTGTTTTGGCTAGTGGATTGCTGATAGGGCCCTAGTTGATGTAGGAGATATTGTGGCTGATGAGTGCCAGGATGTAAGTTTGACGTAGTGGCCTTCCCTCCTGTCAAGGCTTTCCCTTAGCTCCATTGTTGTCATGACAGGATGCCCCCATGGGACTGTTGTTGGTGTTGTGTAATGTTGTGCCCCAGCTTCTGTATGTGCAGGGCATGCCCCCCTGCCGTGCCCCTTTACCCACGCCACTCCATGTATATGCTAACTTACATGCAATGTGTAGTGGTATTTCCCCCGCTGCTTACAGTCAACATTATTGCATTTTAATTCCCCATGCGACTTACCCTGCATGTGTGTTGTCTCGTGGTAGTCTGCACTGTCCTGTCCTTGAATCCCTGTGACGATCTCCTCAGGGATGACGGCTGCGACCATCTCCTCCATGTGGTCCAGGGCCTCCTGGTGTGCTGGACTCCCCCCTCCAGTCTGCAGTGCTGCCTTCCTGTTCCTGGCCATTTTTTCCTTTGTCCTAGGTTTGCAGTCTTGCCAGCGTTTCTTACACTCGGTGACTGTTCTGCGTACTTCAGCCACACTGTTGATCTTGTCAACAATTTGTTGCCATATGGCCTCTCTCCTACTGATTGGCAACTTAGAGGTGATGAACAGTTGGTGCTGGTGTTCCGTCACCTCTTTAACCAGGATTTCCTGCTCCTCTGCACTGAAGCGACACTTTCTTTTTTTTCTATATATGTCCTGGTTCCTGTATGGATCATCCTGGCTGGTTCCTGGTCTGCTGTCATCTTCCTGGGGTCTGTAGTGGCATCTGGGATCCATTTTGGCTCTCCACTGCTGAAAGGGCAGTGTTCGCGGGTATTTTTGACGCTATTGCGTCAAAAAAACGGCGCTTTCCGGGTTGCGCTGTCGTAAATCAACCCACAGTCATTTACGTCGCGTTAACGTAGTTTTCCTTTACGACTTGACGCCGCGATGTGCGTAAAAAAAAATTACTCCCACCTGTTGATTGCGCCACCGTGCGTCAAAGTATAAATTTGACGACTGCACGGCGCATCGAAATGGCGTTAGCCGGCGGTAAAATTTTTGACGCAAAACTGCGGCGGCGCAGCTTTGCGTCAAAAAGTATAAATATGGCCCTAAGTATTTGTGAGAGCCAACGTCCACACCCCAAAGGGCATCTAGGCGCTGACATGAGTGGCAATGAAGAACAGAGGAATCCATGTACAAACGCACTTGTATATCCATCTACAGTATTGAAAATAGGTTTAAAATTAATACACACGTGAAACCTTTTACAAGTTGTGTTTGAGATGCCAGAACGTTCTGAGCCACGTGTGATTTCAGCAGATGAGTGACAAGGACAGCCTCTAAAGCAGGTGTATGAAATACATTATTCGTTTTCCTTTCAGTCTCTTGTTTTCTGATTTTCTACTGTTTCTTAGTTTTAGCCGTGAGGCTTTGTTCAACGAGATCCGTAACCGCTACAAGAGGTAGGTCGTGTGTCTGTCAGAGGAAAAAGTAAAATGGCACCGTTTTCTGTGTCATAATTTTCTAACTTTTTAAAACAATGTAGATGCTCATACATGTGAACTCATTTTGTCGAGTAGGTTGCAGGGGATTCAGAATGACCATTGCTTAACACAAATACCAGGCCCAATCTGCATGTTTTTCCCTTATGGGCCCAAATACGCAAACATGTAACACCTGCTTCCAGAAGGAGTAAATGGTCCAGAGATTTTTTCTTTTGCCTGTGGGTGAGCAGTAGAGGGCCAGGGGGCGGCAAGAAGAAAGGTATTTTTCTTTTGCAGCTTTGGGAGCTTTTTCTGCCCTCCCCATCCTGAACAATGCAGGCAGGCTGGCGCCAGGCACTGATGGATTTGGCGCCTAAGGGCAACTACTTATCTGGAGGACCTAATAATTATGGTGCTAGAGAAACCACGAAACTTAAAGTTGCCCTGATTGTTATTCCCCTGTGGAATACCGCTCTGGCCTACTCATGTTACGCCAGAAGCAGTGCTTAATTCATAAATAAAAAGATGTCCCCTGAAACACGCGGCTACTGAATTTAAATGTGAGAGCACGGAATTGTGAGGCAGCAAAATCCTGAAGCTATCTCGGGCCTCTTTAATCAATTTACAGCCACCCCCTGCTCCTTCAGCTCACTTTTACAGTTTCTCCCTTTTTGAAGCTTTTTCGTTTTTCTCTTCTTCCGTCTTTCCCATATGAGGCTTTTCCATGGAGTAAACGCTTGAGGCAGAAAACTAAGGGGCATATTTATACTCTGTTTGCACTGGATTTGAGTATTTTTTTTTAACGCAAATTTGGGCCAAAGCTAACACCATATTTATACTTTGACGCTAGACCTGTCTAACGTCAAAATATCCCAGTGTGCATCACTTTCTGCATGCGTGAAACCGCCTTGCGTTAATGAGATGCAAGGTAGGCATTCCTGTCCAAAAAATGACTTAAACACCCGTGCGCCATATTTATCCAACCATGCAAAAATGCTGCACGGCTGGGAGGCAAAAAGTAACGCCTGGGTCAGGGCATGCGTTAAAATGGGCCAAGCACACCAGTACTAAAGGAAAACACACAGAAGCAACATCAGAGCTAAAAAAGGAAGACATGGAGGTGCTATTCATCCAGCATGCACGAAGACGCAGAGCACAGGAGCAACAGCAGCAGCTTCCACCACACCAACAGGGACCCCAAAGGCAACGCTGAAGACAGGAGAGGATATTCAGGACCAGGACAACCCTTCAGGGCTTCAGGAAACATGACATCATTCAGAGGTACAGACTAAACTGGCAAGCCATACAGCAGCTGCTGCGCCACATTGAGCCACAGTTGGTACCCAGCTTGCAGACACCCCACATCATTCCACCAGCGACCAAGCTGCTAGCTGTCCTGCACATGCTGGCAAGTGGCTCTTTTCAAACCACTGGTGCCCTGGTTGCCAGGATCTCACAGCCCTCATTCTCTGCCTTCCTTCCCAAGGTACTGGATGCCATCATCTCCCTCACACCCCACCACATCAGCTGCCCCAACACACAGCAGAAGCAGCAGGAGACCAAACAGGGGTTCTATCAAATCAATGGCTTCCCGCACGTGCTTGGTGCCATTGACTGCACACATGTACGGATTGTGCCATCTGCTGCAACCAAGCATCTATACCACAACAGGAAGCACACACACTCCATCAATGTGCAGACCATTGTGGATCACCGTGGATTGATCACCAACATTGTGGCAAAGTATCCTGGGAGTGTACATGATTCATTCATCTTCCGCCACAGCACCATCAATCAACACTTCCAGGATGGATGATATGGCAATGGCCTACTTGTTGGTATGTACAGAAACCTAGTAATATACACACAGCACAGCAACCCTGTAGGACACACAACACATACACCACTATATTGACACGTGGCCAGGAAGACACTGAGGTTGTGACACTGCTAGTCATGTTTGATATCCTGACCCAATGGGATATACACCTATGGACAAATGAGAGATGCAAATAACAACAGATGCCACTCCACAGCCACAAGGGACCAATTTAAAACCATACAGTAACAATGACATGGCCTTAACTGGCAGTACAACTTAGAAGATGAATCTTCCAATATCACATCAGTAACACTCAATCCCACACCCTTCCAACCAATACGTTCTGTGTAAGGGGTGTGTAATGTGTTTCGCTGCAGGTCAAACACTATGAGACACATAGCATGATGATGCTGACTCTAATGAAGGTGACATGGAATCACTGAGGCAGTACCAACATCTCACATCACTCCAGGGGTGACATTGCCCACTAACAATAAGGAAGTGGACTCTGCTATGAACACATATTGATGTGACACTAATGCAAACTGCACACTGCTACACATACGGGTTGAGACAATTACACATATACATAACAGATGTACAGACACATGGACCTTCTGACACTTAAACCTTCATCCCCACAACCAAGTTAACCGGCTTACCTGGAGCAGGTTCAGTAGTGTAGTACACGCTTGAACATGAGCCAACTCGGTGAGGGCGCAAAAATAGGTTTGCATAGAACTTGTCACACATGGGATATTTGTGCATTGTCAATTATGAACACTTCAGTGCTGCCAACTCATGGAGATGTGTTGTACATTGTCACCTAGCCAAATCATAGGGCCTCCCTGTTGTATTTCACATGCAATTACATATGTCGAATTGGATGGGATGTTCAGCCCATATAGTGCTACCGTGTTACCACCACAGTGGAATCGATTGTGTGTGTGGAAGTATCATGTCACCTCCAGTGAAGGCACATGGACACTTCTTTCACATGACATAATGCAGGAGAGATACACAATCAACTGCAAGTTTACAAATATAACGCCGATATCAGGTCAATCAGCCAAACACCAGTTTTGATAGTTAAACAACCCAATGCAGAAAGAACATCTTAGAAGCCTAGGATCCCACACAATACCACAAACACAGATGAGTCACAGATGACACAAGATAACAACTGCCATGCAAAGTGATAATCAAGGGGCAACCAACAACCAAATATTTACCCTCATTTTCTCTTTTAGCTGACCAGGGTTACGGGATCCAGCCATGGATCATGACCCCATTTGCCAACCCAAGCACAGCAGCAGAGCGTGCCTATAATGGGGCACATCGGAAGACACACACCATAGTTGAGAGGACTTTTAGCATCCTGAAGTCCATATTCAGGTGCCTGGACATCACCGGAGGCAGCCTCCTATATTCACCTGAAATGGTCTGCAAGATCATTTTGACCTGTGCCATCCTGCACAACATTTGTGTGAGGAGGAACATTCCCCTCTATGAACCAGACCCACAAATACCTGAAGAGGAGGAAGAGGAGGATGCTGTCCGTGAAAATGAGGGGGACCATCCAAACACTGCTGCAGGATTGCGTCAGAGACAACACATTGTACAAAACGTCTTCTAACTATAGTCACCATCACCACTTTGTTATCATATGTCATGACACACCTACCTTCATCACTCAATCATGCTCTGGGTAATTTGTACGCATCACATGATCCCTAGGAATCATAATCAGAGTTTAGCCTCATGGAGCATTGCAGAAATACAGATTAGGATACTGAAAAAGCCACATCACATTTGATGGGTATGAATGTGCACCCAATATCACACACAGTGTAAATGACATATATCCTGTCTATTTCACATGTGAAGGGCAATATCAGAGGACCACATGGTCCATTGCAGCATATAACACACAACTAAGACACCATAAATCATAAGGAAAAAAATGTGTCTCATACATGACACAGTGGATGTGCTATTGCATTGGTAACAGGAATGAATGACCAGACC
This sequence comes from Pleurodeles waltl, assembly GCF_031143425.1. NCBI lineage: Eukaryota > Metazoa > Chordata > Amphibia > Caudata > Salamandridae > Pleurodeles > Pleurodeles waltl. The sequence continues at coordinate 134,747,850 of NC_090444.1, forward strand.
CTTGACGGCAGTAAATGTGACATCAGCTATCTCTGCAAGAAGCATGTGTGACAAGAAGTCCATCTAAGCTGAAAATGGATAGCACGAGTGCCCCAAGTATGACAAGCATTGCTCACAAAACATGCCCTGCGCAGTCCATCCTAGGTAATAAGTCCTGCCACTGCCATGTTTTAAGTCTCTCCCCACACTTTTCTAGGGGGGCCAGTAAATGGACTATCTGTAGCCTGAGATTCCTCAGCTACACACACCCAGACTCACATTCTGACTCCTGTGTGCTTCCCACTTCAGGATGGCATGCCATAGTCATAGTTCATCAGTCTGCATGGATTTCAGGTCAAATAATGCACTGGCTGGTAGTCGGTAAGACCTGTAATCAGCTGTCCATTGCTTCCCATGTGATAGGCCCACTTGGCCCTTTGAACTTGATTCTCAACTCCACAACTTGTGAGAGCCTGAAGCTGCACACACCTGTGAGCACTACCATGCAGACCAGGCATTTGACTCTGCCCTGCCCTTGCTGCTGCCTGGAACTTCTAGAAGCTGCCATTTTCTGAATCTCCTTGTTGTGCATTGGCGTACAAATCACTTGTGTACCTGAGCCCTTGGGGGATTGTGTAACAGGGCAGACAACAGCAGAAACTGTTTTTTGTTTCTGCTTGTCCCAGTCACAGTCTGCTTACTGTGTATTTGCCTGGTTCATGTTTGTTCTTGACAGAGCCTGCATCCTGTTAGCCAGACTGGTTCCAGTCTTTGCGTTAACCATAGAGGTTCCCTGTGGCTACATTTGTCTCATAGTTGCTTTCCATGCCCTCTGTTTCCTCCTGGGGTATTGTGTCTAGTAGGTCGACGATGAATCCTCAAATGTACAGTATAGTTTAATCAGTTTACTTATAGTATTCTGTTCTGGTACATGTATTCAAATGGCCTACTCCAGCCCCCATCCCTTGTCTGGTTTTGCATGTATTCATCAGTGCCAAACAGTGACATTGTGCTGTGGCTGTATGCATGGATTTGGTACTGTGCCCACAGCACAACAAACAAGGGTTGCTAATGTGTATGTAAGGATAAACATGTTTGTGACCTGACGGTCCAGACACAGATTCACTTCTGCCACCACCTTCTGATGGGGCTTGCGTGGTGACTAGCTGTGAAATTAATCAGCACAGAGGCACTGATGTTCCCTGTTGCAGTGGGAATTGTAGAGCCCACCCTGTGTACAAATGTTGGGAAGAAACCTGCCTGTTTCCTATTACTTATCCATAATGTATTTGAGCACACTAAGGTTGCTCTGTCGTCAGCCTTCTAAAAGTCCTGCTGTGCCATAGCTGGGCTATCACCATGTGTGTCGTTAGTTTATCTTTGGTTTTAGGGAAAATGTGCTTTGAAGTTTACTCTGTTAATTGAGGGAATGGCTCCACAGACTCCTGGCTAGACCTGCACGTAACTATGACAACATGGAGGCCAATACTGACACAGGGTACACATGGCAACACACTTGAACTGGACACCTTTGTGCAGTGAACCACTGGAAATATGTGAACACATGCAGCATGGTCTGCTGGTCCTCCACAGCCACAGGAGAAAAATAGATAATTTGCATGACTCAAACTGTGGTGTACCAAAAATGTTTTGAATTGGATTTGGGACTCTGTGTCACAAACACTGTACCTACATAGTATGTTCAAATGCCTGACTCATGAGTAGTATACGCACAAGTGACCATAAAGTGGGATCCAACATTTCATTACATGTGACGGCTTACATTTTTGACATTGCCATTATCAACTGTCCTCTATCTATCCTGTGCATAGTTTGTCATGGGAGATGTTTTGTCCCAAAAGTCAGAGTAGTTCACACACCATAAGACTCAACAGATATGACAAACACATATCATGACTGATGTACCTCAATGAATGGCATCTGATGGTTATCCACAATTAAAACACATGCATACAAGCACATTATGCAAAACACTTCTTGTGACGTTCACACAGGCACAACAACATTTGAAATAGCCAATTCACAGACAAAAACACACAGGCCATGAGTGAATTATTTAAGTTGCTTAGTCTTGCTATCCTCTATTGATGCAACACCTGCTCAAACTAGGAAATACCAATTTTCATTTCCAAAAGTTTGTGTTGCTGTTGCGTCAGTTAAGAGTGCTAATTCGGCACAACAATATGAGTATTATGGTCTGCAGTAGTGTGGTCTGCCACATGTGCCCAAGAACACAGAACACACACAGCAGGCCATAACATCCGATCTTTGTATAGTTATAGCCTTCATGTATGTTAAAAAAGTGAAAAATGACACAAACACAGTTATAGGCAGATATTTCGATGCAAAAGCATCAAAAAAGAGACTTTTGTGTCAAAATATGACGCTCACACCCATTATACATCGATTGGTCTCTAGCATTAATTCCAACACTGCACCCCATGAAATCAGTTATCCATTAACAAAATATTGATCCTTGAATGCAGGGGAATTTTCAAGCATTTGCATAAAAAGATATTGACGCAAAACCCATAAGTGTCATAAAATTCCACACATCATAATAAAAACGCACTGCATTTGAGACAGGAAGTGATGTAATAGGATATCCTGTTTACAGAAATGGTACAGTAGATGTACTTTCACTTTCACTTTGCAGTCTGTGATTCTTCTAGACTGTATGGCTGTGTAGAGGGTTGTGTCTGTCAATATTGTGCTTTTGTCTCCTGTGTGCCATTTCAATTGTCATCTGTTGTTTTTGTATGTGTCTGTGTAAATCATTGTAAGTGTGTTTTTGTCAGTGTGTGGTGGGTATTATTGGGCTGTTTGTGGGTTCTTTAAGTTTCATTTCCATACCTCTTTTCCCTGTATTTCCCTCTTTTCCCTTTCCTATCCCCATTATTTTTGAGATGTTGGGAAGGCCATGTCTGGGGAGAATGGGTGAGGAGGAGCTGGGGGCTTTTATTTGGCTGGTGTGCCACTTCCTCCCCCTGATGTTAGAGGCTGGTGGCAGGGTGATACAGGGGTATCACACCGAGGCTAGGAGGCTCAGGTGGTCAAAGGTGCTGTTCCACCTAAAGAGGCTGTTCAACAGCCAGCGCAACAACCACCAACTTAAACATCACTGGGCTGACCTTGCGGCCAGACAGCAAGACCTGCTGGACCACCTGGGTGTGGTGATCGGTGGCCCTGTTGGTGAGTACAAATTAGACTAATGTGTACAGTTAAATGCTGAGTAGTGACAGTAGCATATTTTGTTGCATGCTGCATGCAATGTTTGTGGACATGTGGAATGCAAGTTGAACAAACTGTGGCCCTGATGAATACTATTTTTGCTATGCATTACCGTCATGTGTTGAAGCAAAAGCTGCACAAACTTACATAATACAATTTTATCTTGTTAATAAGTGCTGCTTTGATGTAAATTGATGATGGTAATGCACCACAAACAAAAGTATTATTCAGGGCCTGTGAGTGTACCAGGAATGAGATGTATTTCACATGCTAATGCAAGTAACCAAAGTAGTCCCCCAATTTTTGAATACATGTCTGCACATTATTCATGGTCCTACGTACAAATATCTTCCTAACCTCTGTTAATGTCTTAGGCTCATATTTCGACTTGGTTTGTGCAGCATTTAAAATATTTACGGATGGCAATGTAATGCACACTTGATATTATCTAAGTTTTTGGTGCTACTTCCAATAGTTGTAGTGTAAACAAATGAAGCAAATGCTACACATAAAAAATAAAAAAAAACATCTGGCCCTAAGTTCATTGTTTCTGTGTGTTTACGTCTGGACAGATAATCTTTCACATGGCCAAATGTAATTGTGCCTGGATTCTACCAGATTACAGTAGCAGTAAACAGGATCCTGTTGTGGCTTTTCGTAGTCGGCGTAGATTTCCTATCATTAAGTAGCATGGCCAACAACAATTTTGGCTTGGGCACAATTGCTGGTACAGAGCTGGTGCTTTTGCCATCTGTGTCACTTTATAGCCAAACATTTTTATAAAGTTAATGAATCATCATGGGATTTCTGAACTTTGAGAATGCATGGTCAGAAAATATTTATTTGCATGATGTTGTGCAAGGGACCACTGACTGCTTCCATCATACATTTAAAGTGACGAAATAGTTTGGTAGTTTACGTTTGGTACACCCCTGCTGATCTAGTGCAGCATATGTACAATTGTTAACTTCTCAGTATGAAGGCTATCACAGACATGGTTGTATGCTAAGATCAGCAGGCCAGCAGTCCTGTGAGTGCCGTCATTCCCAAGGTGCATACAAATAGAGACTTACGTCATCAAGATTGCCGAAGAAGAACATTGGCTAAACCATGTTTCAATTAGGGGACAGTGGCAGTTCGGTTGTATAACCACAGATCACCCAACTTGGCAAATGGAAGATGATGAATGTGGCAAACTGTGATCTACAATACCTGATATGTCTGTCACGGATGATCAAATTAGACACTGTCAGCATATATTTCTTTGTTGTTTTGATTTAGATAAATGGCCAATCCATGTTTGGCGTAACATTGTCATCAAGTAACACACAGGGTCCCTGCCATCATGGTGTCTTAGGGGGCATATATGGCTGTGGGTACACTGCCAATGTGGCATATGTAACCTACATACAACACAAGCACACACATAATGGACCATAGAAAGCACAATAATTCCAGAACTAAACTCAACCCACATGAGCATCACACAGTAACTCATTGTCCCTTGATGCACAAGCCACAATACCTGAGTGACTGGTATTGCAGTGCACAGAATGTGGGTTTGCATGTCTCTCATAGCAACAAATGATGAAATGGAGTACCCTCTAGAAATAATTCTGCACAAAATTGAGTAATCATGTTTGGCACCACATGATTGTTAGGGCCTGTGCATGTGTGCATATGTGTGTCTATCACTCAATGGAGTGACAGGGTCAATGCATGTTTGCAGTAGTATGTCTGTTGTGGTGTCTACAAGCCTGATGTGCTGCTCTGTCATATAAAATGTCACACACAGTAATTTGTTGATCCAAGTTCTATACAGGGAGCAGACATTGATCACATTTCACCCTTCCATGTTTTACAGGTGGACCAGCCCCCTATACAATTGGTGAAGTGGCTCGATTTGCGGACCCAGACATATCCAGTAAGTGTTGATATGTTTGTCCTGTGTTGTGTTTGCAGCTGTTGTGTGATTGAGTCCTGTGTGTTGGACTCATTGCAAGGTATATGGGCCCATATTTATACTTTTTGACGCTAAACTGCGCTAACGCAGTTTAGCGTCAAAAAGTTTTGCGCCGTCTAACGCCATTCTGAAGCGCCATGCGGGCGCCGTATTTATGGAATGGCGTTAGACGGCGCAATCAGACCGGCGCTGCCTGGTTTGCGTGGGAAAAAACCACGTAGACCAGACAGCGCCGGCGTAGGGGGAAAATGGCGTATGGGCGTCTTAAAATGGGGCAAGTCAGGTTACGTCGAAAAAATCGTCTTAACCCGACTTGCGCCATTTATTTTCGACGCCCATCCCCCATCAACATGACTCCTATCATTGTAAAGATAGGAGTCATGCCCCCTTGCCCAATGGCCATGCCCAGGGGACTTCTGTCCCCTGGGCATGGTCATTGGGCATAGTGGCATGTAGGGGGGCACAAATCAGGCCCCCCTATGGCAAAAAAAATTATTAAAAAAAAAAAAAAAATACTTACCTGAACTTACCTGAATGTCCCTGGGGTGGGTCCCTCCAGCCTTGGGTGTCCTCCTGGGGTGGGCAAGGGTGGCAGGGGGGGTCCCTGGGGGCAGGGGAGGGCACTGTGGGCTCATTTTGAGCCCACTTGTCCCTTAACGCCATGCCTGACCCAGGCGTTAAAAAGCGGCGCAAATGCGCCGTTTTTAGCCACGCCCACTCCCGGGCGTCTCTTTTGCCCGGGAGTATAAATACCACGTAAAGGCCTGGGAGTCATTTTTTAGACGGGAACGCCTCCCTTGCATATCATTAACGCAAGGAAGGGGTTCACGCTAAAAAATGACGCACATTCCGGGAACTTTGGCGCTATTCGCCTCTAACGCCATAGTATAAATATGGCGTTAGTTGGCGTTAGTTTAGCGTCGAATTTGCGTCGAAAAAAACGACGCAAATTCGGCGCAAACGGAGTATAAATATGCCCCATGATGTGCTGGCATATGATCTGATATGTTACTTGACTGGAGTTTGACAGTTTGTTCCATGTTTGAGTTGGACAATCTGTGTGGAGAGTCATATATTGGGAGTCGAGTGCTGCGCTATAGGCATGGGCAGGTGAACAGGGTGATATTTGTTGCTACATGTATGCCAATGATTAATTTGGAGATGGCCATTTTCATGATTTAGTCAGCAGGTCATACCCTGATTCACACAGACCAGTGATGCCGAAGTATTACCTACAGACTTGAGCATCCCTGTTAACTAATGAACATGTAGGACTGTATGTTTGACTTCCTAGCAGCATCTAGCTCCACATGTTATGCTCCATTTATGTGGCACTGGAGTGGAATGTCTAGGTGTGCATGCAGCTCAAGCCCAGATGGGTGCTTGCATCTATGCGCTTGTTCTTGGAAAGCTATCAGTGAGATCAAATGATGTTGACAATTGTCCGCAATTAGGAACATAAATGTGGATGTGATTGTCCAATGTTTGAGTCAATCCTAGTAGGCAGCCCTCCTTACCTGTGATGGACTGACTAAACACATGGACAGCTGTTCAAAGCTTCCTGGCTGTCCTTGATGTTTGAAAGTATGTGTTGCATGTCCATCACCCCCTGAGGCACAGGGTTAGGTTTATGAAATATGTGTACCTAGGTATGAGGATCCCAGTGTAGAAGACAGACATGCAATTCCAACATTCATTTGTTCCAACCTAGGATACCCCCTCATGATTAGCAACTGCATACCGTCCAGGCAATTCCATTTACAAATCACAGGTCTTGTGGGCCTTGATTGTCATCCAGAAGATAGTCATTAGTTGGCCTGTCAAATGTGGAGTACTTGCAGCATTTGTTATGTGACTAATAGCAGTACAATGATGCACAGATTATTTAAGTAGGTACACACCTGTTTGTGCATTGCTGTGCTGTTAGATAGGAGATGTGTAGGCTGCGTTGGCCTGTCATTCCTCAGGGACATTCTATGATCTGTACTGTGATTTGGACTGTTTCAGCTATTTTTGAGGAACTGTTACAATATCATCTGTAGATGTATCACACAATGATGTCACTAATGTTTGGCTTTCTCTATTTTTACAGCTGCCAACATGAATCATGAGATCAGGGAATTTCAGAGGCGGGCAATGTGTTACTGCCACATACTAGATGTGTAGTCTGGGTTCCGCAATATGGCATGGTGTTATCGCCATGAGAGAGCCACAGGGGTCTGGAGGGCATTTGTCCAAGGGGGGCCAGCCTTGCCCACAACAGCCACCACCACCAGCAGTACAGCTCAGACCACAGTTGCCCAAAGGATGACAGCCACTGTTGTAGGTCCGTCAACCTCATCTGCTCCAGGCCCACAGACAGCAGCTCCTGCACCTCCCCCTCCAAGCATGGCACCAGCACCAGCAGTGCCATCAACTAGTGGAACACAGACAACCCCAGCTGCTGTAATAGACAAAGCAGAATTTCATTCCATGAGACGTGACATGCAACAGATGTTGCGCAGGATGGACAGGCTGCAGCAGGAGGAGTCCCGCAATAGCAGGAGACTACGGGGTATTAAGAAGATCCTGCGGAGGGCCAATTTGTGACTGTTGGATCCTCAGCCATGATTCCCTCCCCTCCCTCCTCTTTCCTGGTTCTTATCTTTAGTGGATTTAGGGGGCTTAGTGTTAGGTTAGAGTAGACTGTTAGTTTAGTTAGTATAAGTGGGTTGGGGTGGAGGTGGTTATAATAATACATGTGTTTTTTGTGGGTGGGTGAGCGGGGGATGATGTTGGGGTTTATGTGTATAAAAAATATATATATATATATATATATATATATATATATATATGTTTAGGATAAGATAGTATGTGTTTAGATTAGTATATGTTGTCCTACATGTGTCACGTCATATAAGGGGGGTGGGGGATGGATGTTTAGAGTGTTTAGTTAAATGTGATAGGTAAGTTTGGATTAGGGTAGTTAGGGCCACTTGTGGGTAATGTGTAGTTAGGATAGGTTAGTTAAGGTGTTTCCCCTAGTTTTAGTATCCTTTATTACTGTAAAATAAAGTTTTAGGTACTCCTTTACAGTATGTGTCATATGCTTGGGGATCAGGGCCTGGGCATGGGTGAACATTGTCAATTTAGTATTTGCATTTGTGTTCCATCCTGCATCCGAATCCCATCATTGACATGGTTATTCCCAATTCCTACTGTGCTGGCACATTGGCAGCTACACCAAAGCTACTTCTCTATGTATCTGCCATCCATTGCACTCACCACTCAAGGTTACTATGGTTCCCAATGTGTTGTGAAGTTTGGATGTGTTTTTAAATCTGTCATCGTTTTGGTCCTGAATTTGAATCTTGGGCACTGTGGTACGTCTGCCTGCAGCCTGATGTTCATGTGAACCCTGATAAGGTGAGTGATGGTATAATCTTATGTAGTATTGTATACAGAATTCACACCTATCATTTCTTACATTGTACTCCCAGGTTACATATTTGTCCGTACACTCATACAAATCGATTCCTGCTGTATGGTGTGTGTGTGTGTGATGAAAGGAATTTTCCTGAAGGGAATGTTGGCCAAATTGATTTTCAGCTTATACAAACCTTGAAGCTGACTTTTTCAGTCCTACACAACATTATACTGTTTGTTTTCATTTCACTTCAGATAGAAGCCTCAGGAAGTGCAGATGATGATACAATCCAGACCCCAGTGGATAGTTATCAGCCCACAATCTTTCAACACAGTTGTATTGACATTCTATGTCCATTGACATGTGACATACATCACTAATCTCCTACACAGTTGATGTGTCACATTACACAGAGACAAAGTGGTTGTGTAAGTGCTATTTATTTTAAAGTGCTGCAGTGTAATAATTACATAGTCCAGGATTGTGAGTCCATTAGTGTGATGCCTTCTATTGTGATGCATCACAAGTGCAATGGGACATGTGGGTTTGAAGGGGCAACACACACTTCAGTGTTTGAAGACATGGAGTCAGAATTTCCAGTAGCTGCCAACTGTGGGGCTATTAAGGGGATTACTGCAGCAAAGAGGAGCTGCTGGTTCTTGGGTATAGCAATTACATCACTGTGGTAGGCAGCCAGGTCGGCCCTGAGGGGGTCATGATTGCATTTGTGTAACTCCCTTACTGCTGTGGTGAATTCCCTTACACATTGTTGTGGGCCTTGCAGGATGGATGGTAGCACTTGCATGGCTGCTGCCTGTTCTGCAGATAACATCATGCACGTGTGCATCCCCTCAAGGCTGGCTGCCATATTTTGCATCCCCACCTGCACCTCCTTGGCCAGCTCCCGCTGTACTCCAACTACAGTCCTCTCAAAGGTGGTACCAGTGTCATCAGAGTCCTCAGCTGGGTTGGAGCTGACAGGTCGTACTATTGGGGTGGTGGGTGGGTCCACTGTGATGGCTGCTACTTCTGTGCTCCTCCTTGCGACTGAAGATGGGGTCTGGAGGGTTCCAAGGACATCTTGGAGGGTCTGCTCACTAATGTTTGTCAGCTCGTCATCCATATCATCAGGGAAGTCCAGGACAGGCATATCCCCAGGAGAGCCATCGTCCTCTGCAATGAGATATTGTACAATTAGTGTGTCTGTGTTGTGGCATTCGTAATGTGATGTTACTGACTTCCCATTAGTGGAACATTGCAATCTTGGTTCCTGTTCATTGTTTCTGTCATTAAGATTAGCATTCTCCCAGGCCTATGCCCCACCTGTATGTCACATGTAGTGTGGGCAGTTTGGGGAATTGTCTGCGTCACATCCTCTAGGTGTAGGGTCTGTCCAAATTGTATGTTGCCACTTTATTATCCTACTCAACCCTCCGTCTGCTTCCATTATTATGGTGAGGCCTTGTACTGGCTGTGGGTGTTCTGATGCCACTTGCACGACACTTAACAATCTGGAACTGACCCAATCTCAGATATTTCACATCCACCGATATGTTGCTGAGACCTAGCATATACTAACTATAGCATTGGCATGGCACAATACAGGTGTCAGCATTGGTAGAGTGTAATGTTGATGTTGGGGAATGTGTGCTACATTGGATTGCAGTGATGGTCCTGGCAGTGTTCCATTTCCTCTTATGACTGTGCGGGTGTGTTTAACTAGCTAGACACGTATGTCCTCCCCCTCAATGCTGTTGTCTTAGCAGTATGACAGTTGGGATGTTGCAAGGTGGCATTGGAGCTATTGTAACACAGGCACGGGGTAGACCCTGAAATGTGCAGCATAGGTATGACATTACTGCTGTGTACTTCATTATGTAAGTAACACTACCTGATGTTTATAGCGCCTATAGACATGAACATTTGACAGGAGTTGCACTTTGTTAGGAATTACAGTGGATTGATAACGTTGTCATCCTGAACCCTCTATTTTGGGTGTGTTTGATACATGGGCACCTAACTGCCATAAGCTACTTGACCTGCACACACTGCACAGGTGGTAGTGGCAACTGTTGTCAATGGTAAATACCACTTGCGGATATGGCCTGAGACTAGTAATTGAGCCCTAGTTCGTGTAGAGACAATACCAGCTATCGTGTGACAGCAGACCAGTTTTACGTTGTACCCTACCCTCCTGGACTGCCTTTGCCTTTCCAATAGCCTTGGCATGGCAGAGTACCCCCATGCAAAGGTTGTTGGTGTAGTGTTGTGCTGTGCCCCAGGTTTCACCTGCACAGCCCATGCACCTGTGCCGTGCCACTTTGCCCTTTCCACTACATGATTATCATGGCTGGCATGCATTGTGTAGTAGGTATGTCTCCCCCTGTATACAGTTAACATTTAGGCATTTTTGTCCCCCATGCAATGTGTTGTTTCCTGGTAGTCTGCACTGCACTGTCCTTGAATCCCTGTGACGATCTCCTCAGGGATGATGGCAACCACCATCTCCTCCGTGTGAACCAGGGCTTCCTGCGGTGCTGAACTCCCACCTCCAGTCTGCAGTGCTGCCTTCCGGTTCCTTGCCATCTTTTCCTTGGTCCTGCGCTTGGAATCATGCCAGCGTTTTTTGCACTCAGTGACTGTTCTTCATACTTCTGCCACACTGTTTATCTTGTCAACAATTTGTTGCCAAATTGCCTCTCTCCTCCCAATCGGCAATTTTGAGGTGACAAAAAGTTGATGCTGGTGTTCTGTCACCTCTTTCACCAGTATTTCAAGCTCCTATGCACTGAACCAGCACTTCCTTTTCTTCTTCTCCCTCTCCTGGGTCTTGTCTGGGTCCTCCTGGCTGGTTCCTGGTCAGTTGCAGTCTTCCTGGGGTCTCTCATGGCTTCTGGGATCCATTTTAGGGCTCCTTTGCACATTCTGCTGTGTTTGCGCCGCTTTTTGACGCTATATCCGATTTGCAACATCGTAAACCAGATTAAAGTCATTTTTGACACACTAACGTAGTTTTTCTTTACCATGTGGTGCAATGGTATGAGTAAAAAAAAAAATTACTTTAACCCATGGTTTGCGCCACGGAGCGTCAAAGTATAAATCTGATGCCCGGGTGGCGCAAAGAAATGGCGTTAGCCAGCGTTAAACTCTTTGACGCAAAACTGCGTCTGCGCAGTTTTGCGTCAGAAGTATAAACATGGCCCTAAGTGCCGGCCATCAAAAATAAGTGCTAGTGCCGTGCACCAGAAACAACTGGCTCAAATTAGGCACTGGCCATAAGTAGTAAATTTGAAATGTGTGGCGATCTCCCAATAGAAAAAAACAGTAGAGGTGGAGATTTCCACTGGTAGGTTTGTGAATAGCATTGTAGTATGTATGTAGTACTACCGTAGTGCTATATTACGTTATACAAAATGCAGTTTGTAACTGGGCCCAGAGTTTTTGGAGTTTTCATAAGTATTTTAAAACAGACTACTCATTCAGCACTAGCAAACTACAAGTCTCACACCAGTTAAAGGGACACCGTACAGAGAGATGCCAGACCTTTTAATAACATGCTTTTTCGCTAATGGAGTCTCACCTTGACTCACTTCCTTGCATCTAGCACACACGCTGTCCTTTTGCATGCCAAGAAGCAGCGTTAATTTGATAGTGTTTTCCATCTCTTGCCATTACATTTTCATGAATGTCATGGATTCTTGACAAGATTTCAAGTCCAATTCCCTAACAAAATTCAATAGGGCAATTCAAAAAAGAAGTATAGATTTACTTACCACTAAAATTCTTAATAGCTTCTTTCTTGACTGAGAAATTCAGTCTCGGAAAAATAATTTTGATACATATTTAAAAAATATTACAGTTTGAAATTATTTTCGTTATTAATGTACATTTTCAGAAAAATTCTAAAGTTACAAAACAAGAGGTTTTAACCACTGCAATACCCGTGACTTTCTAGTACTTGGTTGTACACGATTTGGGCACAGTACTATTACTGGGTCATGACGAGTAAAGAGGGATTGGTCATCTGTTACCTGTCAAAAGTCAAGTTTTCAGGTACATCTGCCAATCATAAACTTAGGTTTATCTGTCAATTTTCAAAAAGCACACAAACATTCAGAAGCATCAAATGAAATTCAGTTCTCATGCTAGGCATGCTAAGTCCCAAGTAAGCCAAATAAATGGTCTTATTGTTGTTGGTGCTCTAATTAAGGTCAAAGCATTGAATTAACCTTTCCTGCAATTACCAGAAGAAACCCATAACAGACAGTACCTCCACTCAAATTACCACAGTTGGATTTTTGGTTTCACTCCCCTACTCTCTTATGCTATCTGTAATGGTGAGTGATCTGATAAGTATTGTGGCAGGTATACCATCCCCTGTAGATTATGACTGTGGTGTGCATGTACCAAAAATATAATCTAGTTCACTATGCGTTATTAAGTGTAGGAAGCACAATATATCAATTATGTCCATTCTGCCATCACTTTTCTAAGGCTATTGATAATAATTCACTTTGGGGCATATTTGTACTCCGTTTGCGCCGAATTTGCGTCGTTTTTTTGACGCAAATTCGACGCAAAACTAACACCATATTTATACTTTGGCGTTAGACGCGTCTAGCGCCAAAGTTCATGGAATTAGCGTCATTTTTTTGCGTGAACACCTTCCTTGCGTTAATGATATGCAAGGTAGGCGTTCCCGTCTTAAAAAATGACTCCGATGCATATGCGTCGTATTTATACTCCTGGGCAAAAATGATGCCCGGGAGTGGGCGGGTCTAAAAAACCCGCATTTGCGCCAGATTTTAGCGCCTGGGTCAGGGCAGGCGTTAAGGGACCTGTGGGCTCAGAATGAGCCCAGAGGTGCCCTCCCCTGCCCCCAGGGACACCCCCTGCCACCCTTGCCCACCCCAGGAGGACACCCAAGAATGGAGGGACCCACCCCAGGGACATTAAGGTAAGTCCAGGTAAGTATTATTATTTTTTTTTTTTTGTGGCATAGGGGGGCCTGATTTGTGCCCCCCTACATGCCACTATGCCCAATGACCATGCCCAGGGGACAGAAGTCCCCTGGGCATGGCCATTGGGCAAGGGGGCATGACTCCTGTCTTTGCTAAGACAGGAGTCATTTCAATGGGGGATGGGCATCGTAAAAAAATGGCGCAAATCGGGTTAAGACGATTTTTTTACCTCAGCCTGACTTGCCCCATTTTTGGACGCCCAAACGCCATTTTTCCCTACGCCGGCGCTGCCTGGTGTACGTGTTTTTTTTTCACGCACACCAGGCAGCGCCGGTCGGCTAACGCCGGCTAACGCCATTCAATAAATACGGCGCCCGCATGGCGCTTCAGAATGGCGTTAGCCGGCGCTAATTTTTTTGGCGCAAAACTGCGTTAGCGCAGTTTTGCGTCAAAAAGTATAAATATGGGCCTTTGTGTTTGGTCTGGGAATTTATCTAACACCCCATCAAGTACATAATATTACAGAGACTTGTAGAAAAAGTAGAAGCCAGTTGTATGACACAGACTATTCTAATCATGCCTGAGGCGTTATTCTATGGCTAGGGCCTGAAATCCTCTTCAGGGTAAAAGACACCAACATAGATCCAGAGGGTAGATGCCTTGTTACAATGGGAGCCTTAGATGCCCATGATTTATGTCTGGTTAATTAACACTGATGAGGGGGAATTCTTTAGGAATATCCTTAGACTCATAGCCCCCTGTCAGGAAGACCAGATCCTCGGGCCTGTGCACATACCCAACGTGTCCACCACTAGACAGCTCCAAAACTCTGATAGAATTATCACAGAGCCTGAGAGAGGCCAAGTGGGGGAAAAGGGGATTAGGTAGGGAACAGCTGGGAGGGATACCTGTAGGAAGCAAAAGGTTAAACAACACAATATCAAGATATAATCACAGTTACTTTCACTAGACTATGGTTCTAAGCGTTCTCATACTGTAATCAAGGATAACCTAAGAAATTACTATCACTAGACCTCAAGAACTCTGGGTACTTGGAAAAATAAATCAAGAATGGTTAATACAATGTTTCTTATAGGCTTTTCATGAAATGTCACATACTGTCTAGGGATACAAGAACCTTCTAGAATAAAGTTTCAGAACAAACATTGCATTTCAAACATGAGGACAAAGGCAATCTAAACAACATTCCCAGGAAAACAATCGGAATTGTACTAGGAACTTAGGGGGTGATTTTAACCTTGGCGGACGGCGGAGGCCGTCCGCCAAGGTACCGCCGCCAAATGACCGCACCGCGGTCAAAAGACCGCGGCGGCCATTCAAACATTTCCTCTGGGCTGGCGGGCGCTCTCCAAAAGAGCGCCCGCCGGCCCAGAGGAAATGCCCCTGCAACGAGGACGCCGGCTCAGAATTGAGCCGGCGTAGTTGCAGGGGTGCGACGGGTGCAGTTTGCACCCGTCGCGTATTTCAGTGTCTGCATTGCAGACACTGAAATACACAGTGGGGCCCTCTTACGGGGGCCCCTGCAGTGCCCATGCTATTGGCATGGGCACTGCAGGGGCCCCCAGGGGCCCCGCGGCACCCCCTACCGCCATCCTGTTCCTGGCGGGAGACCCGCCAGGAACAGGATGGCGGTAGGGGGTGTCAGAGTCCCCATGGCGGCGGAGCGCGCTCCGCCGCCATGGAGGATTCCCCCGAGCAGCGGGAAGTCGGCGGGAGACCGCCGACTTTCCGCTTCTGACCGCGGCTGAACCGCCGCGGTCAGAATGCTCGTGGGAGCACCGCCAGCCTGTTGGCGGTGCTCCCGTGGTCGGTGGCCCTGGCGGCCACCGGCCGCCAGGGTTAGAATGACCCCCTTAATTCGCACAAAGAATGTCACATTTTGAGTTTAGCGTCTTCGCAGAAAACCCAGAAGCCCAGGATAAATGTTTGCACTTCAACAAACACTTCACATCAAGGTTTTAATTTCCATGAAATGATCGCGCACACTGTTGCCGATCTGAACATCAAGTTTTAGAGGTTGGAAATGAAACGCACACACTGTCAATTCCAACAAGGATATGCAAATGCCAAGAAATGATCGCGCAAAGTTTTGCCGATCTGAACACCAAGTTTCTCATGTGGGAAATGAATCGCGCACACTGCTGATTCGAACAAGAATATGCAAATGCCATGAAATGATCGCGCAAGCTGCAGCCGATCTGAACACCAAGGTTTACATGCGGGAAATGAATCGCGCACACTGCCAATTCTAACAAGAATATGCAAATGTCATGAAATGATCGCGCAAGCTTTTGCCGATCTGAACACCAAGAGTTACATGCGGGAAATGAATCGCGCACACTGCCGATTCTAACAAGAATATGCAAATGCCATGAAATGAAAGCACAAGCTTTTGCCGATCTGAACACCAAGGTTTACATGCGGGAAATGAATTGCACACACTGCCGATTCTAACAAGAATATACAAATGTCATGAAATGATCGCCCAAGCTGCCGCCGAACTGAACATCAAGTTTCACATGTGGTAAATGAATCGCGCACACTGCCGATTCGAACAATAATGTGCAAATTCCATGAAATGATCGCGCAAGCTGCAGCCGATCTGAACATCAAGTTTCACATGAGATCAATGACTCGCGTACTCTAAAAGTTCCATGAGTAGGCCCAAAACTCAAGAATCTCTGAGAACAGGGTTGGGGTCCCAGCCCGACCTCCTACTTGTCACCCTGCTCAAGGATCACCAATATATTGCGGGCAGGCCTGAAACATCAAGGTAGGCCTCCGGAACAGGAGCTCAGGAAGTTGCTGCTGCTCTGCACTGGGACCTCTGAATAGTGAGCATGTGGAGCTGGGCTGGCTCCCTTATATAGAGTCTGGTCCAGCCCACAAACCACAGCCAAGCATGCTGCAGGAAAAGCTTCTAGAAGGTCCTAGAAAGGGACCACACCCTAACATACTCAGTAAGCCTGCAGCAATACATTGCAAATGAACAGCTATTGCAAACATCATTAATAGTGTTTTTCAAGGTTAAAGTCTGCAGTGCAAAAGGTTAACATACTGCATATAAATACAATGCATTAATTATGCCCTGCATAAAGGCTGGCTTTTTGCATTTCTGTCGCCCGTAGAGCGCGCACTGTCCTGATGTTGACACCCCCCATGTAAGGTCTGTGATTCTCTGGGTGGGTGCTCTAAGAACTATAATTGATGGGGTATTAGATAGATACATTCCCAGACAAAAAGCTAAGTGAGTGGATTTTTGTGATTATGCTAGCAAGGCACTGCATGGTTTGGTGCGGGCAGAGAAGTTGATGATTTTACTGGGTTTCTTAAATCTGGTACAAAGAGAGCTGCACCAGCAGCTGCATGAGAGCAAGCTTGCTGACACCATAGAGCTTGCAAAGGAGACAGAACTCTAGATCAGTAGTAGAGTGTCCAAGTCCAAGAAGGTATGCAGGAATGACCCCAAGATGGGTGGTTCAGGTTTCCCCCATCAGAGGGAGGATGAGGTCAAGAAAGACACAGACAAGTCCTCAAATAAGGGGGGAAGAAAGAGTTCTGACGCCCCTTCAAAGAAATAGAAGGAGTGGTTTTGGTGGGCTTAGCCCAGGTTATCCCAATTCCAGCACCAGTGTTTTGATTGTTCTGAGTTAGGACACAAAGGCGGGGGTCTCTCTCTGTCCAAAGAAACCACCCATTGGTGAGAAATCTGCAGGGGTGGCCAAAGTGGCCTTAGTGTAAGTAGTCCCCAAGGGCAGGCGATAGACCATGCCATGATCCTACTTTAGCTGGGTTATAGACACAGAGGGTGAGAACGTGATCCCTGAGAATGGAAGTCATCACTTCCACCACATGAAGGTGAATGGGATCCCTGTCAGTGTGTTGAAGGACACCGGAGTCAGCCATACCATGGTAGTGGAAAGACTGGTTTTCCAGAGCTGTATACCTGTCAGGTGTAGGGTAACTCAGACCCAGGGACAGGACTTCTTCCACCCCATTGCTCTGGTATCCCTGGAGTAGAGTGGGGAGGCGACTCACAGGTGGGTCATAGTTAGTCCCCAGATGCCAACTGACTGTATTCTGGGGAATCAGTTGTCCCTGTTGTTAGGAGAGCTGGGAAAGGCAGCTGCCCAGGCGGATTCACAGTACAGTTTCCCATCAGTACCACTCCTAAGCGGAGTGCCAGATGGAGGGGCATAGTAAGCAAGGACTCACCCCTGTCACCTGTTCAGCCTCAGGGTACAGACCCTGGGCTGAAACTTCCAACCTCAGAATACCTCCCTAAGACTGTTGGGAGCCTCATCCCCAGATTGTCCCCCATCTCTGAAACTCCTCAGAGGTCAGAGAACCCTCAGAAGCCCATGCTAGCCCCAAGGGTGGAAGAGAGGCCTACCCAATGTCCACGCTTGGAGCTTTAACCTGGCAGTTATTGGTTTGGGCCTGGCTCTTGACATTGGCAGCTCTCAGTCACCTCTGTTGGGTGCTGTCCTTATGGGCAGAGCTTTCCTTGGATTTGGGTCAGATGCCTGATCCAAGGGGTAAAATGGGGCACATCATGTTCTTAGCCACGTGGTACTGTCGGCCTGGGGGATGCATCTGTGAGCAAGTTAAGGTTAGATGCTGCACAGTTGGGATCCACAAGTGAGGAGAAGGGTTCACTATGAGTCAGTCCTGTGGCTCAGGAGATTGTAAACATAGGGATCCCACTGAGTTCAGAGAGGTGTAGAACTGACAAGTGATGGGCCGCATAATAGGGCCTTTGTCTATGTTGTATCGCCTAAGCAGGGAAGCCCATCAATGTAATGATTAGTCTGCTCTGGATTTTGGCTGGAGGAGGGTCTTGTTGGACTTGACCCTGTCTGCAGGTTCATTCTTCAACTTTTTACCTTCACCCTCCTGCTTTCCTAACCTGTTTTTATTAGCTTTTAGGGCTCTACGCACTTTACCACTGCTCAAGTGCTTGCACTCTCTCCTTTAAACATGGTAATATGGGCCCACACCCAATTGGCATATGTATTTTACTTACAAGACCCTAGTAAGGTGGTACTACGTGTACCCAGGGCCTGTAAATTTGATGCTACTAATGGGCCTGCAACATTGATTGTGCCATCCACTTACATAGCCTTTTAAACATCTCTCAGGCCTGCGACTAAAGCCCTCTTTAATGATAACATTGGATTTTAAGTCACAAATTCTGAAAATGCTGCTTTTAGAAAGTTGGCATTTTCTCGTTCAAACTAGTTGGTGCCTACAGCTTGTATCCTGGATCACATAACTAGGTGTAGTTGTCAGTTGGTCTTAGTGCATTGCTCTCAGACATTGAGACAAAGGGGAACAGTTGTTGGCAGGATGAGGGAAGGAGCTGTCACATACCACACTTGCACATCACAAAGGCTCTTCTCAGCATACTCACAAAGGGTTTTGACACTCGTCTTTTGTGTCTCCAGAAAAGCTGGGGCCAGGGTAGGGAGACACGAAAATCCAAACACTTCTGGGGTGGAAACCTCCAGAACCTTCTCTAACTTCAAAGCTGACAACAGATATAAATATTGCACCCTAAGACCAATATTCACTCCCTTAACCTGTAACCCAATTTACAACAGTTACCATGTTTAAAGGAGAGATCACAATCACTTTAGCACTGATTTGCAGTGGGAAGTGTGCAGAGTCCTAAAGCCAGCAAAAACAAAGTCAGTGAAAACAGGAGGATGGAAGGCATGAAGGTGGAGGAAAACCATGCCAAGAATATCAGGTCGAACATGGTGTCATTTATTTTGCCTTGTATTTCTCCTAGGAGCCCTCTATATTTTTGCATTTACGTATTTGCTCATTGTGCACTGATACTATGTAAGCCAGTACTCATTCGTAATAATTTATAGTTATTTTCACACCAATGTGTGATATATGTGTCATATATTCTGTCAGTTTGCTCCTAGTTCATAGATTCATATATGCACTTAAATGTTTAATGCTGAGGAAAATGAATAGTGACTTTTACTTGGATATGTAAGTGAATCCCCACACTTTTCTTTCCATTTTACATCACGAATCACAAGGTAGTTTTTCCTAAAAGAAATAAATATGAATAAATAAGGATGCATATGAGACCCAGCTGTCTGTCCTCATTTGCTCAACCAAAATAGATTGATCCATGCTTCATGAGAGGGTGAATTTAAATTCTTATGTGTGCTACATGATTTCACACCATAATATTCATCATGCATATCTAATTTTCCATACTGGTGTTAGCCATCTTTAACATCATTCTCCAATAATAAGAACATATATGAGGAGAAAAGATTCAGGAAGAAATGTGATCTAGTGGCTAAATTTGTGATTTTCTAGTCTGCTCTTCACTTTGTTGACCAGAGTCCCCTGGGCATGGCCATTACACCCAGTGTCATGTAGGGGGGCATTTCAGTGCACCCAATTGCACTTTAAAAAATAAAATAAAATACTTACCTGTACTTACCTATACTTACCTGTGATGGGGTCCCCCATCCTCCACTGTCCCTCTGGTGTGGGTGTGCCTGTGGAGGGCACCTGTGGGCGTATTCCATAGTGTTCCACCATGGAAATAGGCCCACAAGTCCCCTAATGCCTGCCCTGACCCAGGTGTTAAAAAATAGTGCAAAGCAAGCTTTGCACCATTTTTTTACTCCTCTTGTGCGTGATTTTAGCATGGGGGATAAATATGGCACTAAGGCCATAGAGCCATTTTTTGCACGGGAACGCCTACTTTGAATCTCATTGACGCAAAGTAGGTTTCCACGTCCAAAAATGACTTTAACTCCATCAATTTGGCGCTAGACAGGTCTAGCGCCAAAGTATAAATATGGAGTTGGTTTGGGTAAAAACAAATGACGCAAATTTGGCGCAAAACAAGTATATATATGCCCCTTAGTGAGAGTGTGCCCTCCCCGTGTTTCTAAAAAGCACACACTGGTTAAAGATAGGAAAGCGTCAGTGCTAAACAGTGCACACAGATTGAATGTGTGTACTGAATGTATACGTACATGTAAGGGTACAATGCATAAAGGTATTACTACTGAACAGAAAGTATGCTGTGACTGTACACCAAGAGAGTGTGCCTGCAATGGTACATGTTACGGAGGACCGTGGGTTCCATTTTGGGAACCCCAGGTCAGCCTGGTGAAGACATGAGGAGGAGAGTAATTCCCCCAGACAGATTTGTGTATTGCTGCATTCCTGTGAGGTGGGTAGGGGCACACTGGAGGGAAGGAAAAGATTTCATTTACATCTTAAAAGACTGCTCTTTGATTCATTGATAGATCACAAGGAAGGGGCCTGGACACATCTCAGCAAGGGAAAAGGGACCAATAAGAGAATGATAAAAGATAGGACTGGGGGTCTGGGATTAACCTTTTGATGAACATATCACTATAGCTGACATCTGTTAACGCTGAATTATACTAATAAAATACTCATGTATTCTGAATGTTGAATTTGCATAGAAAATGAATTAATATAGAAAAAAATAATACACAACTTTGAAAATGTGCCTACTTGAGTTGCCGCCAGTAATCACGAACTGTCCTGATTAACTGCCCATTAATAGGAAATGTTGTGCTCATCTTTAGATTAATGTAGTAGTATGTTATATTAATTATTACGTATTAAGCATTTTCTTTAAAAATTGTAGGCCTTAAGTTAGCGAGGTCTTGGGCCTAGTTGCACAGCCTCATGTTAAGTTGCACCACATAAATAAATCACACAAAATGGCTGCATAGAGAAATAGATTTGTATTTTTCCACTGTATTGACCAAATGCAAGTAAATGATTTTCTTTCCCATGAGAACCGCTTGCTAGAATACGCTGTACTATTGATACTTTGTAGAGTTTTGAGTGCGTGAAAGCGAGGATCCCAGGAGCTAACAATATATGCACTGACTGGAGTACAGAGATACAAAATT
This sequence comes from Pleurodeles waltl, assembly GCF_031143425.1. NCBI lineage: Eukaryota > Metazoa > Chordata > Amphibia > Caudata > Salamandridae > Pleurodeles > Pleurodeles waltl. The sequence goes on from NC_090444.1 coordinate 134,769,366, forward strand.
CTCACCTGACGAGTCCAACGATGGGAACAGGAGAAGAGGAGCCAATCATCGACATGTGAAAGACAGTTCAGTTATATCTTAGATTTGAAGTTCTACTTTCATTGGACTAAATGTTAACATACGATTCTTTGACCAATGGCAATGTGGAAAGTGTTCTGGATGGTTTTAACTTAGCCCGACTGCACAAGGAGAAGAGAGCTAACTTTTCTTAGCCTTTTACTGAGAAGTGCCATTCCAAATATCCCTGTTCCTTGAGAGACATTTTCCCGTTTTCTTTCTTCACCGATGAGGTGTACTCATCTCGATTCTTTTACTTAGAGGGAATCCTATCTTGAAATTGACTGCTAAGTCCGGATGCTGATGCTCACCGAGCAGATGTCCAATTGACGAAGACAGTCGAAGCTTGCAGATCCATACTGAGACAAGGTATAATGAAATGTTATTTGTTGGAAAATGGGTTATTGGTAAGGGCAGGTAGGTACCTACACCTAGCAACAAGCCACTAACCTCCACTTAGGTCCAGTTAGGTCTCAGTAAATTAACCCCAGCTCAACCCTTGGTAGCTTGGCAACGAGCGTCAAGGCTTAACTTAGGAGACAGTGTGTAAAGCATTCAAATATCACAAAACAGTAATTAAATAAAACACAGGAAACAGTTTAAAAATCCAAAACCAATTTATAAAAATAGTTTATATTTTTATCTTTAAAATGACACAAAAACGAATAAAATCGGATAAAGGGAACCGGAGATATGAATTTTTAAAGAATTATTATTTTTCTAGCGCTTAGAAACAAAAAGCGCCAAACGGGTCATCTGGTTGCACCTCGACCGGGGCAAAGTCAAAGTTTCAGGCCGACCGCGATGGAGCCCTGCTCGGCTACAGGTCATGGGAGGCCTCGGTTAAAAGTTTACCTTCACACTTAGTCTTTATTTTGAAGATTTTCTTCAGCGGGACGAACCTGCCAGTCCTGTCCGACCTCCTGGAGCCCTTCTCCGGATACGCGATGCTGGAATCCTTGGTGGAGATTTTTACCTTCGGACTTAGTCGTTTTTTCGAGGTGAAAATCCTTCGACCGGGGTAAACCTGGATCTTGATCCGACGTCCATGGAGCCCTTCTCGGATATGATGGCTGGGAGGTCCCGGTCAACTTTTTACCTTCGGACTTAGTCTCTTTTTCGGAGATTTTTCTTTACCGGGACGAACCAGCAAATCAGGCCGGGTCGCGGTTGAGGCAAGCCGGCTAGAGTTGCCGCGGCGGGTCGGTCCCTCTATGGAGCTTTTTTACAAAAATTCTCCAAACTTCTCCAAACTTCTGGGGCTTCACCCAGATGTCCTTTTAAGGTTCTTTTGGGATCCACAGCTCACCCCAAGGGTCCAGAAGTTCTGAGATGGTCCTTGGGGGGTGCGGACTACAACTCCCAGAATGCACCTGGCGCAAACTCCTTTTTGGCCACTGGGCAGTGGTCAGCTGGTCGCTTTCTTCAGGAGTTGGTGCAGGGGACTCTGGTTAGCAATTTTTCACCTGTAGCAAACAGGGAGTCCCTTCCTTGAACCAGTTGAAGCCAGGCAAAGTCCTTCTTGTGGTGAAGCCCAAGTGTGCAGCTGGTGCAGTCCTTCTGAGTGCAGGTTCCAGGTGCAGGCCAGGGGCCCAGCAGGGCAGTCCTTCTTCTCCTTTAGTTCTTCCTTGTTGGAATCTGATGGGGATCTGCTCTGTGGGTGCAGGTCTGCCAGTTTTATCCTTGCTCCTGGGTGAAAAGCAGGGGGGTCCTGTTTCTCCAATCAGGTGCAGGGTCCTTCCCCCTGCGATGACCACTTCCTGGGAAGTGTGGCAAAAATCCATCCCAGAGGGCAACATTCTCTAAAAATCCAACATGGCTGAATCTGATTTTTGGAGGTTACATCTGGCTGAGCCCACCCACTGGTGTGGCTAAAAATCATAAACACACCCCTCTCCTGCCCTCTCCTAATCTAATCAAGGGGGCACGTAGTTGTCTGGGGTTGCAGGATGTGGGGGTGTTGCTGGTTGCTCCAAATGTCCTTCTCTGCCTTTGAAGACCAGTTTGGCAGCCCTCCCCCTTCCTGCCTCACCATCTGCTGAGGGGAGATTCTCTCCCACAGGCACATTCCTTTGTGTGAAGCCAGGCCACTTCACACCTCATCAAGGCAGCTTGGCTAAGCTGCTACAGGCTGGCCAATCAGAGCACAGCAGCAAAAACAATGCAGGGCTGAAATTGGCAACTTTTTAGGTAAAGTCTAAAACTCTTTACCTGAACAAGTTATATTAAATCCCACAACTGGAAGTTGTGGGATTTATTACAACAATTAATTTGATACCAAATTCTTGGTATGCATCATTTAAGGAGACTTTAAAATTTAAAACAAAGTCTCCCCATTCTAGCCTATGAAGGCCATTTACTACAATGAGGGAAAAACGAATTTGGCTGTTTTTACCTCACCAGGGCTTATAAAACTATTTTTATAAAGTCCCTGCTTATAGTTACATGGCACCCAGCCCTAGGGGCACATAGGGCACACCTTAGGGGTGACTTATATGTAAAAATAAGGTAGTTTAAGACTTTGGAACTACTTTTAATTCCAAAGTCGAATTTGCATATAACTTTAATTTAAAAGCAGCCAGCAAGGCAGGCCTGCCTTTAAAATGACACTGGGCACCTCAGCAGTGCACCTATGGGTGCACCACCTATGCTGTGGTCCCTAAACCTACATGCCCTACCATATACTAGGGACATATAGGTAGGTTAACTTAGCCAATTATAATTAGCCTAATTTGCATATCCATTTTACACAGAGCACTGGCCCTGGGACTGGTAAGCAATACCCAGGGCACAGCCAAGAGTCACTAACCACCAGTACCTGTCCAAAAAGTGTGGGGGTGATCAGGGCAAAAAGGAGGACTTTCCTACATTATTGTACTGGGTGTAATTTGTCTTTTGTTTCTAGGTACCAACCGCAATTTTTATAGACCCATAGCTAGATGTTTTTCCAAATTTGAGTTGTCTAAATTGTTTTGCATGAAGCCGAAACATGCCATTCTAATCAGAAGGTTAGCTAGGAGGCTCACAGGAAATGTTTGCTAATTATTAACAACAGTTGATGTAATTTCTTTGCTGAATCTAATTGTATTCTATTTCTATTGTACAGTTTTTCTTGCTATTGATTAGTACTGTGATTCTAGAGTGCACAACCATCCATGCTAATCATGGCCCCTAAAGCAATTATCTTAGGAGACTTTAACATTCACTTTGATAATACGGGTGATCTGCTGGTCGTGGAATTTCTCAATCTTATGGCGGCTCTGGACTGGGTCCTAAAGGATGGGCAGGCCACTCATAGAGCAGGCCATACCCTAGATGGGATTTTTACCCACCCTGAGGAAGAACTTAGGGCCAGATGTAGCAAACGATTGCGACTCGCAAACGGCCCGAATCGCAATTTGCGACAGTGCAAAATCGGAAATGGGATGCAAAAAGCCCATTTCCGACTCGCAAAAAGCAATGGGACCCGTTTGCGAGTCGCATCCGGTGCGACCCCATTTTGCGACCCGCAAATTGCAAGTCGCAATTTGCGAGTTGCAACCCATATGCAATTGCAACTCGCAAATTGCGACTAGTCGCAAAAAGCCCAGTTTGCATGTCCCATTTACCACTAACTCAGAGCAGGTGGTAACCATTACCAAAGTATAAAAGGGGACCCAGAAGGCATCTGGGTTACTCAAGATGGCGGAGATATACCTGATAGCAGTGAGGAGGAGAGTCTACGCAGCCCAGCAGAGGAGGAGGAGGGGACACAGACAGGAGAAGATATATAGAACCAGGCAGACTCTTTTTCAGCAAACTGAAGAGGAGATCTATGACAAATACCGCCTTACCGCAGCGCAGCCATTCTAGAATTAATAGATTTACTGAAACCACAGCTAGAACACAAGACTCTGCGTGGCTGCGCCATCCCTACGCATGTGCAAGTACTATGCGCACTGCACCTCTTGGCCTCAGGGAGCTAAAGGGGGTCATTGCCGTGGCAGGTGGAGTATCCCAAAGTGCAGTGTCAAGGTTCCTCAGGGCATTCCTAGATGCCTTAGTCATGCACATGTCTCACTTCATATACTTACCAAGGAATGAGGCAGAAATTAACAGCACCAAGCTGGACTTTTACCGCATTGCCCACTTTCCTCATGTCATAGGGTGTGTAGATGGGACACACATTCAAATATGCCCCCCTGCTAATCTG